>NC_071400.1:70776524-71087351 GCF_022682495.2 Desmodus rotundus
GGCTTGGTGATGATGAACTCCTTTAACTTGACCTTATCTGAGAAGCACTTTATCTTCCCTTCCATTCTAAATGATAGCTTTGCTGGATACAGTAATCTTGGATGTAGGTCCTTGCCTTTCATGACTTGGAATACTTCTTGCCAGTCCCTTCTTGCCTGTAAGGTCTCTTTTGAGAAATCAGCTGACAGTCTTATGGGAACTCCTTTGTAGGTAACTTTGTTCTTTTCTCTTGCTGCTTCTAAGATTCTCTCCTTCTCTTTAATCTTGGGTAATGTAATTATGATGTGCCTTGGTGTGTTCTTCCTTGGGTCCAGCTTCTTTTGGGAATCTCTGAGCTTCCTGGACTTCCTGGAAGTCTATTTCCTTTGCCAGATTAGGGAAGTTCTCCTTCATTATTTGTTCAAATAAGTTTTCAATTTTTTGTTCTTCCTCTTCTCCTTCTGGCACCCCTATAATTCGGATGTTGGAACATTTCAAGATGTCCTGGAGGGTCCTAAGCCTCTCCTCATTTTTTTCAATTCTTGTTTCTTCATTCTTTTCTGATTGGATGTTTCTTTCTTCCTTCTGGTCCAAACCATTGATTTGAGCCCCAGTTTCCTTCCCATCACTATTGGTTCCCTGTACATTTTCCTTTGTTTCTCTTAGCATAGCCTTCATTTTTTCATCTAGTTTTCGACCAAATTCAACCAATTCTGTGAGCTTCTTGATTACCAGTGTTTTGAACTGTGCATCTGATAGGTTGGCTATCTATTCGCTGCTTAGTTGAATTATTTCTGGAGCTTTGAAGTGTTCTGTCATTTGGGCCATTTTTTTTTTGTCTTGGCACATCTGTTACTTAAAGGGGCAGAGCCTTAGGTGTTCCCCGGAGTGGGGTAACACTGGTCGCTGCTCTGTGATTCTGTACGTGGGGGAGGGGCCGAGAGGGATCAATGGCGCCCGCTTTACTCTCCACCGGATTTCAATCTTTCACTCCACTACCCACAATCAAACTGGGCCCCTCTGGTGCTGATTTCCGAGTGGGTGGGCTTGTGCATACTCTAGGCCCCTGTGGGTGTCTCCAAAGACCTCTCCTGGGATGCTGGGAGTTTCTCCTGCTGCCCCCCAAACCCCCATGGGTGTTTTTTTTTTTTTAATTGTTATTCAATTACAGTTGTATGCCTTTTCTCTCCATCCCTCCACCCCACCCCAGGTGAACCCACCTCCCTCCCCCCTCTCCACCCTCCCCCTTGGTTCGTCCATGTGTCCTTTATAGTAGTTCCTGTAATACCCTCTACCCACTCTCCCCGCCCCCACCCCCCACCCCCGCCCTGGCTATTGTTATATTGTTCTTAACTTCAATGTCTCTGGTTATATTTTGTTTGCTTTTTTCTTCTATTGCTTAGGTTCCAGTTAAAGGTGAGATCATATGGTACTTGTCCCTCACTTCCTGGCTTATTTCATTAAGCATAATGCTCTCCAGTTTCATCCATGCTGTTGCAAAGGGTATAAGCTCCTTCTTTCTCTCTGCTGCGTAGAATTCCATTGTGTAAATATACCATAGTTTTTGGATCCACTCGTTTGCTGATGGGCACTTCGGTTGCTTCCAGTACTTGGCTATTGTAAATTGTGCTGCTATGAACATTGGGGTGCACAGATTCTTTTGGATTGGTGTTTCAGGGATCTTAGGGTATAATCCCACAGCAGAATTGCTGGGTCAAAGGGCAGTTCCATTTTTAGTTTTCTGAGGAAATTCCATACTGTTTTCCACAGTGGCCTCACCAGTCTGCATTCCCACCAACAGTGCACGAGGGTTCCCTTTTCTCCACATCCTCTCCAACATTTGTTTGTGGATTTGTTTATGTTGGCCATTCTGACTGGTGTGAGATGATACCTCATTGTGGTTTTAATTTGCATCTCTCTGATGGCTAGTGATGCTGAGCATCTTTTCATATGTCTCTGGGCACTCTGTATGTCTTCCTTGGAGAAGTGTCTGTTCAAGTCCTTTGCCCATTTTTTAATTGGGTTGTTTGTCTTCCTGGAGTGGAGTCGTGTGAGTTCTTTATATATTTTGGATATCAGGCCCTTCTCTCAGGTATCATTGGCAAATATGTTTTCCCATACTGTTGGTTCTCTTTGTAATTTGGTGCTGTTTTCTTTAGCCATGCCGAAGCTTTTTATTTTGATGAGGTCCCATTTGTTTATTCTTTCCTTTGTGTCCCTTGCTTTAGGGGATGTGTCTGTGAGGATGTTGCTGCGTGGAATATCTGAGATTTTCCTGCCAATGTTTTCCTCTAGGACTTTTATGGTGTTATGGCTTATATTTAAATCTTTTATCCATCATGAGTTTCTTTTTGTGTATGGCGTAAGTTGGTGATCGAGTTTCATTTTTTTTTTTTTTTGTCTTTTTTTTTTTTTTTTTTTTTTTTGTTATGCAATTAGAGTTGTATGCCTTTTCTCCCCATCCCTCTACCCCACCCCAGGTGAACCTACCTCCCTCCCCCCTCTCCACCCTCCCCCTTGGTTCGTCCATGTGTCCTTTATAGTAGTTCCTGTAATACCCTCTACCCACTATCCCCGCCCCCACCCCCCACCCCCGCCCTGGCTATTGTTAGATTGTTCTTAACTTCAATGTCTCTGGTTATATTTTGTTTGCTTTTTTCTTCTATTGCTTAGGTTCCAGTTAAAGGTGAGATCATATGGTACTTGTCCCTCACTTCCTGGCTTATTTCACTTAGCATAATGCTCTCCAGTTTCATCCATGCTGTTGCAAAGGGTATAAGCTCCTTCTTTCTCTCTGCTGCGTAGAATTCCATTGTGTAAATATACCATAGTTTTTGGATCCACTCGTTTGCTGATGGGCACTTCGGTTGCTTCCAGTACTTGGCTATTGTAAATTGTGCTGCTATGAACATTGGGGTGCACAGATTCTTTTGGATTGGTGTTTCAGTGTTCTTAGGGTATAATCCCAGCAGCGGAATTACTGGGTCAAAGGGTAGTTCCATTTTTAGTTTTCTGAGGAAATTCCATATTGTTTTCCACAGTGGCCTCACCTGTCTGCATTCCCACCAACAGTGCACAAGGTTTCCCTTTTCTCCACATCCTCTCCAACATTTGTTTGTGGATTTGTTTATGTTGGCCATTCTGACTGGTGTGAGATGATACCTCATTGTGGTTTTAATTTGCATCTCTCTGATGGCTAGTGATGCTGAGCATCTTTTCATATGTCTCTGGGCCCTCTGTATGTCTTCCTTGGAGAAGTGTCTGTTCAAGTCCTTTGCCCATTTTTTAATTGGGTTGTTTGTCTTCCTGGAGTGGAGTCGAGTGAGTTCTTTATATATTTTGGAGATCAGGCCCTTGTCTGAGGTATCGTTGGCAAATATGTTTTCCCATACTGTTGGTACTCTTTGTAATTTGGTGCTGTTTTCTTTAGCCATGCAGAAGCTTTTTATTCTGATGAGGTCCCATTTGTTTATTCTTTCCTTTATGTCCCTTGCTTTAGGGGATGTGTCTGTGAGGATGTTGCTGCGTGGAATGTCTGAGATTTTCCTGCCAATGTTTTCCTGAAGGACTTTTATGGTGTTACGGCTTATATTTAAGTCTTTTATCCATCTTGAGTTTATTTTCGTGTATGGTGTAAGTTGGTGATCGAGTTTCATTTTTTTGCACGTAGCTGTCCAGATCTCCCAACACCATCTGTTGAAGAGGCTGTTTTTGCTCCATTTTATGCTCCTGCCTCCTTTGTCAAATATTAATTGATCGTATAGACTTGAGTTTATTTCTGGGCTCTCTATTCTGTTCCATTGGTCTATGTGCCTGTTTTTATGCCAGTACCAGGCTGTTTTGATTACAGTGGCCTTGTAATACAGTTTGATATCAGGTATTGTGATCCCTCCTGCTTTGTTTTTCTTTCTCAAAATTGCTGCAGCTATTCGAGGTCGTTTATGGTTCCATATGAATTTCTGCAATGTTTGTTCTATATCTGTGAAATATGTCATGGGTACTCTAATAGGGATTGCATTGAATCTATAAATTGCTTTGGGTAGTATGGCCATTTTGATAATGTTGATTCTTCCAATCCATGAACATGGTACATGCTTCCATTTGTTTGTATCTTCCTTAATTTCTTTCTACAGTGTTGTGTAGTTTTCTGAGTACAGGTCTTTTACCTCCTTGGTTAGATTTATTCCTAGGTACTTTATTTTTCTTGTTGCTATATCGAATGGGATTTTTTTCCTGATTTCTGTTTCTGCAGTTTCGTTGCTGGTGTACAGGAATGCCTTTGATTTCTGGGTATTGACTCTGTATCCAGCTGTTTTGCCAAATTCATTTATTAGGTCGAGTAGTTTTTGAGTGGAGTCTATAGGGTTTTCCATGTACACTATCATGTCGTCTGCAAACAGTGACAGTTTCATTTCCTCCTTTCCAATTTGGATGCCTTTTATTGCTTTTTCTTGTCTGATTGCTGTGGCTAGGACTTCCAATACTATGTTTTGCACGTAGCTGTCCAGATCTCCCAACACCATCTGTTGAAGAGGCTGTTTTTGCTCCATTTTATGCTCCTGCCTCCTTTGTCAAATATTAATTGATCGTATAGACTTGAGTTTATTTCTGGGCTCTCTATTCTGTTCCATTGGTCTATGTGCCTGTTTTTATGCCAGTACCAGGCTGTTTTGATTACAGTGGCCTTGTAATACAGTTTGATATCAGGTATTGTGATCCCTACTGCTTTGTTCTTTATTCTCAAAATTGCTGCAGCTATTCGAGGTCCTTTATGGTTCCATATGAATTTCTGCAATGTTTGTTCTATATCTGTGAAATATGTCATGGGTACTCTAATAAGGATTGCATTGAATCTATAAATTGCTTTGGGTAGTATGGCCATTTTGATGATGTTGATTCTTCCAATCCATGAACATGGTACATGGTTCCATTTGTTTGTATCTTCCTTAATTTCTTTCTTCAGTGTTGTGTAATTTTCAGAGTACAGGTCTTTTACCTCCTTGGTTAGGTTTATTCCTAGGTACTTTATTTTTCTTGTTGCTATATCGAATGGGATTTTTTTCCCTGATTTCTGTTTCTGCAGTTTCGTTGCTGGTGTACAGGAATGCCTTTGATTTCTGGGTATTGACTCTGTATCCAGCTGTTTTGCCTAATTCATTTATTAGGTCGAGTAGTTTTTGAGTGGAGTCTATAGGGTTTTCCATGTACACTATCATGTCTTCTGCAAACAGTGAGAGTTTCATTTCCTCCTTTCCAATTTGGATGCCTTTTATTGCTTTTTCTTGTCTGATTGCTGTGGCTAGGACTTCCAATACTATGTTGAATAGGAGTGGTGAGAGAGGGCATCCTTGTCTTCTTCCTGATCTTAGTGGGAAAGCTCTAAGTTTTTGTCCATTGAGTGTGATATTGGCTGTAGGTCTCTCATATCTGGCCTAAATTATGTTGAGGACTGCTCCCTTTATTCCAACTTTGCTGAGTGTTTTTATCAGAAATGGGTGCTGTTTCTTATTGAACGCTTTTTCCACATCTATTGATATGATCATGTGATTTTTGTCTTTCCTGTTGTTGATGTGATGTATTATGTTTATTGATTTGCAAATATTGTACCATCCTTGCATCCCTGGGATGAATCCCACTTGGTCATGGTGGATGATCTTTTTAATATATTGCTGGATGTGGTTTGCTAATATTTTCTTGAGAATTTTAGTGTCTATGTTCATCAGCGATATTGGCCTGAAGTTTTCTTTCTTCGTTGTGTCTTTATCTGGTTTTGGGATTAGGATGATGTTGGCTTCATAAAAAGAGTTTGGGAGTCTTCCATCAGTTTGGATTTTTTCGAATAGTCTGTGAAGGATAGGGGTTAGTTCTTCCTTAAATGCTTTGTAGAAATCTCCTGTGAAACCATCTGGTCCAGGGCTTTTGTGTGATGGGAGTTTCTTGATGACTGCTTCAATTTCCTTTGCTGATATTGGTCTGTTCAGGTTTTCTGCTTCTTCTTCATTCAGTTTTGGAAGATTATATTTTTCTAGAAATGTGTCCATTTCATCTAGGTTTTCGAATTTCTTAGCATACAGCTCTTCATAGTAATTTCTTACGATCCTTTGTATTTCTGTGGTATCAGTTGTAATCTCTCCACTTTCATTTCTAATTCTGTTTATTTGGATCCTCTCTCTTTTCTTCTTGATGAGCCTACTTAAAGGCTTGTCGATTTTGTTTATCTTTTCAAAGAACCAGCTCCTGGATTCATTGATCCTTAGAATTGTGCTTTTAGTCTCTATGTCATTTAGTTCTGCCCTGATCTTGGTTATTTCCTTCCTTCTGCTTGCTCTGGGCTGTCTTTGTTGTTGTTCCTCCAGTTCTTGTAGGCATAGGGTTAGGTTGTTTGTTTGAACTGTTTCTAACTTCTTAAGGTAGGCCTGTATTGCTATGAACTTCCCTCTCAGGACTGCCTTTGATGTGTCCCATATGTTTTGGGTTGTTGTGAGTTCGTTTTCATTTGTTTCTAGAAAGTTTTTGATTTCTTCCCTAATCTCGTTCTTGACCCATTCATTGTTTAATAGCATGCTATTCAGTCTCCATGATTTTGAGTGTTTTGGGTTTTTACCCTTGGGGTTGGTTTCTAGTTTCAGACCCTTGTGGTCAGAGAAGATGCTTGATATGATTTCAATTTTCTTGAATTTGTTGAGGCTTGCTTTATGTCCTATCATGTGGTCTATCTTTGAAAAAGTTCCATGGACACTTGAAAAGAATGTGTATTTTGCTTCTTTGGGATGAAAAGCTCTGTATATATCAGTTAAGTCCATTTCCTCTAGGGTATTGTTAAGTGACACAATATCTTTGTTGATCTTTTGTTTGGAAGACCTGTCCATTTTTGATAGTGGGGTGTTAAAATCCCCTTCTATAATTGTGTTGCTGTCAATATCTTTCTTGAAATCCTCCAAGATTTTCTTTAAGTATTTGGGTGCTCCTATGTTGGGTGCATATATATTTACAATGTTTATGTCTTCTTGGTGGATTCTTTCTTTGAGTATTATGAAGTGACCTTCTGGGTCTCTCTTTATGGCCCTTCTTTGGAAGTGTATTTTGTCTGATATGAGTATTGCTACCCCTGCTTATTTTACCTGTCCGTTTGCTTGGAAAATTTGTTTCTAGCCCTTCACTTTCAGTGTGTGTAAATCTTTTGTCCTGAGATGGGTCTCTTGTAGGCAGCATATGTGTGGGTCATGTTTTCTTATCCATTCAGGTATTCTATGTCTTTTGATTGGAGCATTTAATACATTTACGTTTAAGGTTATTATCGATAGGTAGTTATTCATTGCCATTATTTCCTACCTGTGTTCCTCTGCCTTTCTCTTTTCCTTCCTTTCCTTAAAGCAGTCCCTTTAGCATCTCTTGCAGAGCTGGTTTGGTGGAAGCATATTCTTTTAGACTTTTTTTGTGTGGGAAACTCTTTGTTTGGTCTTCTATCTTGATTGAGAGCCTTGCTGGGTAAAGTAGTCTTGGTTGCAGGCCTCTGTTTCTCATTACTTGGAATATTTTTTGCCATTCTCTTCTGGCTTGGAGCGTTTCCATTGAGAAGTCAGTTGCTAACCTTATTGGGGCTCCCTTGTATGTTACTTCCTTTTTCTCCCTTGCTGCCTTTAAGATCCTCTCTTTGTCTTGGAAATTTGCCATTTTAATTATGATGTGTCTTGCAGTGGGTCTCTTTGGGTTCCTCTTGCTTGGGACTCTCTGTGATTCCTGGATTTGGGTGACTTTTTCTCTCCTCAGATTAGGGAAATTTTCCATCATTACTTTTTCAAACAGGTTTTCTATCCCTTGCTCTTCTTCTTCTCCTTCTGGTATTCCTATTGTACGGATATTGTTACGTTTCATGTTGTCCTGCATTTCCCTTATTGCCTCTTCATTCTTTCTGAGCCTCTTTTCCTTTTCTTGCTCTTTCTGGGTGTTTTTTTCTACTTTGTCCTCCAGCTCGCTGATCCAATCCTCTGCTTCATCAAGTCTGCTTTTCATTCCTTCTACTGTGTTCTTCAATTCAGAAATTGTATTCTTCATTTCCTCTTGGCTCTTGTTGATAGTTTCTATTTCCTTTTTCATGTTGATATAGTTTGCAGTGTGTTCATTGTAGTTTCCTTGTAGTTTCTGGTATTTCTCTTTGAGCTCAGAGAGCTCAATGAGCTTCCTGATGACCATTGCTTTGAACTCAGTATCTGATAGTTGACTTGCCTCTTTTTCGGTTAGTATTCTTTCTGAGACTTCCTCCTTTCCTTTCATTTGGGAATTGTTTCTTTGTCTTCCCATTGTTTGTGAGGCTCTTCTTGTTGGCCTCTGCTTCTTAAATTGCTCTGTTCTGACTCCCTGGGTTTATGATATGAACTTCTATGGTAGAATGCCAATGGGATTCGGTGGTTCTGTCTCCTTACTCTACTGTGCTCACTGGTCTTGAGCTGACGTTTATGTGTTTAACTCGGTCTAACTCTAGTCTTTTCAGCATTCCTGGTCTTGTTGTCTCACCTCTGGGAAAAAGAGAAACGGGGGGAGAAAGAAAAGAAAAAAAAAAAGAAAGAAAAAAGAAAAAGAAAAAAAAAACAAAGATGGGAAGGAGGGAACAAGGAAATAGGAAAGGAGGAAAGGAAGGAAGGAGGGAAGAAGGAATAAAGAAAGATCGGAGGCAAGATAAGAAGGAATTTTAACAAAAATTAAAACATAGAAATAGATAAAAGAAGGCAGGAAGAAGACATAAAAATGGTAAAGGATGGGAGGAAGAAGGAATGAGAAAAAAAAAAAAGAGAGAGAGGAAGAAGGAATTCAGGGGGAGAGGAAAAAAAAAAAAAAATCTTCTACTGGCTTTAAACCGGTCAGGTTATTTCTACTGGTGTCCTGTCTGTGCAATGGGAGGGGGTGGTTGGAAGGATTGGTTTCACTTTTCTCCCTTCCTGGGTCACACTCTTCGCTGTTGTTCAGCCTGCAGACTCTCCTATCACTGCAGCTCACCTCTACTGGGTGTTCTGCCTTTGTCCTAGAGAGCTAGTAGGCCCTGCCGGGTGCGCACTTGTTAGGTAGGCGTTGTAGGTGTGGTCCCTGGCAGGCAATCAGGCCGTTGATCAGCCAATCCCGCAGCTTTGTGCTTGGAAAATGCGCATCCAGCTGTCCCTGCGCTTTGTGACGTGCTGCCGAGCCAGAGGCTCTGTGCTTGGGGGCTCGATCCAGCCGCCCTGGGCTTGAGTCTCTCAGGCTTGCGGGGCCGCCCTGGGACTGAATCACGTGGCACTTGGTTCTGAGGTTTTGGGCCTGTGGGTGGAGCAGCTAGTCTCTGCTCCAAATGATCTCGGAGGTTTCAGGTGTGGGCGCCCCTCCGGGGTTTTTCACGTCAGGGCCCAGTTCTCTAATCTGCGCGACTGGACCTCAGGTGAGCGCTGTGACTCCGTTGCTGCTTATCCCGCGTGCTCGCAGTCCAGGGGCGGAGGGGGGAGGGGCGCCAGGGGCCCAGGCTACTACGGAGAGTTCTCTAACTAGCCCCTGAGTGTCTCTATATTCTTTTTCTTTTTGAGAAATTCCTCCTTTTCAAGCCCCCCTGGTCCAATCAAGCACCTGGCTGCTCACAGCTCCGCCTGGCCCTCTCCCAAGACTCCTGCAGCAGCCCCTGTGTTGGGCTGGCGCTTCTGCCGCCCTTGTACCGCGCGGTCCCGGGTCCCGTGGGCCTTATTGTCCTTGAGCACTCTTCTTACCCTCAGATCTTTCAATGTCCTCTATCTTTGGTCTCTGATCTTTGTATATGCTGGAATACTGTTGGCTGTTCGCTCTGCTCCTCAGATCAGCTAGGTATTTCCCTGGCGTTGAGGGTAAGTGGACTCAGCTCCCACCTATGTTGCCGCCATCTTCCAAGACTATCCCCCCATGGGTGTTTTCAATCAGAGGTTTGAGGCTTTATTTCCCCGAGCTGGAGCCCTGGGTTGAGAGGTCTGCTTCACTCCCCGCTGTTCGTCCTGGCTTATCTATGTGCGAATGTGGGGCCGCTGGGTGCTACCAGCCACTCTGCCTGCCCCGTTCTCCACCACTCTGAGTCCGGCCCTCTCGGTTTATCTGTGCTCAAATGTGGGGCAGCAGGGTCTGCTAGTAGTCAGACTGCCTGCCCTGTTGGTTCCACACTCCGCCAGTCTCGGTCCTGCCACCGCAGTGTGAGTCCTCTCTGCCCCAGCTGCCCTTCTCTGCCCCTCCTACTGGTCTGGATGAATGTTTATTTGTTATCTCCTTGGTGTCGGACTTCCTTGCCATTCGATTTTTCTGTGAGTTCTGGTTGTGCAAGGAGGCGCAGTTTGTCTACCTACGCCTCCATCTTGGTTCTCTCTGACATTTTTTTTGAATTTTACAATCAATCAATATTATTATTATTTTGTATAATCAGTATTATTTTGTATTAATTGTAGGTGTACAGCATAGTGCTTAGGCAATCATATACTTACAAAGTGATCCCCCTGATATTTCCAATACCCAACTGGCACTATACATAGGTTTTACAATATTATTAACTATATGTCCTATGCTCTATTTTACATCCCCATGACTATTTTGTAACTAGAAATCTGCACATCTCAATTGGTATACCCCAGAGGTTACAACGCCAAATGAAATAAGTCAGTCAGAAAAAGACAAATACCACACGATTTCATTTATTTGTGGAATCTAAAGAACAATATAAACAAACACAAACAAACATAATAGAAATAGGCTCATAGATACAGAAAATAGACTAATGGTTGCCAGAGGGGAAGGAGGTTGCAGGACTGTTTGAAAAACATGAAAAGATTCAGATATGTTATCTTAACTGAAAGGAAACATGATAATTTCGGTTTGATGCAATTTGAAAGGTATCTAAGTTTGGGTTCCTTTAAACATATCTTGAGACAAAGACTTGGGTGCTGGCAGTTTATTTGGGAGTTGATCCCTGGACGCACAAAATGCATTATTAAGAAATCAAATTTCTGAACAACCAGAGCTTTGATTTCACTGGGGAGCTCTCTGAGAAACTATGTGGGACATGCTTCAGAATTGATGCTCCCAGAGGATGGGCAAGCTAATGTGTTTATGTACCATTCTTCTTCCTGCATTGGTAAATGTTTGCTTTGTTTTGTTTTTGCTTAAATAGATAAGAATTCTGGCAAGGCACAGTGGATATCCATTTACAAAGGAAAAAATCTTGTGTGGTGTCATATATTGGTATTTATTAGAGGCATTATGGGTTACTCATCAAAATGGTTACCCTAGGCAGGGACTGGAATTGACAGCACAGGCTCAGATCTGGTGGCAAATATGGTGTTGAAGGACAGTGTCAATCTTTGATTTCAACACATAATTGGTTGTGGTAGGTATAAGGTATTGGAACCTGAGTGGAAGGAAGGTTGTGGTAAGAACAGGTGGTTAAATATGCAAGGAAAACAGCATGACAGGGAGTCTTGGTGTTCCCAGTGAGGTATGGCAAGCAGAGAAGCACACTGACCATTAGAAATCGAGAGCCAGAGGTTTCTGTGTTAAGGTTCTCACTTCTCCTGCCTCGAAAAGGAGAACTGCAAGTATAAAGCAGGGCATCAAACTCAAGAGATCATTAGAGGCCTAAAGAGATTGCTGGAACCAAATTAGTGAAGAAGCCCCATGCTCTAAAGTGGGAGATAGGGTGCAGAATGAACCAAGGGAACACTGTAGGAATCTGTGATTATTGAAATTTTCCTGATGGTGAACTCCATTTGACATGGGACTACAGGAACTCAGTTGGTTCCAAATTCATGTTAGCATTGATTTAAGTCTGAAGCTGGGTGTCAGTTGGTAGTGCACAAAGGCGGGGCTGGAAAGGTACAAAAACATAGAAGTTTAGCAGAGCCTCATATTTGTCAAATAGACTCTTGACATCTTTGAAGAACTAAGTTTATTCAGTCATCAGATTTCTCCAATAGAGTCATAGGCACATATACTTCTACAATGTCAGTATAAATAATTAATGCCCATAAAAAAGTGTTCATACATTTGCCAATTTATCCTTAAATGATGTGTTACATTTTCAAAATATTTATTATTCTCTTTTTATGAGTAAAATACTGTGCAATATACAAAAAAAAAACCCCACAGTTCACCTCTGCAGAAGTTTGCGATATTATTAAATGTACACAATTGCCATGTTGTATGTGTCTCTAACACCTGGAACTGTGCAGTACATAAATACTTGTAAATATTTACTAAACAAGAGCTCATAGGGAAATCTGATGTGTTCCTAACATAATTAAAACCCTTTTCTTCCATGTTTAGCAATGGAGAGAACCTCTCCAACTGAAACAAAGGTGAACTTTGTAGCACAGATACTTACATCTAATATTCACCTTCCCATTGGGGTCTTACTAATCTTTTTGCTAATGGGTGGACATAAGGAGACACTGCTCTCCTAAAAGTGAACTCATGGCCTTTCCGCAAATATTGCAAAACCCACTTGAGGTTAAGATAAAACATTTAACAGCTAGACTTTGAATAACACCTGGCATATAGTAAGTACAGTTGGCTCTCTGTATCCACGAGTTCCATATCTGATCAGAAATATTCAGAGAAAAATCACACACATATAAGTGAATCAAAAGTTCCATGAAATAATTATCTCCCCTCGTAAATGCAAAGCACTCTGATATTTTCTACTCTTATTTTATTTCACTTATAAAGGTAAAGCTGGCAGTGACCTCTGAAATGGATTTCATGGTCCACAAATGAGCTGTAACTCACAACTTGAAGAGACTGTACCAGCAATTTCTATGGGTCCTTTAGTTCTCATGTTCTCTGATTCTCCTAAAAACCAAAAACACAAACAAAAGCCTTCAACCCAATTTCATTAGGACAGAACAGAAGACCTGGATTTGGAGCAGTTTGTGTGAAAAAAAGCAAGGTTTTAAGCAAGGTCAATATCTGGAAACATTGAAATCTTGGGCATAAAAGCTGACCTTTCAGCCTGCATCCCTCAGGAATACTGCATTCCCTCCTGGGTGCCATATTAAGAAAAATCAAGAACCTGAAACACGTTCAGAGAAGGACAATCAAGATGGGGAAGGGTCTGAAATTTAGAGTCAGAAAATTCCTGATTTTAAGCCTGGGCTCTGCTGCTTTGGAATTGCATGTACACAGGATCCTATCAAACTTCATTGAAACTTAGCTCACTTCCTCATCTGCAAAAGGGGGATGACAACAGTATTTTCCTCAAAGAGGTGTTAATGAGAAACACAAAGAATGGTCAGAATGATAATTTAACTTGCATAAGTTTACACAGCTAGGAGATGCCAAACCAGGATTCCAGCCTAGGCAATGTGACTTCAGGGTCTATCTTTGTAAGTACTACTCTATCCTGCTCCAAGACTTCATTCAGATTCACAGAGAGTAAAGGGAAGTTATCCCTGGGAAAACATATGCTAGACAAATTGCTTTTACAGTAAGGTTTATTTATCTTAATCTTTGCTGCCCTTACTTGAGCAAGTTATTTCACGTGTCAGATGCCATCTTTCTCCTGCTTTGCAGTGTTCTCTAAGGCCCAAAAGACTCTGAAAAAGCAACTGGAGGCCCTTTTTTTCCCTCTACCAGGACTTGTCTCTTCTTTATGTGACTGAAAGGAGACATACTCTACTTGCCATACTACTACCTTATAAGTGAAAACAATGGGACACTGTAAAAGAACTATTAAAAAGTAAAATGTTATTATCTATAATGAGCATACATAATTACTTAGTTAAAATACCTTGCTCTAACATCCTGTTTTAGGTGAAAATGGCAAATATATCAGCAGGAATGTCCACAGTCTTAATCAGTGATCCCATCAGTTTGGTAGTTACACACAGAAGCATCATGAAGAAAGGTGAATATGCAGATTAACTTATGATATAGAAAAGATTGATCTATTTTTGCTTTTAAAAAATGAATATTTTAAAAAAGATTTTATTTATTTTATTTTTAGAGAGAGGGTAAGGGAGGGAGAAAGACAGGGAAAGAAACATCAATGTGTGTTTTCTTTTTGTGCACCCCCCACTGGGGACCTGGCTCATAACTCAGGCATGTGCCCTGACTAGGAACCAAGCCAGTTACCCTTTGGTTCGCAGGCCAGCACTCAATCCACTGAGCCACACCAGCCAGGGCTGAATGAGTCATTTTTATATTTGGACTAGTTTATGCTCTGATTAAAAAAAAAAAACACTTGGAAGTATAAAGAGATGAACACTTGGGCATTTCTGCTGTTCTTTGTCATGTATTCATTACCTAAAAACTAGTTTGAACATTACTCCTTACCAATATTGAATTTAAGTTTTGTTTTTCCTCCTAGTATGGAAGATAACACATTGATTTGTATATTTTGTCTAACATTTCTAGAGGTAATGATTCAAAAATATCACTTCATATTTCCCTTGTAATGTATGTATGGTTTGCTATGCTTTAGAGTTTCTTACACAATAACTGTGAAGTAAATACTAAAAGGCTGAAAATTATATTCTAGTGACTTATAGATTTTACCTAAAGAAGCACACATTTACACCAAAAGAATAAATTTTTTTCTTTCTAAAGATTAACACTCACATCTATTCATTTTTAATATCTAATTATCAATAAGAATATATGAAAAGTAATAAACTGAGGGACATTTTTTGGTGTTTGTTTCCTCCTGGAGCAGATAGCTAGTTTTGTTCTGTGTCGACTTTTTTTAAAGTAAAGTATATATTTTTTTTCCATAAAGATAAAATATTACTGTACCAGATTTATGGAACTAGCAATACTTTCATTTACATTTTCAACTCAGACATGACAAACATCCAAGCAATTTAGGACTGTTACTCATAAATCTTGTCCACTCCGGTGGACTAGTTCCTAAATTTTTGGAGCTGCTTCCCGCTTAAGAATAAAAATGAATTTTAAAGTCTCATTGCATTATACTGAACACAGTACAAATGTTTATGAATATTCACCATAAAATTAGAGGTTATTGAAGCCTTAAGATTTTAATTAGTATGAAAATGTATTTTTCTGTAGTCCTTCAGTATTAAAAACTTCCACAGATATTTTAGTCTCTATGGAGATAATGGGAGAAATTCTTCACCAGATGGAGTAAATTCAGGATTCAATGGAAGTTGAAAAAATTCAAAAGGTCTTAAGATATTGTTATAGGGGGCTTGACTAAACAAGCTGGGGAGGTTTACCTGGGAGACCTGAGGCCAAACATGATATTATTCTTAGAATGTATGAAGGGCTAGTATTGAAGAGGGAGTGTGCTTTCTCTGTGCACTCTTCAGAAAACAGAACC
The DNA here is from genome assembly GCF_022682495.2 of Desmodus rotundus. Lineage (NCBI taxonomy): Eukaryota > Metazoa > Chordata > Mammalia > Chiroptera > Phyllostomidae > Desmodus > Desmodus rotundus. Next base: position 70,791,814 of record NC_071400.1, read on the forward strand.
AGGACCAAGGAAGTAAAGGTAATATATTTCATCTCTTTCTAACTTAAGGAGCTCTTCAGAATGTGGTGTGCACTCCATGTCAAGAAGTATTCAGGTAGCAATGGGATGGCTACCTATCTGTTTTAGGGATGACTTTGATGGAATTTTTTCAATAGACGGGAGGTGGGATTAGGTTACTTCTAGAGTCTCCTTTCCTACTTTATGGTTTTTCATTTATTTTTCAGTTCTAACCTCATAATCATCCTCATATTGAAAAGCACAAATTCTGGCTGATTTTAGTTTTATGATCCAATGTGCTAATGCTCCTTCACTGTTTTAAACAGAGTGTCTTGTAATAATCCTTAGGATATAATTTCTACGGGCCATTTTAATACTAATGAGTCATTAGTCTTTTGTACTTCAGATATATGCATAAGAAAAGATGGTTGCAAAACTAATTATAAAAAGTAATGGTATTTTTACTTATAAAAATAAACAAAATATATAAAGGGAGATTCCATATGCAACAACAAAACAATAACTGCATTACTCAAGAATAAGCCAGACAAAAAAATATAATATCTGTATAGAGAAAATTTAGAAATTCTCCAGGAGGACTTAAATTTTTTTTTTTGTTAAATGGGAAAAGTACATATCATTTTAAAAAAGATTTTATGTATTTATTTTTAGAGAGGTGAAGGGAGTGAGAAAGAAAGGAAGAGAAACATAAATGTGTGGTTGCCACTTGAGCACCCCCTACTGGAGACCTGGTCCACAACCCAGGCATGTGCCCTGACTGAATCAACCTGGCAACCCTTTGGATTGCAGTCTGGCACTTAATCCACTGAGCCACATGAGCCAGAGCCTCATTTTTGACTGGAAAGAAAATTAATCTATAAATTCAATACAATACTAATTATAATTTCAATATTATTTTGGGGGGAATGAGATAAAATGAAATGCTTACTAGTTTGGAAGTATAAATGTGAGATACCAGTCAAGAAAATAGAGATAAAAAGGGATAACAAGGGGGAATAAAACAACCATATGTTAAAACATAAAATAAAGGCATTATAATTAAAACTCTCAAAAGGAACAAACAACTCAACAGAGTAAAAAGCCAAGAAATAGAGCTAAATGAATGAATATTAGTAGAGGATAAAGATGACACTTCAACCCTGTGGGAAAATAGTATCTTATTCAATAGTGGTGGTAATGGTATATATCTATTCAAAAAGCAGAAAATTGGATCCCTAACTCATGTCTTAGAAAAATATTAATTTTTGATCTATCACATTTTATATGCATAAAAATTTTTTTAAATTAAAGCACTAGAAGAAAATAAAAATAATTTGAAGAATACTTCCAAGGCATGACCAAAAAACAAAATAAATCAAAATAGGCCCTCTACTTCTGGCCAAGATGGAGGTATAGGTAGACACAATTTGCTTCCTTGCACAACCAAAAGAAGGACAACAACAAATTTAAAAACAAAAACTAACCAGAACTGCCTGAAAATTGAACTGTATGGAAGTCTGATAACCAAAGTTAAAGAAGAAACATTCATCCAGACTGGTAGGAGGAGCAGAGACAAGAAGCCAGGCTGGAGAAAACTCATAGCAAGTTGGTGGCTGGAGGACTGGGCGGTCCCACATTTGCCAGCAGATAAACCAGGAGGAACAACTGGGGAGCGAGAAAGACCAGGCAACCCAGACTCCCAGTGCAGGGGGGAAAAGCCTCAAAAACTCTGACTGTAAAATCCTGTGGGGGTTGTGGTGGTGGGACAAACTCACAGCTTCACAGGAGAGTTCATTGGAGAGACCCAAGGGGCCCTATAATGTACACAAACCCAATGACCCAGGAATCAGCACTGGAAGGGCCCAATTTTCTTGTGGGTAATAGGGGAATTTACTAAATTCAAGCCAGCCGAGAGCCAAGCAAGTGGCATTGTTCCCTCTTGGACTTCTCCCCCACATACAGTGCCATGACACAGCAACATGGCTTGCCCTGCCCTGGCAAATACCTAAGGCTCTGCCCCTTACTACATAACAGGCCCACTGAGACAAAAAAAAAAAAAAATATGGCCCAAATTAAAGAACAGATCAAAGCACCCAAAATAGAACTAAGCAATGAAGAGATAGCCAACCTATCACATACAGATTTCAAAACACTGGTAATCAGGATGCTCACAGAAATGGTTGAGTATGGTCGTAAAATAGAGGAAGAAGTAAAGGCTATGCAAAGTGAAAAAAAGGAAAACATACAGGACGCCAACAGTGACAGGAAGGCAACCAGGACTCAAATCAATGATTTGGACCAGAAGGAAGAAATAAACATTCAACCAGAACAGAATGAAGAAACAGGAATTCAAAGAAATAAGGAGAATCTTAGGAACCTCAGGGACAAATTTAAGCATTCCAAATTCCAAATCAAAAGGATTCCAGAAGGAGAAGAAAAAGAACAAAAAATTGAAAACTTATTTGAAAAAAATAATGAAGGAGAACTTCCCTAATCTGGCAAAGGAATAAACTTCCAGGAAGTCCAGGAAGCTCAGAGTCCCCAAGAAGTTGGACCCAAGGAATCACACACTGAGGCACATCATTATTACATTATTCAAGATTAAAGATGAGAGAATCTTAAAAGCATCAAGAGAAAAGAAGACAGTTACCTACAAAGGAGTTCCTATAAAACTATCTGCATATTTCTCAAAAGAAACCTTGCAGGCAAGAAGGGACTGGAAAGAAATATTCAAAGTCATGAAAGACAAGGGCCTGCATTCAAGATTACCCTATCCAGAAGAGCTATCATTTAGAATGGAAGGGCAGTGCAGGGTAAGTGGAGTCAGTGTGGCTTCCTCAACCAGGTGTCTGGGTAACAAAGGGAAGCAGTGTTCCACTAGCCTTGGAGGGGCCTGATAAGTAGTGTTCTCATAGCCTTGAGACTGGGTCCAATAAACTGTTCTCATAACATGAAGTGGGCTTGCATGCACAGAATTATGTTATGTTATGTAATGTTCTGGCAGTTTTCTGGCTTTGTTCCCCTCTAGTACTTAAACAGGTAGGGGCTCCCTGCTGGGGGCGATGATGGGAGACATATGCAAGGGGACAGGTGCCATGATGGGTGCCATGCTGAGGAGCAAGGGCCAGGACGTGTGACGTGCAGGGAGACACACAGCTTGCAGAATGCGTGGATCACCCACACATGAAAAAAGGCATGCCTGACAACCCAACGGCTTTGTGGATATATTCCATCTGCATGAATACCATGAACCTACCAAGCCTTGGAGGGTTACAACACAGGCAGATAAAGTGCTTCCCAGATAAGGTCAAGTTAAAGGGATTCATCATCGCTGAGCCCTTGTATATGAAATGTGAAAGGGACTTACCTAAGAAAAAGAAGATCAAAACAATGAACAGTAAAATGACAACAAACTCAAAGCTATCAACAATTGAACCTAAAACAAAAACAAAAACAAGAAAAGCAAACAACTAGAACAGGGATAGAATCACAGAAATGGAGATCACATGGAGTTATCAGTGGGTAGTGGGAGGAGGAGAATGGGGGAAAAGATACAGGGAATAAGAAGCATAAATGGTAGGTACAAAATAGGCAGGGAGAGATTAAGAAAAGTATGGGAAGTGGAGAAGCCAAAGAACTTATATGTATGACCCATGGACATGAACTAAGGTGGAGGAATGTTGTAGGGAGGTGGGGTGCAGGGCAGAGGTGAATAAAGGGGAGAAAAAAATGGGACAACTGTAATAGCATAAACAATAAAATATATTTAAAAAAAATTAAAAAACAAAACAAAAACACACCAAAGACAAAGTAAAAGACTGATAAATATGACTACATAAAATTAATACTTTGGTTTGGAAAATAAAATCAAATAAAGTTATTTTCATATTATAAAAAATAAAGTCAAATAAAAATAAAGGTAAATAATTATCATTGAATCTTAAAGAATGTAAATTTTTAATGGACATAGAATTATCTACGTGGATATTCCATAACCACACCACTTACCTGTTGGCAGAATTTTAATCTGACATTATTTCCAGATTACACTCTTTCTATATTAATCTTTACCAGCATTTCTGTTTGTTTTCTTGCAATAAATTCTTAGATATGAAAAAATAAAGGTTAATTAAAACTGGGGAGAAGTTAGAGTGTATTAAACAAAACAATAGATAAAAGACCTCTTTCATTAACACAAGTTGTAATAGAAAGAAAAATATGAATACAGTGGCCTCGGTACTCATTGTTAATTGTTCCAAGGAGCAAGGAGTGGCAAGCATGCAATTACTGATGAAGCATTTTCTCTTGTGAGATAGCCTTGTAACTCATACAAGTTTTAGCAAGTGCTATGAGTGGTGAGCAAGTGCCTGGATGCTGAAATATTTTTTTCTCCTCAAAATGCAACCAGTACAGGATTTGATGAGTTCTGAAGCCAACAAGTACAGAGGTACCACTGTAGTTCTATAGAAAAATGGGCAAAGAGTATAATAGGGAATTTGACTGTAAAAAATACAAATGACAAATAAAAATATGAAAAGATCTTTATCCTCACTCACAAATTAAAAAAACAAAACAATTTCTGTACAGGTTGACAACACTGGATTTTTCTCAAATTTTTGAAGTGTTGGGAAATAGTCATCCTTGTCATTTGCTGGTGGAGTATAAATTGGTTTGATTCCTTGTAGGGAAACTTAACAATGTTTATCAATGTTTGAAATGCTTGTATCCTTTCATTAATAACTCCAGCAACAGATTTATCCTACAGAAAAATCTCAGAATTTTCAGTGGACCTAACACATCCACTGCAGCATCAATTCTAAAAGAAACAGTATAAAAATAACCCTAGTGACCCAACATATGCTGAAATACTTGGCAGCTATTAAAAAGAATAAAGGTCTTTTACTTCTTGGTTAAGTTTATTCCTAGGTACTTTATGGGGAACTGTTCCACTCGTGGGAAATGTGGCCCAGCCCCCACTTGGAAAAGCCAGTGGGGAGCGAGGTCCAGTGGGTAGGACCCATGCCCACAGACAGGTTCTCCTGTGGGGAATCAGGCCTGCATTGTATCTAGGCTGCTGTGAGACTTGCTCTTGCTAAAACTCCCTCACTCTGAATTGAGGCAGCAAATATTTACTGCGTGTCTTTTTTTTTTTTTTACTTTTAAAAAAATTTTTATTGTTATTCAATTACAGTTGTATGCCTTTTCTCCCCATCCCTCCACCCCACCCCAGCTGAACCCACCTCCCTCCTCCACCTCTACCCTCCCCCTTGATTTATTGCCTTTCTGGGCACATTACGTCAAGGATGGTCCTCATTTACTGTGCACAGGTTCACTGTAGGTGATTTCCTTTTACAGACAACAAAGGACAGAATACTGCTAATTACTTCAAAGAGAAGGATGTTACAGCTCAAGGGGGAAAGTGGTTGAACTGATCACACTCCATACTTGGGAGGTTTAGCTCAGATTTTAGGAAGTTAAAGACATGCAGTAGTACAGTACAGGAACTACTACTACGTGTCTTTAATGCACAACAGTAGCACAAATGACAGGAGGGAGGAAAATGGAAGGGTATTGTTACAAGCATTTTACACTGTACATGAAGTGTATAATATTTGAAGGTATAATGTGATAAATTCAATTTGTATATTTTAAAACCTGAAGCAACCACTAAATATATATCATAACTAATAAATAATACAGGTATGATAAAATGTAAAAATATTCAATTCATGCAAAAGTAGGTATAAAAAGAGGGAAAAAGAACTAAGGAAATATAGAAGTTATGTTGTATGCCTAATGCTAATATAATATTGTATGTAAAATATAACTAAAAATAGATTTACAAATGAAGTATTATGATCTTAAAAATTATGCCAGGATTAAAAAATAAAATAAGATATATAAAGAAAAGAAAGAAAAATTCCTAAATATGTTTAGCACAATAAGAAAACCTATAAGATGCAGAGATATCCTTTGTCTAGAATTTCAAATACAAAATAATTCCATTCAGTTATTCAGAAGCTAAATATATTTATCCATTATAAGGAAATTAGTATAACCGTTGTTACTTTAAGGGAGAAATAGAAGAATTTGGAAAAAGAAAAAAGTCCTTATTTTTTAGACACTAAAATTTAGATAAAGGAACAGAAGTTTATGGATAAAATGATATGACATTGTGAATTAGCTTTAAAATAATTTGGAGCTGTGGAGAGTAGATGGGGATAGATTAAACAAGTCCTCTCTACTTTTTGTATGTATATATATGTATGTGTATATATTTGTTATATATATTCCAATTACAATTATGCATTTACATAAATTAAACATAAACACTTTAGTGATAATAGATAAAATAATATCTATTTTGTAAGAACAGACATAAACAACATGATACTCAGTACAGTAAAAAGATTTCCTATCAGATGATTTATAGTTAGAGTCATAAATGCAGACAAAGGGAATAAAATATAAACACAAGAAGAGTCTTGCAGGAACCAATAGTACAAATATGCCACTAACAGAGTAGTGAAATTAACTAAATACTCTGTACCCAAGACACAATTAAAGAAGAAAAAGGGAACAGAGAGATTGAGAGGAAAGAGAATGGTTAGAAATTTACCTAAGAGAAAAACATAACTAGCATTAAACTTCCATTCAATTTATTCTATACTCTCCTCAAAATATAATTTTTCCAGTATGAACATTTCACCCTTTGGGAAATTTTAGTGCCAAAAATAATGTGGTATCATATTTTGATGATAAGACAAACAAGAAAGTGTTGAGTAATTCTGGAAAATATTGCTGCTTTCCATGTCTATTCTTCTGTATATATCATATATTTCTAGGTCATTTTTAGGAAGCAATTTTTAGGAAGTAATTGAAAATACCAATATAAAACATATTTTTATGTAATAAGATTTAACAAAACTCTAAATGACCTTTATTTTTATTTTTTTATTTTATTTTATTTTACTATCAGGTTTATTCTGTATTTTTTTATTTTTTTAAAATTTTTATTGTTATTCAATTACAGTTGTATGCCTTTTCTCCCCATCCCTCCACCCCACCCCAGCCGAACCCACCTCCCTCCCCCATCTCCACCCTCCCCCTTGGTTTTGTCCATGTGTCCTTTATAGTAGTTCCTGTAATGACCTTTATTTTTAAAAATTATCCCCAATTTTATATTTTTGTTTGCAAAATGTTATAGATATTATAGTCTTTTATACATTGATTCAATGTTTTAAAAACTTTTATTCAGCAGAGCATTTTAATAAATTATGTTTGTCCTTCAGTAGGTGATACAAATAAAAATGGAAAGGCTCTAATTAAAATCTTGGGGGAAACAAAAGTCCTACCTGCCCAACTAGGTTCCCTTTTTAGACAATGAGAAGCTGTAAGAATATTTATTTAATAGGAATAAAAATACAGTTTTATCAAATGATATACTTTGAAAACAACTTTTGTAAACAAAATTTAGTATTTGTCAATGTAGGGAAAAAAATCCAAAAATACTCTTTTACAGCTAGCCTCAGCTTACATTCAGACCCAATAAAGATTTCATGGGTGAATAAATGAATGAATGCATATAATAAAATACTTCAAAGTTTAAAAAAAGAAAATGTGGAAGTAATAAAAACTAGCAAGATGAAAGATTATAACAAAACCAAAATAGAACCAGAGACATGGAAATAAAGAACAAACTGACAGTAACTGGAGGGGAGGGAGGATGAGGGTAATGGGGGAAAGAAGGAGAAGGGTCAATCAAGGAACTTGTATAAAGGAGCCATGAACAAAGACAACAGGTGGAGGGGAGGATTGAATATGGAAGGTGGTGGGTTGGGAGGGCATGGGGAGAGTAATAGGGGAAAAATGGGGACAAGTGTAATTGAACAACAATACATTTTTAAAAATACTATAAAATTTTAAAAAGTTAAATGAAACTTCCCAAGTTTATCAGTGATATCTCTTACCACAGGTTTTTAATTTAACTATTAAAGTCATGTTTAGAGAATATAGTCATCTCTGAAATGAAATAGCTTCCTTTACCTTTCCAAAAAAAATACCAAATAAATAGTTACATAAAATAAAAGTGAACGTTTCATTTAAAAGACAGAAATTTTTCTGGTTGGTGTTAAAAAGTAAGATCCAACTCTGTGCTGTGTATCAAAAATCTACCCCAAATAAAAAGATATCAATAAGTTAAAAATAAAAGGATAGAAGATATACCAGGAGAACACTAATCAAAATAAAGCTGGATTAGTTGTAATAATATCACACAAAGAAGATTTCATAATGAAACATATTATGCATAATAAAGATGGGTATAACATAAAGATAAGGGAATTGGTTATTAAAAACATCATGGCAATTCCAAGTGTGTATGCAACTAATAACAGAGCATGAAAAAATACCTAAGCAAAAACTGATAGAACAAAAGAAATATACATACTACAATTTTAGTTTGAGCTTTCAATACTTATCTCTATTTTTAAAAATATTTTTATTGATTATGCTATTACAGTTTTGCTAATTTTCCCCCTCTATCCCCCCTCCACCCTGACCCCCAAGCCCAGCATTCCCCACCTTAGTCCATGTCCATGGGTTGTACATATAAGTTCTTTGAGTTCATTTGTAAATTGATAGAGCAAATAGAGGACATTGACCAGAAAGTACTCTAGTGTCCCATGAAATCCTTTCTGGGATTTAAGTTGGCATAGGGGCAGTATTTAATTCAATAATAGTTTTAAAAGATCAGATTAATTTTTTAAAAAGCAATTACCTTTGTTAATACTTACTTGAAACACACAAGTGTTAAATTTGCCTTACTTACATTAGAATAATGTTAGCTCCTTTCAGGGGGTCAGTGAGGGTGAAGTGAGGGCTCAAAGAAAAAATATTTTTGTACTATGTATGATGAATTTCTAAGCATAAAAATCACACCTATTCCATTATTATTACAAATAAATCTTGAGGGCTCTAATGTTTCCACTGGGAACACAGAGCCATCCTCCTTAAGATAAAGGTTATTAAAAAGGTACTATCATGAAGCAAGTCAGCCCAGCTTTGCTAATACCCTCAATTTAAATGATAAGGGTCCAAGCATGAAATGAGTTTGTTTCCCCAAAGATTTATGGCCCTTTAGCTATCTGACCCTGACTCAGAAGAAGCCCTCATAGTTTTGCGAATGTTAGCTATTGTTTGATCCTTACTGCCTGACAATGATTGATGAGCTTAACATATACTCCCTGTATTCCTATGCAGATAAACCCAATAAAAGCCCACTGAGGAACAGGCTTCTGGCCCTTCTCCTTTGAGAGATGGGTCATCTTTCCTCCCCAAGCAGATCATGTCTTGGTTGACTTATTCTCAACCATGGTGGCCAGGGGGGCCCTGTGGGTGGAGCCCCCCCACAACCCATATTCCTTGACTCTTCTACACCATTACACTATTACTGAACACTTGTTTACAGTGAACAAACACTTGTTTTTCACCCTTCTTTGATGTCTTGTGACACTAATCTGGAATATTCATTTACCTTAGAATACATGTCTCTTATAATGTACATTCCAAATTAATTATTTATCTTTCCAATTAGATTTTTCACTTCAGCATTTCATGAATTAAATATTTTTTGAGTCTTCTAAAGCAGTGTTTTCCAATTGTGGTTTGTGCCCTATTAGTAGATTACAGTAATCATCTTAAAAGCTCATGACTAGCAATTTTAAAAACAATAATGACTCTACCATGATGGCTATCACACATAATATGAGAAGAAGTAAAAAAAAATCACCTCAAGTCCCACAAAAATTTTCATAATTATCACTAAGTTAACACCAAAAAATCATCAAAACTTCAGTGTATAGAGATGGATAGCCAAATAGATATGTTGGTGAATAGAAATAATTTTATAAAAAGAAGATTATTCTACAAATTATGTTTTTTCATAAAATAGTTTCATATAATTTCACTTAAACTACCACCTGGCTCATATGTGGTGCTTAAACAGTAGGGAAACTTGACCTTTGTGATTGCTTTAGACTTCATCTGATTTAATATTATAATCAAAGCCCTGAACAATATTGCTTTTACTTACTTCTCTGTAGGGAATTGAATATTTAAAAAGGGTCTATAATGAAAATTTTCAAACATACATAAAAGTAGGTATAATAACATAATAAATTCCTATATACTCCTTTCACCTTGATTAAATAAAATTACAAAAATATTTCGATATTGACTTTATCTAGTTGATATTTTTTGGTTTTGCTTTTCCTCAAGTAGTTTAGCATAAATTCCAGATAAATTGTCATTTTTTCTTCTGCATACTTCAGTATGCACCTCTCAAAATTATGAATATTTTCTTAAATAACCACAATATCATTATCATGTCTTCCAAAATTAACAATAATTCTTGGTGTCAACTAATCCACAGTCCATATCCAAATGTCCTCGGTGGCCTCAAATTTTCCTTTTACAATTTGTTTATTTGAAACAGGAACTAAGTATTTTCTACACATTAACACTGGCCATTATTTCTTTCAAAATTTCTTTTAATGTAATTGACTCTTCCCTCCCATTGTTCTTTCACATATTTCCTGCCTATTTTCTGCTTGCAGAAATCAGGTCCATGTTCCTATAAAATAGTCCATATTATTGATTTGGGAGTTTGCCTCTTGCTGTGTCATTTAACTTGTTCCTTTATATCATTTATATTTTGGGTAAGTAGAGGCTTGATTAGATTCAGCTTCAATATTATTGATAAAACTCTTATAAGAGAGGCTGTGTGCTTGATATAGCATATCACCTCATAATGCATAGTATTCATTGTCTTACTATCATTGGTGTTACATTTGATAAGTGAGTTTAGTTGTCAAAAGCCCACTACTTCGATTGTCAATTTCCCACTCAAACTTTCATCTAATGAATGGGTTTCATCTACTTTATACTCATTCGAGAATCAATTGTGTTATTAGGGATTAAAAACTGGTTATTTTCTAATTGGTTACTCTAAAACTTGTTCATAGAGGAAAGACAAGGTAAATGCTTATTTATTCAACTATATGCCAATTTTAATAAAGAGCTTATTTCCTTGTTTCTTTCGTTTTTGTCCAACCATGCTATTTTTTCTTTGTTTTACTTATTTTTCAATATTACTAGATATTTGTAATATTTAATTAATTCAATATGTTTTACCAATTGTATTCATTATTTATTATCCAATTTGATGCTAAAATCATCCCTTTATGTTTAATTTGGTCTCTTTTTGTCACTATCTTTTGTTCTTTGATAGTTTCCTTCTTGGATGAACAAAATAATTGTATGTGTTTTGACACAAACTTGGAAGTGGACAGCAAGCAGCTTTCATTTCTTTTAATGAAAAATGATATTTAAAGATCACAATCTGGGTATATTATGTCCACTAATGAATTGCCATTACTTGTACGTCTTTTTAGAAGACACACCTAAGAGGTACATAATTTAAAAGAAAAGAAATAATGAGTTAAGGTTAATTTCAATTCAGGCTTCCAGCCAAGATAGATATTATTGGCTTCCTTGCACAAACATAGAAGGATAACAACCAATTTAAAAACAACCAGAACTGCCATAAAGTTGAAATTTATGGAAGTCCAACAACCAAGGAGTAAATGAAACATTCATCCAGACTGGTAGGAGGGGCAGAGATGGGAAGCTAGGGTGGTGAGGACCGAAGACCAGATGGCTGATGGAAAGGGTAGGTGAGGTGGTGGCTGGTGAAACAGGATATCCCACATTCTTGTGCAGATAAGTCAGGAGGACCAACTGGGGAACGAATCAGACTGCACAACCCAGGATTCCAGGATAGAAAACTAAAGCCTTGAAACCTCTGGCTGTAAAAACTGTGGGGGTTGCACCAGCAAGAGAAATTCCCAGCCTCACAGGAGAGTTTGTTAGAGACAACCACAGGGTCCTAGAATGTACACAAGCCCACCTACCTTGGAATCAGCACCTGAAAGGACACAATCTGTTTGTGGGAAGTGGGGGAAGTGACTGAAAGCTGGCCGACAGACAAGTAAGCAGCATTGTTCCCTCTCTGACCTCTCCCCAACATACAGAACCACAACTGCAGTGAAGTAGGTTGCCCTGCCCTGGTGAATACCAAAGGGTCTTCCCCTTACAGTGTAACAGGTGCACCCAAACAAAGAAATATGGCTGAAATGAAAGAACACATCAAAACTCCAGAAAAAGAAATAAGTGACAAGGAGATAGCCAACGTACCAGATGCAGAGTTCAAAACACTAGTAATCAGGATGCTCACAGAAATGATTGAGTACAGTTGCAAAACAAAGCAAGAAGTGAAGGCAATTAAAGTGAAATAAAGCAAAATATGCAGGGAATCTAGAGTGAAGGGAAGGAAATGGAGACTCAAATCACAGATTTGGAATAGACGGAATAAATAAACATTCAATCAGAAAAGAATGAAGAAACAAGAATTAAAAAAAAAATGAGGAGGGTCTTAGGAACCTCTGGGAAAACTTTAAGTGTTCCAATATCCAAATCATAGGTGTGTCAGAAGGAGAAGAAGAAAAACAAGAAACTGGAAATTTATTTGAAAATAATGAAGGAAAACTTCCCCAGTCTGGTGAAGGAACTAGGCATGCAATCCAGAGAGCTCAAAGAGTCCTAAACAAGTTGGACCCAAAGAGGAATAAACCAAGACAATCATAATTAATAACCCAAGATTAAAGATAAGGAAAGAATCTTAAAAGCATCAAGAGAAAAGAAGAGAGTTACCTACAAAGTAGTTCCCATAAGACTATCAGCTGATTTCTCAAAAGAGACCTTACAGGCAAGAAGGGACTTGCAAGAAGTATTCCAAGTCATGAAAGGCAGATTACTGTATCCAGCAAAGCTATCATTTAGAATGGAAGGGCAGATAAAGTGCTTCCCAGATAAGGTCAAGTTAAAGGTGTTCATCATCACCAAGCCCTTATTATATGAAATGTTAAAGGGACTTATCTAAGAAAAAAAAGATCAAAAACTATGAACAGTAAAATGACAACAAACACAACTCTCAAGAATTGAACCTAAAAATAAAAACAGAAACAAACTAAGCAAACAACTATAACAGGGATAGAATCACAGAAATTGAGATCACATGGAGGATTATCATCAGTAGGGAGGGGGAGAGGAGAATGGGAGAAAAGGTACAGGGAATAAGAAGCAAAACTCGTAGACACAAAATAGACAGGGGAAGGTTAAGAACAGTATAAGAAATGGAGAAGCCAAAGAATGTATATGTACAACCTGTGGACATGAACTAAGGTAGGGGAAATGCTGGAGGGAGTGGGGTGCAGGGTCGAGGGGAATAAAAGGGAGAAAAAAAAATGGGACAATTGTTCCCTTGCTGGTGTGGCTCAGTGGATTGAGTGCCCACCTGTGAACCAAAGGTTCTCTCGTTTGATTCCCAGTCTAGGTACATTCCTGAGTTGTGGGCCAGTTCCCCAGTTGGTGACATGGGATGGGCAACCACATATTGATGTTTCCCTCCCTGTCTCCCTCCGTTTCCCTCTCTTTAAAAATAAGTAAAATCTTTTAAAAAATAATTTCATTTCAAATTTAACATTTTTTTAAAAATTTTAAATGATTTTATATTATACTTCAATCTCTTTTCTCTTAATTGAAAACCTTGGCTCCCCCAAACATTCCCATAATTACTTATTTGCATTACTTGCATGATTAAAAATAATATTGATACTATAATAACCATTTTGTTAAAGAATTAATTTTAAGATTTCTTGGCACTGGAGAGAATTATGCTAAGTGAAATAAGCCAGGTGGTGAGGGACAAATACCAATGATCTCACCTTTAACTGGAACATAATCAACAGAAGAAAAAAGCAAACAAAATATAACCAGAGACATTGAAGTTAAGAACAATTTAACAATAGTCAGAGTGGAGGGGGGAGAAGACAGTGGGGAGAAGGGTTTTCAGGAACTACTATAAAGGACACATGGACAAAACCAAGGGAGAGGGTGGAAGCAAGAGAGGGAGGTGGGTTTGGATGGGGTGGGGGAGAAAATACAGACAGGTGTCATTGAATAACAATAAAATAATTTTAAAATATTGCATTGAAATATTTATCTTAATGTATTTTTGTTGCCTCTTTAAATTTTGTATTCACTTGTACTTCACTTTGTACCTCACTTGTCTTACACTAGTGTCAGCCCTGAGTTGAACCCTAGAGATCATTAATTCCCTTGAGAACACTGATGGGCATGGCCATCACCCAGCACTTGAAATTGATTGAGTCACCTTTAACGTCAGCAGAGAAGCTGGCAGAACTTCTGCACTTACTGAGCTAGGGGTGAATTGTTGTGTTGGCAGGTGTCCATGGGAGCAGCCACAGGCAAGAGTGCCCTATAATTCCCATGGTTCTTACCTGAATTTCAACAGTTTTTCAAGCTTAAATGCTCCTCATGCTATTAGAGGACTTTGGCCAATTTCAAAAACACTGCAATGTTTGTTTTGTCAATTTTTATAGGTTTATAATTTATATTTGGGGAAAAGATTTGCTCATTTCCTCCCTTGGCCATAGGGAGAAATCCATCCTCAACTCAGTATTTTTATTGCTTTTATGTTGTTAATCCATAATCATTGGCATCAGTTCAACACCAACAGGAATCCCCAATTTGGGGTGCAGTGAAGAAGGAAACTTTGTTCAGTGAAAATAGCTCAATTGTGATATAGCATGTCTGTGGGACAGCTCAACAGTTAGAGATCAATTATGAAGAAGCATGGCTATGAAATGTCAGGGCTGTGAGGCCCTGAGCAGAGGTGGCCTTGGGGCAAGGCAGCCCTGAGGCCAGGCCCCATTCCAGTTAGACAGCTCTGCTCTGTTCCACTCTGCTCTGGATTCTAGTCTGGTCTGGTCCGCTCTGCTCTGCTCTGCTCTGCCTGCTCCTCTCTGCTCTGGTCAGGTAAGATGTCTTTGGTATTTCATCTTCGGTGTTTCAGCTCCAGCCAAGGAAAACAGTCTTCAGTCTTTGGTGGAAGAGAAAGTGCAATCTCTAAGCCACAGGGGAGCTGACTTATCTAGACTGAAATCCCTGTTCCTAGTCCCTTATTGTTTTGTTCTCATGCAAATGAGGACTTCAAACTCTCACAGTTTGATTGGTCTGAAAATCACTCTTCTGATTGGTCAGAATGGAGTTGTTCTGATTGGTAAAAATGTTGATGGAGATATAGGGATGCTGCTCCAATTGTATGGGGAAAGCCTCAGTCCTATTGGTTGAAATACTATTCCTTTATAAGGGCTGGCCCAGATGGTAGGAACACAGTGCAGGCAGGCAGTTCAGTGTAGGATTCTCCCTGAAGCACATTTTGCGTGAGAGGCCTCTATGTAGAAATGGCTGCTAGTCTGTTTTTGAAATTTGAACCCAGTTAAGTCACTTAGAACCCTTCCTAGTAGGTATCTTCTTTCACATCAACACTTAAAAGATTTTAAAGAAATAAAGGAAAATAATAACCAGTAAAAACACAGTCAGATCTGCTGGGTATTCTCTATATTTTTAAAAACACAACTGAAATAACATTCATTTCAATAAATATGTCCAGAATAATTATAAAGATGTCTTACCATTCTTCTGTTGTAAATGCATTTCAGGGTAGAATAACAGTTACTTATTTCTGTTCAGAAGCTGTGTTTGGTAGTTATAGATATTTCTCATTAATCAAAAACAGAAAAAATATGACTTAATAAATTCACTTTTTCTAGACACTGTCTTTCAAAACCTGAAGTCCATTGTTTTGGGGAAAAAGGTAATAAATAAGTGGTGTTTAGTGGTTGAAAGCTTGAATTTGTACTTTAAAGAAACCTTAGAGCAGCCATTTTTCTGAAACCCAGTGAATCTTGAAAGAAGGAAACAAGATAAGCATGCACTTCAAAGGCTTTCTCAAAATGGCTTTGGCATTAGGGAAGTGGATCTCTTTTGGTAAAAGAAATAAATACATTGATAAAACTCCTTTCTGTGTTTCTTCTCTTTTGCTGATGTCAAAAGTACCCATACAACTTAAAGTTGTAACACTTTCTATACATGTTGTTTAAAATGGAGGAATTCTGCTAAAAAATCTCTTCCCCAGTGATGTCTATAACCCAAAGTTAGGGATTTCTAACATTAAAATGTCCCCTATGATTGTACTGGAAATATCAAGGGGAACAGTATGTATAGTATATGATTGTCTAACCACTAAGTTGTACACCTGAAACCAATACAAAGTGAAATTGAAAGTAAACTGTAAACAAAAAACAAGCAACAACAAACTTCCCGTATGATTTTGGACATTTTTTCAGATGCAAATACCACTGGCTGGGATTTCAAACTCAGCCACCTGAAAATGTTAGAGAATGTGAATTAGGTACTTTGTTCTCTTAACAAAAATGGAGAGCAAGCAAGAAAGTAGAAGATACAGCATTGCCTGGTAGATTTCTGCAGGGGATTTTCCCCTACTACAAAATTTTCCCAGGGACAAGAGGAAGACCATGCTAACCTTTTCTTAACATTGACTCCATTTGTTTTTCTGAGAGTTATGAAGAAATGAATATGCTGTGGAAGGGTGAAAACTGAGGCACATATAAATTGCTCTGACTAGTAGAGGGAATAAGAACATAAATAGCAATGAAGGGAGAATAGTCAGGAGAAAATTCAAAATTGTTGAGTAAACAGGAGAGGTCAGAAAGACTGATCCCAATATTTGTGGTAGCAGTGCACGAGTATACATGAAAGTCCATTTACCATATGTCTGAATAGTTAAAAATTACAGATGAAAGTAACAGAGAGGTGAACCTTAATATATATTCCCATATTCTATCCTATAATCTTGGCAAACACACTTTTATAAAACTAAGTTTGTATATTTGACTAAAGTTATAGTTATACATGTGTAGTTACTCTGTTGATGGGTTAGTGATGTTTAGGTGAATAACAAAATAAGGCAAATATAACTTGTTGATTATATTTTTAATTTTAAAATTAAATCAATCTCCAAAATATTTATTGATTTTAGAGAGAGAGGAAGGGAGAGACAGAAATAGAGAAATATTGATGTGAGAGAGAAACATCAATTGGTTGCCTCTCTTACACACTCTGACTGGAGATGGAATTTGCAACCTAGATATGTTCCCTAACCAGGAATCAAACCCCTGACCTTTTGGTGTACAGGATGATACTTCAACTAACTGAGCCACACCAGCAAGAGCAATTATCATGTTAATTTCATGAAATTTTTCTTGCCTTAATTTCAGCAAAATCCCTAATTACATTAGTCAGCATTTTCATAGAATTTTTGAAAATCATTTTGACCGATGATCTAAACCAACATTATCTATCAAGATTAAAAGCCAAAAAGTGGGAAGATGGTGGCCAGATAGGTGGGACCGGAGTCCACTTCCCCTCAACACCAGTGAAATACTTAGCTGATCTAAGGAGCAGAACGAACAGCCAACGGTATTCCAGCATATAAGAAGATCGGAGATCAAAGATAGAGGACATTGAAAGATCTGACAGTAAGAAGAGTGCTTAAGGACAATAAGGTCCCTGGGGCCTGCACAGGGACCAGGGCGGCTAAAGCCCCAGCCTGGGCGCAGGGTCTGCTGCAGGATTCTTGGGAGAGAGCCAGGCTAGGCTGTGTGAGCAGCCAGGTGCTTGTTTGGACCAGGGGGGCTTGAATAGGAAGAATTTCTCAAAAAGGAAAAGAAAATAGAGGCACTCGGCAGCTGGTTAGAGAACTCTCCCAAGCAGCTGTGGCCTCTGGCGCCCCTCCCCCCTCAGCCCCTGGACTGTGAACTCGGAAAAGCAGCCCCAGCGCTCACCTGAAACCCTGCTGGCATGCACCCGGATTAGTGGACTGGGGGCCCACAAGTGAAACTCCCGGTGAGCACGCGCCCGGATAAGCGGCCAGACTGCCTCGGCGCCAGACCCAAAGGGCCCCAGTGGGCGCTTACCCCAATCAGTGGTCTGGATCCCACACCTGAAACCCCGGGTGGGCGGGCGTCCTGATAAGCAGCCCGGCTGCCTGGGCACACTGACAGAAAGAACCTGGGTGGGCGCGCACACCTAAAACCCCAGCTGAGCGCCCACACCAGAAACCTCGGGTGGGTACAACTGGATCAGTGGCTGGCTGCCCCCGTGCACAGAACCAAAGCAGGGCATTGGCAGCCAACCCAGGACCAAAGCTGAGATCGGTCACACACCCAATCAACAGCCTGGCTGCCTACAGACAACCACATCCAAAAGCACCCGTTCTGAAAAACTCCTACATAGCCCCTGCAAACAGAACCCTACAGGGCCTACTGCTTCTCTAGGAGGAAAGCAGAACGCCCAGCAGAGGGGAGCTGCAGGGCTAGGGGAGACGGCATTCCCCGGAAAGACTAGACCCAGTAAGGTGCTGAACTACCCCATAGCAGCACTGAGAGCGCATAGCATCTAAGACAGCAAAGAGCAAGAAAGGGAATGCGAGTTGCCCATAATTGGTGCAACTCACGGACAGCACAGCTGGTGAACTAAAGGCCTACTGGGGAGCAGAAGGACCCTCAGGAACTGGATTGAAGGCTGAACAAAAATGAAGAGTGTGGCTCAGGAAGGGAGAAAAGTGAAACCAATTCTCACAACCACCCCTTCCTGTTCCACAGACAGGAAGACCAGCAGAACTAAACTGACCAGTTTAAAGCCAGCAGAAGACTTTCCTTTTTTTTTCTTTCCTCCTTGCCCCCTGAATACCTTCTTCTTTTCCATCCTTCTTTCTTTTTTTTATTCCTTCTTCCTGCCATCCTTTACATTTTTTATTCCTTCTTCCTACGTTCTTTTATTTATTCTTTTATTTTAATTTTTGTTAAAATTCCTTCTTATTTTGATTCCGATCTTCCTTTATTCCTTCTTCCTTCCCTCCTTTCCTTTTCTATTCCCTTTCTCCCTCCTTCACTTCTTTTTTTTGTTTTTGTTCCCCTTCCTCTTTTTCCCACAGGTGAGACAATAAAACCTGGAGTGCTGAAAAGACAAGAGTTAGACCGTGTTAAACACATAAACATCAGCTCAAGACCAGTGAGCACAGGAGATTAAGGAGACAGCACCACTGAATCCCATTGGCATTCTACCATAGAAGTTCATATCATAAACCCAGGGAGTCAGAATAGATCAATTAAAGAAGCAGAGGCTCACAAGAAGAGTCTCACAAACAATGGGAAGACAAAGAAACAATCCCCAAATGAAAGGAAAGGAGGAAGCCTCAGAATGCTAACTGAAAAAGAGGCAAGTCAACTATCAGATACTGAGTTCAAAGCAATGGTCATTAGGAAGCTCTCTGAGCTACCAGAGAACTACCGGAAATTACAGGGAAACTACAATGAACTCACTGCAAACTATATCAACATGAAAAAGGAAATAGAAACTATCAACAAGGGCCAAGAGGAAATGAAGAATACAATTTCTGAATTGAAGAGCACAGTAGAAGGAATGAAAAGCAGACTTGATGAAGCACAGGATCGGATCAGCGAGCTGGAGGACAAAGTAGAAAAAAAACACCCGGAAAGAGCAAGAAAAGGAAAAGAGGCTCAGAAAGAATGAAGAGGCAATAAGGGAAATGCAGGATAACATGAAACGTAACAATATCCGTGTAATAGGAATACCAGAAGGAGAAGACGAAGAGCAAGGGATAGAAAACCTGTTTGAAAAAGTAATGATGGAGAATCTCCCTAATCTGATGAGAGAAAAAGTCACCCAAATCCAGGAAACACAGAGAGTCCCAAGCAAGAGAAACCCAAAGACGCCACTGCAAGACACATCATAATTAAAATGGCAAAATTCCAAGACAAAGAGAGGATCTTAAGGCAGCAAGGGAGAAAAAGGAAGTAACATACAAAGGAGCCCCAATAGGGTTAGCAACTGATTTCTCAGTGGAAACGCTCCAAGCCAGAAGAGAATGGCAAAAAGTATTCCAAGTAGCGAACCAGGGGCCTGCAACCAAGATTACTTTACCCAGCAAGGCTCTCAATCAAGATAGAAGGTCAAATAAGGAGTTTCTCAGACAAAAGAAGTCTAAAAGAATACACTTCCACCAAACCAGCTCTGCAAGAGATGCTAAAGGGACTGCTTTAAGGAAAGGAAGGAAAAGAGAAAGACAAAGGAACACAGGTAGGAAAAAAAGGCAATGAAAAACTACCTATCGATAATAACCTTAAACGTAAATGGATTAAATGCTCCAATCAAAAGACATAGAATACCTGAATGGATAAGAAAACATGACCCACACATATGCTGCCTACAAGAGACCCATCTCAGGACAAAAGACTTACACAGACTGAAAGTAAAGGCCTGGAAACACAATTTCCAGTCAAACGGACAAGGAAAAAAAGCAGGGGTAGCAATACTCATATCAGATAAAATAGACTTCCAAAGAAGGGCCATAAAGAGAGACGCAGAAGGTCACTTCATAATACTCAAAGGAATAATCCACCAAGAAGACATAAACATTGTAAATATATATGCACCCAACATAGGAGCACCCAAATAAATAAAGAAAATCTAGGAGGACTTCAAGAAAGATATTGACAGCAACACAATTATAGTAGGGGACTTTAACACCTCACTGTGAAAAATGGACAGGTGTTCCAAACAAAATATAAACAAGGATATTGTGTAACTTAACAATATGCTAGAGGAAATGGAATTAACTGATATATATAGAGCTTTTCATCCCAAAGAAGCAAAATACACATTCTTTTCAAGTGTACATGAAACTTTTTCAAAGATAGACCACATGATAGGACACAAAGCAAGCCTCAACAAATTCAAGAAAATTGAAATCATATCAAGCATTTTCTCTGACCACAAAGGACTGAAACTAGAAACCAACCTCAAAGGAAAAAACCCAAAACACTCAAAATCATGGAGACTGAATAGCATGCTATTAAACAATGAATGGGTCAAGAACGAGATTAGGGAAGAAATCAAAAACTTTCTGGAAACAAATGAAAATGAACTCACAACAACCCAAAACCTAGGGGACACAGAAAAGGCAGTCCTGACAGGGAAGTTCATAGCAATACAGGTCTACCTTAAAAAGACAGAAACATTTCAAACAAACAACCTAACAGTACGCCTACAAGAACTCCAAGAACAACAACAAAGACAGCCCAGAGCAAGCAGAAGGAAGGAAATAACCAAGATCAGAGCAGAGTTAAATGACATAGAGACTAAAGGCACAATTGTAAGGATCAATGAATCCAGGAGCTGGTTCTTTAAAAGATAAACAAAATCCACAAGCTTTTAAGTAGGCTCATCAAGAAGAAAAGAGAGAGGATCCAAATAAACACAGTTAGAAATGAGAGAGGAGAGATTACAACTGATAGGGGAGAAATACAAAGGATTGTAAGAAATTACTTTGAAGAACTGTATGCCAAGAAATGTGAAAACCTAGGTGAAATGGACATATTTCTAGAAAAATATAATCTTCCATAACTAAATGAAGAAGAAGGAGAAAACCTGAACAGACCAATAATAGCAGATGAAATTGAAGCAGTCATCAAAAACCTCCCAACACACAAAAGCCCTGGCCCAGATGGTTTCACAGGAGAATTCTACAAAGCATTTAAGGAGGAGCTAACCCCTATCCTTCACAGACTATTCGAAAACATCCAAACTGGTGGAGGACTTCCAACCTCTTTTTATGAAGCCAGCATCATCTTAATCCCAAAACCAAATAAAGACACAACGAAGAATGAAAACTTCAGGCCAATATCGCTGATGAACATCGACGCTAAAATTCTCAACAAAATATTGGCAAACCGCATCCAGCAATACATTAAAAAGATCATACACCATGACCAAGTGGGATTCATCCCAGGGATGCAAGGATGGTACAATATTCGCAAATCAATAAACATAATACATCACATCAACAACAGCAAAGACAAAAATCACATGATCATATCAATAGATGCCGAAAAAGCATTTGATAAGATACAGCACCCATTTCTGATAAAAACACTCAGCACAGTGGGAATAAAGGGAGCATTCCTCAACATAATAAAAGCCATATATGAGAGACCTACAGCCAACATCATACTCAATGGACAAAAACTTTCAGCTTTCCAACTAAGATCAGCAACAAGACAAGGATGCCCCCTCTCACCACTCCTATTCATCATAGTATTGGAAGACCTAGCCACAGCAATCAGACAAGAAAAAGCAATAAAAGGCATCCAAATGGGAAAGGAGGAAATGAAACTGTCACTGTTTGCAGATGACATGATGGTGTACATGGAAAATACTATAGACTCCACCAAAAAACTACTCGACCTAATAAATGAGTTTGGCAAAAGAGCTGGATACAAAGTCAATACTCAGAAATCAAAGGAATTTCTGTAAACCAACAACGAAACAGCTGAAACAGAAATCAGGAAAAAAATCCCATTCAATATAGCTACAAGAAAAATAAAGTACCTAGGAATCAACCTAACCAAGGAGGTAAAAGACCTGTACTCACAAAACTACACAACACTGAAGAAAGAAATTAAGGAAGATACAAACAAATGGAAGCATGTACCATGTTCATGGATGGGAAGAATTAACATCATCAAAATGGCCATACTGCCCAAAGCAATTTATAGATTCAATGCAATCCCTATTAGAGTACCCATGACATATTTCACAGATATAGAACAAACATTTCAGAAATTTATATGGAACCATAAACAACCCCGAATAGCTGCAGCAATTTTGAGAAAGAAGAACAAAGCAGGAGGGATTACAATACCTGATATCATACTGTATTACAAGGCCACTGTAATCAAAACAGCCAGGTGCTGGCATAAAAACAGGAACATAGACCAATGGAACAGAACAGAGAGCCCAGAAATAAACTCAAGTCTTTACGGTCAGGTAATATTTGACAAAGGAGCCAGGAGCTAAAATGGAGCAAAAACAGCTGCTTCAACAGATGGTGTTGGGAGATCTAGACAGCTACGTGCAAAAAAATGAGACTCGGTCACCAACTTACGGCATATACAATACTAAAATCAAGAGGGATAAAAGAATTAAATATAAGTTGTAACACCATAAAAGTCCTAGAGGAAAACATTGGCAGGAAAATCTCAGACATTCCATGCAGCAACATCCTCACAGACATGTCCCCTAAAGCAAGGGACATAAAGGAAAGAATAAACAAGTGGGACCTCATCAAAATAAAAAGCTTCTGCATGGCTAAAGAAAACAGCACCAAATTACAAAGAGAAGCAACAGTATGGGGAAACATATTTGCCAATGATACCTCAGGCAAGGGCCTGATCTCCAAAATATATAAAGAACTCACACGACTGCACTCCAGGAAGACAAACAACCCAATTAAAAAATGGGCAAAGGACTTGAACAGACACTTCTCCAAGGAAGACATACAGAGGGCCCAGAGAGATATGAAAAGATGCTCAGCATCACTAGCCATCAGAGAGATGCAAATTAAAACCACAATGAGGTACCATCTCACACCAGTCAGAGTGGCCAACATAAACAAATCCACAAACAAATGTTGGAGAGGATGCGGAGAAAAGGGAACCCTAGTGCACTGTTGGTGGGAATGCAGACTGGTGATGCCACTGTGGAAAACAATATGGAATTTCCTCAGTAATCTAAAAATGGAACTGCCCTTTGACACAGCAATTCCGCTATTTACAATGTATACCTCTTCTTGGTGGATTCTTCCTTTAAGTATTATGAAGTGACCTTCTGGGTCTCTCTTTATGGCCCTTCTTTGGAAGTCTATTTTATCTGATATGAGTATTGCTACCCCTGCTTTTTTTCCCTGTCCGTTTGCCTGGAAAATATGTTTCCAGCCCTTTACTTTCAGTCTGTGTAAGTCTTTTTTTCTGAGATGGGTCTCTTGTAGGCTGCATATGTGTGGGTCATGTTTTCTTATCCATTCAGCTATACTATGTCTTTTGATTGGAGCATTTAATCCATTTACGTTTAAGGTTATTATCGATAGGTAGTTATTCATTGCCTTTTTTTCCTACCTGTGTTCCTCTGTCTTTCTCTTTTCCTTCCTTTCCTTAAAGCAGTCCCTTTAGCATCTCTTGCAGAGCTGGTTTGGTGGAAGTGTATTCTTTTAGACTTCTTTTGTCTGAGAAACTCCTTATTTGACCTTCTATCTTGATTGAGAGCCTTGCTGGGTAAAGTAATCTTGGTTGCAGGCCCCTGGTTCGCTTACTTGGAATACTTTTTGCCATTCTCTTCTGGCTTGGAGCATTTCCACTGAGAAATCAGTTGCTAACCCTATTGGGGCTCCCTTGTATGTTACTTCCTTTTTCTCCCTTGCTGCCTTAAGATCCTCTCTTTGTCTTGGAATTTTGCCATTTTAATTATGATGTGTCTTGCAGTGGCGTCTTTGGGTTTCTCTTGCTTGGGACTCTCTGTGTTTCCTGGATTTGGGTGACTTTTTCTCTCATCAGATTAGGGAGATTCTCCATCATTACTTTTTCAAACAGGTTTTCTATCCCTTGCTCTTCGTCTTCTCCTTCTGGTATTCCTATTACACGGATATTGTTACGTTTCATGTTATCCTGCATTTCCCTTATTGCCTCTTCATTCTTTCTGAGCCTCTTTTCCTTTTCTTGCTCTTTCCGGGTGTTTTTTTTCTACTTTGTCCTCCAGCTCGCTGATCCGATCCTGTGCTTCATCAAGTCTGCTTTTCATTCCTTCTACTGTGTTCTTCAATTCAGAAATTGTATTCTTCATTTCCTCTTGGCTCTTGTTGATAGTTTCTATTTCCTTTTTCATGTTGATATAGTTTGCAGGGAGTTCATTGTAGTTTCCCTGTAATTTCCGGTAGTTCTCTGGTAGCTCAGAGAGCTTCCTAATGACCATTGCTTTGAACTCAGTATCTGATAGTTGACTTGCCTCTTTTTCAGTTAGCATTCTTTCTGAGGCTTCCTCCTTTCCTTTCATTTGGGGATTGTTTCTTTGTCTTCCCATTGTTTGTGAGACTCTTCTTGTGAGCCTCTGCTTCTTTAATTGATCTATTCTGACTCCCTGGGTTTATGGTATGAACTTCTATGGTAGAATGCCAAAGGGATTCAGTGGTGCTGTCTCCTTAATCTCCTGTGCTCACTGGTCTTGAGCTGATGTTTATGGGTGTAACACGGGCTATCTCTGATCTTTTCAGCACTCCAGGTTTTATTGTCTCACCTTTGGGAAAAAGAGAAAGGGGGGGGGGAAGAAGAAGTGACAGAGGGAGAAAGGGAATAGAAAAGGAAAGGAAGGAAGAAGAAGGAATAAAAAAGATCGGAGGTAAGATAACAAGGAATTTTAACAAAAATTAAAACAAAAGAATAAATAATAGAAGGCTGGAAGAAGGAATAAAAAAGGTGAAGGATGGAAGGAAGAAGGAATAAAAAAGAAAGAAGGACAGAAAAGAAGAGGGAATTCATGGGGAAATGAGGAAAGAAAAAAAAAAGTCATCTGCTTGTTTAAACTGCTCAGGTTAGTTCTGCTGGTCTTCCTGTGTGTGAAACGGGAGGGGGTGGCTGGAAGGATTGGTTTCACTTTTATCCCTTCCTGAGCCACACTCTTCATTTTTCTTCAGCCTTCAGTCCAGTTCCTCTGCGTCCTTCTGCTCCCCAGTAGGCCTTTAGTTCACCAGCTGTGCTGTCCTTGAGTTGCATCAATTGGGGGCAACTCACACTCCCCCTTCTTGCTCTTTGCTGTCTTAGATGCTAGGGGCTCTTGGTGCTGCTATGGGGTAGTTCAGCCCCCTCCTGGGTCGAGTCTTTCCAGGGAATGCATTCTCCCCTAGCCCTGTAGTTCCCCTCTGCTGGGTTTTCTGCCTTCATCCTAGAGAGCCAGTAGGTCCTGCAGGGTTCTTTGTGCAGGGGCTAGGTAGGAGTTGTTTAGAACTCGTGCTTTTAGGTGTGGTCACTCGCAGGAAGCCACGCCGCTGAGCAGCGACCTGCTTCTTTGGTCCTGGGTTGCGCACTGGGCCGCCAGTTTGCCGCCTTTTGCCTGTGTGTGGGGTAGCTAGCCTCTGCTCCCTTCGCGCACCACCCGAGGTATCAGGTGTGAGCGCCCCGCCAGGGTTTCAGGAGTGGGTGGCCAGCTGGGGTTTCAGTTGTGGGCCTCCAGTCTGCTAATCTGGATGCACACAACCGGGCTTCAGGTGAGAGGTGGGGCTGCTTATTCCGATTTCACAGTCCAGGGGCTGAGGGGGGAGGGGCGCCAGAGGCCAAGGCTATTGGGGAGAGTTCTGTAACTATCCGCTGAGTGCCTCTATTTTCTTTTTCTTTTTGAGAAATTCTTCCTATTCAAGCCCCCCTGGTCCAAACAAGCACCTGGCTGCTCACACAGCCCAGCCTGACTCTCTCCCAAGAATCCTGCAGCCGACCCTGGGCCCAGTCTGAGGCTTCAGCCACCCTGGTGCCTGCGCAGGTCCCAGGGACCTTATTGTCCTTAAGCACTCTTCTTACCGTCAGATCTTACAGTGTCCTCTATTCTTTGGTCTCCGATCTTCATATATGCTGGAATATCGTTGGCTGTTCTCTCTGTTCCTCAGATGAGCTAGGTGTTTCACTGGTGTTTAAGGGAAGTGGACTCTGCTCCCTCCTATCTCTCTGCCATCTCCACATTATATACTTTAAATATTAGAATTTTGTCAATTATACCTCAATGAAGCTGAAAAAGTGAAACTGCATAAAGAAGCCTGTTTTATGCTCTCTAGATGGTTTCAGACTCTGCAGTAAACATTACAAATATTTGAATGTGTTTAGGTTACTGGTTCTCTGTTAACTTTCCAGATTAAGAAATTTAACATATCAGTGGATCTTACTTTTTTCAACTATAAAATAATGGATTAATTCATTTAGTCAATCCTTATTAAACACTTTCTATATGCCAACTACTTTTATAGCCAATAGAGGTACATAATTGTTCTTAGAAAAGATAATTTTTCTAAAAGCTTGTGATTCTGAAACTGGGTGCAGCCAAGAGGAGGTCCCCAAATAGGGATTTGTAAGGGGGTCCAGAATTCAAGGTGTCCAGGAAATATTAGAAAAATATATATATATAGGATACCCTCACCCCAACAAGCCTGAGCTGGGGGAAGGGACACATGGAGCAGGGCCATTCAGAGCTATTTTGTATGGCAACAGCTTTGCAGCTAACCCCTGGCATTGTCATTTAACATATCTATAACCTTTAACTGGTTTCATAGGTATGTTAAATAGCTGTGGCCCGGCTTTGAGCCAGGGGGATGGGAGTGACTTCCATCCATGATGTAAGTGGGAAGTAATTCCCCCTGGTTGCAGCGCCTGCGTGAGAGCTTGGAGAAGATTGGCTCCATGTCATGGGGCCACACCTGCCCAGACTTACTATGGCAGCCCAGTAAAGCTGGAAGAATACGGGAATGCTGGCAGGTGTAACTGATTGTAGGAGGAGTCAGAAGTGGGGCTGCAGAGGAAGGTGGGCGCTGGGATTTAAACCTAGGTGCAATAACCATAGGGAGAGAGGACCATGTGGTTTGGGGGGAGAAGAGAGAGGACCACACGGTTTGGGAGTGCTCCTTTTTGCCACGTGGCTTAGGCAGCAGGAGAGACTTTGCCGGGAAGAAAAGGGGAGAAAGGAGTCTTGCTGGTGGGCCATGAGAAGGTGCCACATGGTTTTGGATTAACTGAAGATTGCCGCAGCCACACAGCTGATGGTGCTGGGAGCCTGAATCACGGACTTCTACTTCTTTTCCTGAGATATGGTACCCTGGACTGGGCAGAGGGAGAGGGAAGGACTGTACATTTGTGGGTATTCTAGAGGACTTTAGTATTTTAATGAAGACATTAAGTCATTACTTTAAGCCTGTATAACTTTTAAATAAATAATTCCTTTCCTTTTCACCAGTCTCTGACATTGAGAGACGTCTTTCCTCTGGCGGTGGGCATTGCGAACCTAGTAGGTGATGGGGGGCAGAGAGAGAAAGGGGGGATCCTTTACATAATAGTATACTGTGAGCCCCCCGTCTGTTCTTTAACAATTCTATTACATTTATTTATGACACATACATAATTTAAAAACAAGCAATTCTTTGAGGATAAAGAGCTGGAGAAGTTTACAAAGTGGTTCTAGCAAAAGAGTCAAATGCCTGTTTGCTAGATTTAGAAGAAAGCATGAGGCTGTTTGCTTACAATTGTGTGAGTATGACTCTGTGTGGCATGTGTGTTGAGGCAGGAGGGATTGTGGGTATGCAGACACCATTGGTAGGCTGTCATATGGTGAGCTCACTCAAAAAGATGATAAGATTTGAGTCAATTGAGACAGAAGGGGTAAAGGAAAGTGCTAAGAAACCTAAATCCAGCTAGAAAGGAGAAATGGTCCCCAAAACACAACTGCAGCACCCAGTTCTAGAAGACTTTGAGTTTGCAAAGTTTAAGAGTTAAAGGTATCCATTGAGGTCCCTTCTTTCAGGTTGTCAGGGCTCCCTATTCCTTTTGTCTATCCTTAAATTGGTAGATATCTGGGAGTAGCAGTGCCAGTTAATATTAAAGTCAGGAAATGCAAAGGACTCACTTTGCCTAAGGAGCTAAGAAATAAACAGATTTTTGTTTTGTGTTGTAGAGAAAAAGTAAATGCTTTAAACTTAGTCATTTGAACTCATTTATTATTTAAAGGAAATGAGGGATGGATGTGGGTGGATAAACTTACTCTCCTGGTCCCAGGGAAGCCAGGAAAATAGTGTTTTGCAGGCACCAGCTAATCTGGGGAACTGCTATAAAACCTAGCAAAACACTGTGCTTGTTGCAGCTTAGTATTAACTCCATTTCTGGAACCATGAAGAGAGGGGGAAGTCCATTTGGATACTTTCAAGAGCATCTTTTTTTTTTAAGGGTTTATATTGTAACATTGATTATCATTTCACCACTTACCTTTTCTTTTGATGAGTTAAAGCTGCAAAACCCACCATGTGGATCTGGTGACTCACTCACAGGGACAATATAGAGCTCTTGTAATAAATGATACAATATCTATGGATGTGACTTATGCCGATCAAGCTCCCATAACAGAATGCCATAGTTTGTGTTATTAAACAATGGAAATTTATTTTCTCACAGTTCTGGAGGCTGGAAGTCCAACATTGTTGTGCCAACATGATCAGTTTCTGGTAAGAGTTCTCTTTCTGGCAAATGCGTGACCACTCTATCACTGTGTGCATACCTGGCCTCTTCTTTATGCAAGCATGGAGAGAGTTTGCAAGCTCTTTTCCTGTAAGGGCCTCTGTCCTATCATTAGGGCTCTCTCATTGACCTCACATGGCCCTATTTATCTCCAAAGGGCCCATCTGCAAACACCAACACACTGGGGGTTAGAGCTTTCAAATATGAATTTGTGGGTGGGGGAGATGCAATTCAGTCCACAGCAGGATGCTTCTTGCTTTGTGTCAGCTTTACCTACAGGTAAATTAACAGGGATGTGGGGCTTTTTGGCTGTTTCCCTGGCTTTTATTAAAAGATAGAGATTACCACAAACTCCAGAAATACCTAATAATATGCACAAGCTATTTACACTTAGGGCTTAGTGTCAGGAATCACCTTCCTTATTCCCATATATTTCAATAAAGTTCTGACTAGGAACTTGACGCCATTTTTTCAAGACTATTTCCATAATGACAGAGAAAGAAAAAAAAGCAGCCTCTGATATCCAGAACTTATTTGACATTCACAGCTAGCCTTAATATTATTTACAAGCTGGCCTGATGCTAGGCTATTTTGTTTTTCTGATGGACACAAATAATCTAATAGAATACTGACCACAGACATGATTATTCTGACACCATGATGAAATAAAATAAAACAAGACTATTTCATAATTTCATCTAAACCCAGACAAAATCAAGGTCATTGTGCCACTCACAAAACACCTAATCATAGAATTCCCTCCAGTATATTTCAGCGTGCAGTTTAAAATAAAGCTTTGTTTCCTCCCCCAAATTGCCCAGCCAAGACCTAAATTCTGCAATAAGTTCTTTCAATCACTCATTTATGGTTCCCCATGGTATGGGTTTTCTCTTACTGCAAGGAGTATAATCCAATTTGTTCAACTACAGATGTGTTCTTGGTGGTCTTTGTCTGAAGGGCATTGCCAATGTATTTCTGGCATCAGATAGAAAGCACAACAAGAGCCCTATGTCCAATTGACTGTAAGTTATATGCTAAGAATTGTCATTCATCCAACTGGGTGGATCACTGCTGATGTATTCACATGCTAAACCTTGGCTCCATCAATTCATGATAGTCTATTTTCTGCTCCCTACTGCCCCTGAGCTGTTTCTCCCAAAATTGTAGAGTTCGTTGCCTAAAATCTGTGCCCTGGGGCTGACACTTGAGAAGTAGGAATCTAACCTAGTTCCCTGAAGTCTAGGCAATGTAGGTACCCCATTGGGTTCTAGAATGTTTATAGTTATTCACCATCATCTCTAAGAGTTAAACTATTTTCCTCACAAAGAGACTACCCAGACCAAATTCCATTCTTCCTGACTTGTGCTGGAATCACATCAAAAGAGACAGGAATTTATTTGTTCAATTAGTCAATCAAATTTGAATCGCGTGCTTAGAATGTGTAGAGCAATGTATAAGATACATTTGGAGACATAATCAAAATGATGAAACAAACTTTCTCTCCAAGTATCTGTCTATTGGGAAAGATACAATCATATCAGGGGGCAAAATGGAATGTTATAATATAGGAAAAGGAAAGTGCAGATAATTTAAGTATAATATAAAAGAATTGATCCAAATATTTATTTATTTCATTGGTATTTTATCCTTCCAAATAAATGGATAATTATAGTTCTGTTTATTTCTCTTACTATTGCAATAAACTGAATATTAGGAAATTTAGAGTTAAATTGATTTCCATAATGTATGAGAAGCTTCAAAATATGGATGTGTGACTTCTTATAATCTCCAAGAATATTTTAATTTAACATGTACTATAACCTAGTGATTCCCTGGGATATACCACTTTTCCAATATTTTTTTTAGTGTCTTAGAGTGGACTGTAAAATAACTTTGAATACAAAAAATTAAAACCTAGGATTGAGAAAATAATAGTTGATTGCCAAATTCTATTTTGCCAAGCTAAGATAGTATGATACAGCGATGAAGAGAGAGGATTCTGGAGCCATACTGCCTAGATTTGAATTTAGACACCACTCTTTACTACCAGTGAAACCTCAAGAAATTATTTAATTTACCTCTACATCATCTATAAAATAAGGATAATGAAAGTACCTACATCATAAGATTGTTCTAAGGATTAAGTGAGTTAATTACATAAAGTACTTAGAACAGTGCTTGGCACCCAGAAAGCCCTGTGTATGTTTGACTATTACTATTATTAAAGATCTTAAATAACAATAGATAGTGGTTATCACCAACATTCTGTTACAAATAAAGTGAGATTTAACACATATAAAATAAAATCAGGGCAATGGGTGCAGGATACAGTGTCTAGATGATGTGTTGAGTTGTACCCTTGAAACCTGTATGGTTTTGTAAACCAATATCTCCCCAATAAAAATATTGATAAAAAATAAAATCTAACAACAAAGATGAAATCACTATTTTCTTTTTATATTTAATTTAATTTTCTATTCTCTAGGTCCTCACGAATGCCTTATCATGGACTGACTAACATTCAGGCATTTGGGAGACATTGACTGTAAAAAAAAAAAGAAATTAAAGGTGTAAACCTTTTATTATATTTAAAGTGGGAAAACATACACAGGTTGTCAAGCTAGTTATGAGTAAAACCAAAAACAGAAACAAAGCTCCTCAATTCCTCATTCAGTGCTGTTGGTATTAACTTTCTGTATTACCAATGCAATACAAATTTTGATCATTAGTCCTATTACCAAATACTCCCAGTTCTCTGGAGCATATTGCAGAATCAAATTTATCTGACCATTTGAAGTTAGATTTACTCTTTGAAGTTTGAGTTTCCTGACCTTTGAAGTTAGACTTACTCTGACCAGTGCAATGTGAACAGAAGGAATTGTAAATATGTCACTTCTGGGTAGAAGCTTTAAGAGCCAGTGCACCATTCTGTAGATACCCTGTTTTTACCTTAGTAAGTGTGCAGGCACAGAGGTGGGGCTTCCCTCAGCCCAGATTACTGAAAACATCAGAACAGAACCCTGTGCTGACCTACAGTGAACATAAAATGCAAATAAGAACCTTTGTTTTTCCAAGCCACTGAGGTTTGGACACTGTTGTTATCCTGGCATAACCTAGCTTCTCCTCTTTGATATACATGAAGTTGTGTTTATAGCCACATAACATATAACCCCCCTCCCCCAGATAAACATACACTCAGGACTGAGAGAAGTTGACTTTCACATAAAACGGTATCTACTCCAAATAAAATAGTATTGTCTAAGTGGTACATTCTTCCTTCACACTTCTATTCCCCTTGCATACAAAAGTTACAGGCAGCTCTAATTCAAGCACAGTATTTGTTTACAAGTGATGATCATCTCGGAATGCTTTCCAATATATTAACTACTGACAAATACATTCTTTGTATAACTCCCTCAATACCCCCAAAGATCAGGAAAATACAAAGATAGTTTCTTGTCTAGTGAGGAATTAACTTAGTGCTTAAATCCTAAATGTATATAACTCAACAAACTTTTACATGTGTATGCATACACCTGTAAAACCACATCCTATATTAAGATATAGAACATTTGTAGCTTCCCAGAGAGCTCTCTCATGTCTTTCCCCAGCTAAAATAGATGATTTTGCCTGTTTTTGGAGTTCTTAAAAGTGGATTATATAGCATATACTATTTTGTGACTTCTTTTGTTTAATAATTTGACTGTGGCGTCTATGTTGTAACTTGTGGCAGAGGTTAATCTTTTTCATTGTTGTGTAACAGTTATTGAATGAATATATAAAAGTTTATTTTTCAGTTCTACTTGACTGGCATTTGGCTTTTTTTCCAGCCAAACTGGCTGATTGACTTTGAACACTTCTTTCCTGTCCCTTCTTGCCTGTGAGGTTTATTTTGAGAAATCAGCTGACAGTCTTATGGGAACTCCTTTGGAGGTAACTCTCTCCTTTCCTCTTGCTGCTTATAAGATCCTCTCCTTATCTTTAATCTTGGGTAATTTAATTATGATGTGCCTGGGTGTGTTCCTCCTTGAGTTTAATTTCTTTGGGAGTCTCTGGGCTTCTTGGACTTCCCGGAAGTCTATTTCCTTTGCCAGATTGGGGAAATTCTCCTCTATTATTTGTGCAAATAAGTTTTCAATTTCTTGCTCTTCCTCTTCTCCTTCTGGCACCCCTATTAAGCTGGAGAGCTTAAAGTTATCCCAGAGGTTCCTGAGCCTCTCCTCACTTTTTAAAATTCTTATTTCTTTATTATGTTCTGGTTGGATGTTTACTTCTTCCTTTTTTTCCAAATCATTATTTTCCGTCCAGGTTTCCTTCCCTTCACTTTGGTTCCCTGTACATTTTACTGTATTTCACTTTGGGTAGCCTTCATTTCTTCCTTTATTTTGTGACTGAGCTCAATCAATTTTGTGAGCATCCTGATTACCATTGTTTTGAACTCTGCATCAGATAAGTTGTCTATCTTCTCATCGCTTAGCTCTTTTTCTGGAGTTTGGATGTGTTGTTTCATTTGGGCCATATTTATTTGTCTCGGTGCACCTGTAATGTTGTAAGGGGGCAAAGCCTCAGTTATTCGCTAGGATGGGGCAACCCTCTTTGCTGCATTGTGGCACTGTTTGTGGGGGAGGGGTCAGATAGGGAACAATGCTGCTCACTCACTCTGCTGTAGCCCTCCTTCCCAACAAACTCTCCTGTGAGACTGGGATTTTCTCCCACCTTTGCAACCCCCACAGTATTTTACAGCTAGAGTTTTTGAGTCTTTAGTTTCCCAGTCAGCCAGCCCCGCCTCGCCCACCCAGTCCCCCAGCTGCAGCCTTGCTATGCTTCCTCTCTGCCCAGCTGCCCCTCTCTTCCCTCCTACTGGTCTGGATAAATGTTTCTGTAACTCCTTGGTTGTTGGAGTTCCATGGAATTTGATTTTCTGGCAGTTCTGGTTGTTTATTTTTTAAATTGGTTGTTATCCTTCTTTTGGTTGTGCGAGGAAGTGAAGTGTTTTTTCCTATGCCTCCATCTTGGCTGGAACCTGAACATTGTTGAACATGTATTTTTATGGACATAAGCTGTCCTTTCTTTTGAGTATATATTCAGTTGTGGAATTGTTAATTTAAAAGATGTAGGATATTTTTTAGCTTCAGTAGAAACTGCCAAACAACTTTCTTTTTAAATAATTTTACAAATTTAAAAAATTACAATTGATGTGTAATATTATATCACTTTTAAGTGTACAACATGGTGATTAGACATTTACATAACTTACAAATTAATCATCCCAATAAGTATAGTACCCATCTGACACCATACATAGTTAAAACAATACTGTTGACTATATTCCCTATGCCGTACTTTACATCCTCATAAACTGGTTTTATAAATGGCAATTTGTACATTTTAATTCCTTCACCTTTTTCACCCAAACCCCCACCCCCTCCCATGTAGAAATCATCATTTTTTCTCTTTATCTATGTTTGTTTTTATTTTGTTTGTTTATTTTGATTTTTACTTTCCATGTATAACTGAAATCACATTTCTCTTTCTCTGCCAAACTGCTTTCTTTTTTAAAATTGAATTTATTGGGCTGACATTGGTTCATAAAACCATACAGGTTTCACATGTTCAAACCAATAAAACAATATCTGCACACTGCATTGTCCATCCATCACCCCAAAACAAAGTCTTCTCAGTCCTCATTTATACATACTTTGCCAAATCAACCTACCCCACAACCTCTGTTGGCCCACACTGCTGTCTGTGTGTATGTGTGTGTGTATATATATATTCAATGAACATCATTCAAACCTAACAAAATAAATAGTAGAAGCCTAAGTCAGGAAAAGTGGGACTAACAGTAATATTTAATGAAGTCATAAAATGAAAACCAGTAGAACAAAAATAAAAATATTCTAAATATGAAAATAATTTTAAAATAATAAAAAGAAATAGACCACATAAAGAAACATGGCAAATAATAGGATAATATCACAAGAAATATAAAATAACATCATTGAGATCATATATATTATTCATGTCAGTATATGAGCTTAAGTCACCTTTTAAAAGAATTTTGAAATTCATTCTCAAAATTTTTTTTGCTTATGCTACATACACACAAATAATAAAACAGTGATTCATAAAGATTAAAACAAATCTAAAAATAGATAGCAGCATATGTATGTTATTTAGATATGTGAAGAAGTGTGAAACTCATTTAAAAATCTTAAAAAGTGGAAGTAGTTGCCTCTATGGAAGGGTCTGTGACAGTTTTTCTCAACCTTGGCCCTCTTTGAAATTTTTTGTGGGAGTCTTTCCTGTGTATTTTAGTATCCTTTGCAGCATACCTAGCCCCTATACACTAGATGCCACTATCAATTCCTGTCTCCAAATAGTGACAACCAAAAATGTCTCTGGACATTGCCTAATGAATGTCTCTTGGTTGGCAAAATTATCCCTGGTTGAGAATCACTGGATTGGAAAGGAGTGCAGAATTCATTCTTTGTTATAAACTTTTAAATTTAATTTTTAAAAATTATGCACTTGTATTACTTTGGTACAGTAATTACTAATTTAATTTTTAATACAAACAAATCAGAAAAGCAAGGGTTGCAATCTTCACACCAAAGTGTTCAAGAAGAAATAGAAAACACAATAATAATAGATGAATTTAACACACCAATCTCAGCCAAAGACAAGTAAAGTGGACAAAAAATTAGTAAAGATGTAGAAGACTAGAAAACTTAATGATCTAGGTCATGTAGAATTATTTTGAACTATACACTGAAATGTTACAGAATATATATGCTTCTTTTTTAAGCACCCATGAGAAGTCTCAAAAATAAAACATAAAATATGTCACAAAAACCCTCAATGTGTTTTGTAAAGTAGAAATAATATCAAAATTTTCACAGTGCAATAAAAAAGTCATAGAACAAAAGACTTTCACTTGAGAATTTTAAAACTTTATAAATCATTCTTTTGTAAAAGAAGGAATATATATCAAAACTGTAGGATTTCTCAACTATAATAATAGTGAAAATATGTATTAAAATATATGGGAAACAAAGTGGTGTTCAGTTTTAAAAATTATAGTCTTAAATAATGAACCATAAAAATAAAAGAATGCATATAAATGAACTCAAATCTATAAAACCAACAGCATCATAATTCAAAGGAAAGCAAACTGAGGGAACCAATAAAGATTAAAGGAGGTATAAGTGAGGTAGAAAACAGAAAAACAGTAGAAATAATAATTCAATCAAAATACTGCCCTTACAAAAGTCAACAAAGTAGATGAACCACTAATGACCCTGGTTAAGAAAAAAGGAAAAAAATCCCAAGTATGCAAAATAAAAATTGATAAGGAGGAAATAAACATTGAGATACAGGAACTTTTTAACCATGAGACTGCTGTTTCTTCTACCAAACCCTGGATGCTGCAGTTTAATAGTTACTATATACTAGACGATAAAAGTGACTGCTGATGCCAACACCAAAGTCACTTCTGCACCAGGAACTCAACTTTCCTGCTATCTCCCTTGACAGCCAGATGCTTCTGCTATGACCCTTCCCTGGAGAAGAGATTAATCATGGAAGCTGCTCCCTAACAAATAAAATTTTAGCATGGGTATGTCTAAGTTGCACAATTGTGCCCTAGCTGAAAGGAACCTGTGGAAGTGAGTTGCCTGGATTTTAACTTACAGAGATGAGACTCAAATTTTCTAGACATTTTAATGGTGCTCAAAAGTTCTGGACAACCACGTCAAATATCAACTTCAAATGTTCAACTTCATGCCTGCCTCATACAAAATTACAAAATCATTTGTATTAGTAAATAATTAGAGACAATCTAAATACCCATCATTAAAGAGGTGATTGCCTTGGCCAGGTTTATCTCTTGGTTGGAGCATCCTCCCATATACCCAAATGTTGCAGATTCAATATCCAGGCAGGGCACATAAGTAGGTTTTGGGTTTGATCCAGGGTTGGGGCATATAGGAGACAGCTGATGGATGTTTTTCTGTCTCTCCCTCTCTCTCTAAAGATCAACAAGCATATCCTCAGTGAGGATTATGAAAAGAAATTTAAGATGTGAAAATATATGCACCTATACATACAAATGTGCACATTAGTAGCATGATCCTATTTCTATTCATAAACATATCTGTAAATATATACATGTCATTATATATAAACACATAGAAAAGAGACTGGACAAATATAAATCCAAATGTTAAGTTTGACTAATTTTAGGTGGGAGAAACTATGGTTAGCATTAGGGCACAGTAAATGGAACATCCATATTCCCTATAATTCTCACTATATAAATCTATTATCATAAGCCTTTGGTTAGTGAATTAAAAATTAAATGTATAGTGAGGAGGAAGATTTAGAATAAAAACTAGTACATATGATCAACAAGTTCAGTTCCAAGGATCTTAATGGCCAAAGTGAAAATGTCAACATCCTCAGGGGGTTTTTTTTAGTCTTTTTTAAAATTTATTTATTTTATTTTTATTCAGTTACAATTGTCTGCATTTTCTCCCCATCCCTCCACCCCACCCCAGCCAGTCCCACCTCCCTTCCCCACCTCCACCCTCCCCCTTGATTTTGTCCTTGTGTCCTTTATAGTAGCTCCTATAGACCCCTCTCCCCACTGTCCCCTCCCCACTCCCTTGTGGTTATTGTTAGATTGCTCTTAACTTCAATGTCTCTGGTTATATCTTGTTTGCTTTTTTCTTTTGTTGATTATGTTCCAGTTAAAGGTGAGATCATATGGTATTTGTTCCTCACCGCCTGGCTTATTTCACTTAGCATACCCTTTGCAATGGCATGGATGGAACCGGAGAGCATTATGCTAAGTGAAACATCCTCAGTTTTATGTTTCATTGTCCGTGGTTGGTGAAGGAGAGGTGGAGTACAGTTACCTTGGGGCATCATTTTACCTGGTATGAAGGTATTGTGGTATAATACAAAATAAATATTTGTCCTTTGTTCCTGTGTCTTGGACAAAGTTTCTAAAACTGTTGGAATCTCCTGAGTGATAAAAGTGTCTTCTGTATGCTAATGACATGACTGGTGCCAAGGGGCCTCTAGATAGACTCAGGGGGCTGGTAACCAGAAAGACAAAGCCATGATTACAGGGTTAGACCTTTCAGCCTCCATACCTCCCACCTCTGGGTAAGAGAGAAGGCCAGAAGATTGAGTTGAATTACAAATGGCCAATGATTTAATCAATCATGCCTACATGGTGAAATCTCCATAAA
Source organism: Desmodus rotundus (assembly GCF_022682495.2). Classification (NCBI taxonomy): domain Eukaryota; kingdom Metazoa; phylum Chordata; class Mammalia; order Chiroptera; family Phyllostomidae; genus Desmodus; species Desmodus rotundus. The sequence continues at coordinate 70,830,245 of NC_071400.1, forward strand.
AATCCGTAAATGACAGGGGTCCAGAGAGCTTCCCGGTTGTTGAAAATACACTGATGTGCTTGTAAAGTGGCTTACTCAGAGAGGGCATGGAAGATCTGTACCCCTTGTCCCCCAATATCCATCCCTATACATCTCTTCCATTAGGCTGCTCTGAGTTGTGTAAAAAATCAGTAGTAGTAAGTAAAACATTTTACTGAGTTCTGTGAATCATTCTAACTTATTATCAAATCTGAATTTGGCTATCAAATTTAAAGCCAGTCAGTCAGAAGTATGGATGACAAGCTGGGACTTGTAATTGGCATCTGAATTGGGAGCAGGCAGTTTTGTGGGACTGAGACTTTACCATGTGGGATCTGTGCTAACTACTCTGAGTAGTTAGTGTCAGAATTGGATTGAATTGTCTGGCACCCAGTTGGTGTTGGAGAATCAAAGAAATGGTGTTAGAAGAGACACCACATATTTGGTGTCATGAAAAAAAAGTCTTTTCAGGTATGAACAACTTTTTCATATAAGTCTCCAAGTAAGACTATTGAGCGATGTACTCAACAATTTTCTCCAGATCATGGCTCTATTAAATGCAATAGTGAAAAAGTTCCATGCAAGGAAACAATCCTGCAAGGAGCTGAGTTTCTCCAGTAAGTGCTTTCCTCCTGCAAAATATTGTCATTGGCAATCAGGGAAGGGAGAAACAGTTAGGGGAAAAACCATCACAGTTGTACCATCAGCCCGGATACAGTGCTAACCACAAATACTGACCAAAATGGAACTTCATTGGTAAGGATAAAACATTGAATTTAAGTTCAAATGACCCTCAGCAACTTCTCTAAGCGCTGATGTTTTGTAATAAGACTAGGGGTCATTTATCAACAACCAGTTTCCTTATACGTTAGGTTCAATTATTTGAAATGCAAATTTATGCTATCCCCCTCTCATTGTTAATAACTTCTGTTAAGCACCCTCCAGATGAACTAAGCATGGAACACTGTTTACCTGTAACTACAAATTAAGACAATTATCAGTACCTGTTAGCTTTCTAACTTAAGCAACTTTGTCTTTTTTCATGATTGAGGGTTTTCTCCAGCGTGGACACCAGGTCTGCAACACACAGGCATGACATGAGGGAGTTCATGCCACCTGAGACAAACTCAACCAATGAAGGATGGGATCTGTGGATAAATGTTCCAGCCTCCCCCACAACCCCCAGTCCTAGGGAGGTCTGTTTCACATAGTTTTTCTGAGGTTTTCTAGCAAGATTAAGCTCCAGTTCCCACAGTGGTAACCTGTTCATGAAAACCCACTTTATTAGCTTTCCTCTTTTATTTTGTCACTTCTACTTCTTGTGTTCACCTCCCTGATAATGTATTTGCACCCACATCCTCACCTCAGAGTCTGCTTTTAAAGGGGACCAACATAGAACAAAGCATATGTAGGGCATATGTTGCTTTCTACCAAAAAATAAATTAGAATATGATAACTTATGTCAAGTTCTTTAGGCAGAAACTATGAGCCCTCTAAGAGTTGAGAAAAACTTTTAAAGATTTATTGAAAAGTTTACAAATCAATATCTGGCATTGTAGAGAATACACAAAAATCACGTTTCTAGTAACCACTACTATAATCTGATGGTAAAAGATTTGTTTTTCCTCTTACCACTTTCGAAATCCAAGTTAAAGATTGAATCCTTTGGAGACCCTTTTATTGCATGAATAAAGAGTGCATTTTCATAATTTCCTTGAACCAATCTTCCTTCCTGAAGATGTGATAACCTTACAAAAGCAAAGTCAAATGATAATAATTTATTTGAACATGCCTATGTGACAATCACTGCCTTAGTTGTCTTTTCAGAAATGGTAGCAGCCCAGAAAGATTTCTGTGCTCCAAGCCTGAAATTAGTTCTGGAGAATGAAGAGAAATTTGCTCTCGGGTTATAAGATTTTGAAACACATTGAGTAATGTGTGGGTACATGGCCACTCTTCTAAGCTTGAGAAACATCTAAGAAAAATATACATTGTTATTATAAAGTCTGTGTTTACTGAGGTAAGGGAGGTTCAAAAAGGAAATCAAATGAAAGGACAGTGGCCAATATTTGCAAATATTTTGTATTAAGGGTGATAAAATTATGAAATTTCTCTGCCCCTTGTTCTGAAAATCTCCAATATGCAGAGCCTGACTCTAGCTTCTAAATGAAGAACATATTTCCAAGGTTCAGAAATACTTCAGTTCACATATGGCCACAAAGATTTAAATTATGACTGATTTGTATTCACCCCCTTGCTTGTTTTTCATTTTGAAAATGTCTACACATTGAATGTTTTCCAATATGCTCCATTCAACACACAAGTTAGGAGATGGTATTTATGGGCAGAATATCTGTTTTGAAGTAAATGTCAAGTTTGACCAAGATCTATTGTAATTGTTTGCTCATAGCTGTTTATATATATTTCTTTCTGGGAAGGTAAGATAGCATTCAGAAATTGTGCAAACCTTATTTCAAAGAATCTTTTCATTTACTAGTGCCAGCCCTTCCCTAAAACCAGCTACTGTCCTGAAACTACTGTGGTATTGGATAATCAAAGCATATGGAGATGCTTTATTCTATCAGAATCTTAAATTTTTTAAAGACTGGAAGTTGGAATATTGTCATTATGTTTAGATCTGATAATGTATTATAACAGATATTATTTCTTATTTTCTCTGTATCTCTTGTCATGACCATAAAAAGTAGATAAAACCTCTTTATCCCAGTTATATAAAGTCATCCTAAACATCAGCCATCAAAAGCATTGATTAAAAATCGATTTATGAAGGGAGCCAAGCTTGGCAGACAGAGGCAGAACATAACTTTCTCGAATATGGTTAATTTCCTTCAATGCATCACTATTACAGACTGAATATATTTGTGAAACACAGCTAATTGAAGAATATATATTTATGTGAATGAATAAGCATAATGTTTAGGTGTTCACATTGCGTAGAAGTAAAGAGTTAAAGAATTTATATGGGGATTAGTGAGTGGAAATTTGAGGTACATTTTAAGTTTGAGCATGATAATGGGAAAAATTGTTTGCTCAGTCAATTGATTAAACATGAAGATATTGTTGAGTACTTGGGTTTCAAAATTAGTGATGACACGTGGCAGTGATATGATGAGCTAAAAATGGCACTTATAAATGAAAATGACAGTGAACCCTCTATTTATTAGCCTGACAAACTGTACCTTAGGTTCCAATGACTGGCAAGTACATGCAGAATATGACTTCTAAATTATGATGGTGCAAACTCTTCTAAAGATACTCCTAGTTCAAGGTTGAAGTGGGTAAAAAACTGAGCAGAAAGAGAATCCTCTTAATTGTGATGTTCTCAATAAATTACAATGCTCTTTTTTTATTGCTGTCAAAGTACAGTTGTCTCCATTTTCCCCTATCCCCTGCCATAGTCACCCCCACCCCCCACCCTCAAACCTACCTCCCTTTGGTTTTGCCCATTGGTCCTTTATACATGTTTCTTGATGAACCTTCTTTCCACCATCATCCCCAACCCCTCTGGGTACTGTCAGTTTGTTCTTAATTTCAATATCTCTGGTTATATTTTGCTTGCTTGTTTTGTTTATTAACTTCTACTTATAGGTGAGATCATATGGTATTTGTCTTTCACTGCCTGGCTTATTTCACTCAACATAATGCTCTCCAGTTCCATCGATGCTGTTGTGAGGGGTAGGAGCTCCTCTTTCTTTTTGCTGCGTAGTATTCCATTGAGTCAATGTACTGCCATTATTTTATCCATTCATTTACTGATGGGCATTAGGTAGCTTCCAGGATTTGGATATTGTAAATTATGCTGCTGTGAATAAACATTGGGGTACATAGGTTCTTTTGAATTGGTGTTTCAGGATTCTTAGGGTATAATCCCAGAAGTGGAATTGCCAGGTCAAAAGGCAGTTTCATCTATCAGTTTTTGAGGAAATTCCACAGTTTTTTTTAAAATTTTTATTGTTATTCAGTTACAGTTGTATGCCTTTTCTCCCAATCCCTCCACCCCACCCCAGCTGAACCCACCTCCCTCCCCCACCTACACCCTCCCCCTTGATTTTTTCCATGTGTCCTTTATAGTAGTTCCTGTAATCCCCTCTTCCCACCGTCCCCACCCCACTCCCCCCCTGGCTATTGTTAGATTGTTCTTAACTTCAATGTCTCTGGTTATATTTTGTTTGCTTTTTTCTTCTATTGCTTATGTTCCAGTTAAAGGTGAGATCATATGGTATTTGTCCCTCACCGCCTGGCTTATTTCACTTAGCATAATGCTCTCCAGTTCCATCCATGCTGTTGCAAAGGGTATAAGCTCCTTCTTTCTCTCTGCTGCATAGAATTCCATTGTGTAAATATACCATAGTTTTTGGATCCACTTGTTTGCTGATGGGCACTTAGGCTGCTTCCAGTACTTGGCTGTTGTAAATTGTGCTGCTATGAACATTGGGGTGCAAAGGTTCTTTTGGATTGGTGTTTCAGGGTTCTTAGGGTATAATCCCAGCAGCGGAATTGCTGGGTCAAAGGGCAGTTCCATTTCTAGTTTTCTGAGGAAATTCCATACTGTTTTTCACAGTGGCTGCACCAGTCTGCATTCCCACCAACAGTGTACTAGGGTTCTCTTTTCTCCACAACCTCGCCAGCACTTACGTATTGATTTGGTTATGATGGCCATTCTGACTGGTGTGAAGTGGTATCTCACTGTGGTTTTAATTTGCATCTCTCTGATAGCTAGTGATGCTGAGCATCCTTTCATATGTCTCTGAGCCCTCTATATGTCCTTCTTGGAGAAGTGTCTGTTCAGGTCCTTTGCCCACCTTTTTTTAAAAAATATATATTTATTGATTATGCTATTACAGTTGTCCCATTTCGCCCCCCTCACTCCACTCCATCCTGCACACCCCCTCCCTCCCACATTCCCCCCCTATAGTTCATGTCCATGGGTCATACTTATAGGTTCTTTGGCTTCTACATTTCCTACACTAATCTTACCCTCCCCCTGTCTATTTTCCAGCTATCATTTATGCTACTTATTCTCTGTACCTTTCCCCTCTCTCCCCCTCCCACTCCCCTATTGATAACCCATCATGTGATCTCCATTTTTGTGGTTCTGTTCCTGTTCTAGTTGCTGGCTTAGTTTGCTTTTGTGTTTGTGTTAGGTGTGGTTGTTAATAACTCTGAGTTTGCTGTCATTTTTACTGTTCATTTTTTTATCTTCTTTTTCTTACATAAATCCCTTTAATATTTCATATAATAAGGGCTTGGTGATGATGAACTCCTTTAACTTGACCTTATCTGAGAAGCACTTTATCTTCCCTTCCATTCTAAATGAAAGCTTTAGTGGATAGAGCAATCTTGGATGTAGGCCCTTGCCTATCATGACTTCGAATACTTCTTGCCAGCCCCGTCTTTCCTGTAAGGTCTCTTGAGAAATCTGCTGACAGTCTTATGGGAACCCCTTTGTAGGTAACTGTGTCCTTATTTCTTGCTACTTGTAAGATTCTCTCCTTCTGTTTCATCTTGGGTAATGTAATTATGATGTGCCTTGGTGTGTTCCTCCTTGGGTCCAGCTTCTTTGGGACTCTCTGAGCTTCCTGGACTTCCTGGAAGTCTATTTCCTTTGCCAGATTAGGGATGTTCTCCTTCATTATTTGTTCAAATAAGTTTCCAATTTTTTGTTCTTCCTCTTCTCCTTCTGGCACCCCTATAATTTGGATGTTGGAACGTTTCAAGATGTCCTGGAGGTTCCTAAGCCTCTCCTCATTTTTCTGAATTCTTGTTTCTTCATTCTTTTCTGGTTGGATGTTTCTTTCTTCCTTCTGGTCCACACCGTTGATCTGAGTCTCAGTTTCCTTCCCATCACTATTGGTTCCCTGTACATTTTCCTTTGTCTCTCTTAGCATAGCCTTCATTTTTTCATGTAATTTGCGACCAAATTCAACCAGTTCTGTGAGCATCCTGATTACCAGTGTTTTGAACTGTGCATCTGATAGGTTGGCTCTCTGTTTGCTGCTTAGTTGAATTATTCCTGAGCTTTGATCTGTTCTTTCACTTGGGCCAATTTTTTTTTTTTGTCTTGGCATGCCTGTTATGTAAAGGGGCAGAGCCTTAGGTGTTCACCAGGGTGGGGTAACACTGGTTGCTGTGTTGTGAGCCTGTATATGGGGGAGGGACCAAGAGGGAGCAATGGAGACTGCTCCACTCTCTGCCAGATTGCAGTCACTCCCTCTGCTACCCACAATCAAACTGAGCCCCTCTGATGCTGATTCCCGAGTGGGTGTGCTTGTGCATGCTCTAGGCCCCTGTGGGTCTCTCCAACGATCTCTCCTATGAGGCTGGGAGTTTCTCCCACTGCCACCTCAACCCCCACGGGTGTTTTCAATCAGAGATTTGAGGGTTTATTTCCCCGAGCTGGAGCCCTGGGTTGTGCAGTCTGTTTCCCTCCTCCACCATTCCTCCCGGTTTATCTATGTGGGAATGTGGGGCCTTGGGGTCTGCTAGCTGTCGCACTGCCTGCCCCGTTTGCTCCACAATCTGCCATGTCTCTGGGTCTGGCTGCATTGCCACGAGTCCTCTGCCCAAGCTCCCTGTCTCTGCCCCTCCTACTGGTCTGGATGAATGTTTCTTCTTTATCTCCTTGGTTGTCAGACTTCCATACAGTTCGATTTTCTGTCAGTTCCGGTTGTTTTTTGTTTTTAAATTGTTGTACTTCTTTTGGTTGTGCAAAGAGGCGCAGTGTGTCTACCTATGCCTCCATCTTGGTTTTCTTCCCCACTTTTTAAATTGGATTCTTTGTCTTCCTGGAGTAGAGTCGTGTGAGTTCTTTATGTATTTTGCACGTCAAACCCTTGTCCAAGGTATCATTGGAAAATATATTTGCCCATACAGTTGGTTCTCTTTTCATTTTGTTGATGTTTTCTTTACCCATGCACAAGCTTTTTATTTTGATGAAGTCCCATTTGTTTATTCTTTCCTTTATGACCCTTGCTCTGGGGAATATAATGGTGAAAATATTGCTACATGGAATATCTGAGATTTTCCTAGCTGTATTCTTCTCTAGGACTTCCATTGTGTCATGACTTATATTTAAGTCTTTTATCCATCTTCAGTTTACTTTTTCTGTATAGTGTAAGTTGGTGATGGAGTTTCATATTTTTGCATGTTGTTGTCCAGATATCCCAACACCATTTGTTGAAGAGGTGATTTTTACTCCAGTTTATGTTTCTTCCCCCTTTGTTGAATATTAATAGAGAATTGGGTTTCTTTCTGGGCTCTCTATTCTGATCCATTGATCCAAGTGTCTGTTCTTATGCCATTACCAGGCTGTTCTGATTACCGTGGCCTTGTAATATAGTTTGATATCAGGTATGGTGATCACTCCTAATTTGTTCTTTTTCCTCAAATTTGCTGTAGCTATTCAGGGTCATTTATGGTTCCATATACATTTTTCTAATGTTTGTTCAAAATCTGTGAAATATACCACTGGTAATTTAACAGGTATTGTGTTGAATCTATAAATTACTTTGGGTAGTATGGACATTTTGATGATGTTAATTCTTCCAATCCATGAACACAGTATATTCTTCCATTTGTTTGTGTCTTCCTTAATTTCTTTCTTTAGTGTTGTGTAGTTTTCTGAGTGCAGGTCTTTTACCTCCTTGGTTAGGTTTATTCCTAGGTACTTTATTTTTCTTGTTGGTATATCAAATGGGATTTTTTCCCTGATTTCTGTTTCTAATATTTCATTTTGGGTGTACAAAAATGCCTTTGATTTTTGAATATTGACTTTGTATCCTGCTGTTTTACCAAATTCATTTATTAGGTCGAGTAGTTTTTCGGTGGAGTCGATAGGATTTTCCATGTACACTCTCATGTCATCTGCCAACAGTGACAGTTTAATTTCCTCCTTTCCAATTTGGATGCCTTTTATTTGTTTTTCTTGTCTGATTGCTCTGGCTAGAACTTCCAATATTATGTTGAATAAAAGCCGTGAAAGTGGACAGCCTTTTCTTGTTCCTGATATTAGTGGGAAAGCTTTTAATTTTTGCCTTTTGATTATGATGTTGGCTCTAGGTTTCTCGTATATGGCCTTTATTATGTTGAGGTATGTTCCCTATACTTTCACTTTGGTGAGTGTTTTTTTTTTTTTCCTTTTAATCATTTTTTTTAATGTTCTGGTGAGTGGATGGTCTCATAAATGGATGCTGTACCTAATGAAATGTTTTTCCAGCATCTATTGATATAATCTTGTGATTTTTCTCTTTCCTTTTGTTTATGTGGTGTATTACATTTATTGACTCGTGAATACTGTACCATCCTTGAATCCCTGGGATGAACACTACATGATCATGGTGTATGACCTTTTTAATGTATTACTGGATATGGTTTGCCAATGTTTTGTTGAGGAATTTAGCATCTATGTTCATCAGCGATATTCGCCTTTTCTTTCTTTGTTATATCTTTGTCTGGTTTTGGGATTAGGATGATGCTGGCCTAATAAAAAGTGTTTGGGAGTCTTCCCTCTTCTTGAATTTTTTGTAATAGTTTGTGAAGGATAGGGTTTAGCTCTTCCTCAAATGTTTTGTGAAATTTTCCTGTGAAACTATCTCTTCCAGGGCTTTTGTATGTTGGGAGATTTTGATTACTGCTTGAATTTCCCTATCCAGGTTTTCTGCTTTTTCTTCATTCAGTTTTGGAAGATTATATTTCTTCTGTAAATTTTTCCATTTCACCCAGGTTTTCAAACTTTTTGACATAGTGTTGCTCAGAGTAATTTCTTACAATCCTTTGTATTTGTGTGGTATCAGTTGTAATTTCTACTCTTTCATTTCTGATTGTGTTTATTTGGGTCCTCTCCCTTTTTTTTCTTGATAAGTCTGGTTAATGGATTGTCAATTTTGCTTATATTTTCAAAGAACCAGCTCCTGGATTTATTGATCCTTGGAATTGTTTTTTTAATCTCTATGTTGTTTAATTCTCCTATGATCTTGTTTTTTTCCTTCATCCTACTTGCTCTAGATTTTATTTGTTGTTTTTCTACATTTCTTATAGGTGTAAGGTTAGCTTGTTTACTTGAAATGTTTCTCTATCATTTTTAGGTAGGCCTGTATCACTATGAACTTCCCTTTGAGGACTGCCCTCATTGTGTTCCATAGGTTTTGGGTTGTGTGTTCATATTCATTTGTTTCCAGAAACTTTTTGATTTCTTCCTAGATCTCATTCTTAACCCATTCATTGTTTAATAGCATACCATTAAATCTCCATGAACGTGAGTGTTTTTGAGTTTTTTTTTTCTTCTGGTTGGTTTCTAGTTTTAGACCATTGTAATCTGTGAAAATGCTTGATATGATTTCAATATTCTTGAAATTTTTGAGGCTTATTTTGTGTCTTATCATGTGGTCCATCTTTGAAAATATTCTATATGCATTTGAAAAGAATGTGTATTTTGCTTCTTTGGGATGAAAGGTACAAACCAATAGAAGAGAAACATAGCATGTAACTTGTAAACTAATTAAAATTCAAAAAGAAATGAATTGATAAACATGAATCAATCCAATGAATAATGATAGAATGATGGAATTAATAGAAAGCATAAAATGAAAAAAAAACAAGTATATCAGTAATTATAATAAATGTAAATGGATTAAATTATCCTATTAAAGGACAGCTTATAAAACATAATAAAGTAATGCAAACATGCAATTTATTAGTCACATCTAAATAATTAAAAATTATTATGAAAATAAGAAAATATTTTAAATTAAATGATGATGAATCCCTGATATATAAAGCCTTCTCTGGTGCATCTAATGCAGTACTCAGAAAAAATCTTGTAGTGTTAAAAACAGAAAAGAAGAATGGCAGAAGAAAATTAAATATCTAAATAACAATCTCAGGAAGCTAATAAAAGAGGAGCAAAATAAACTTAAAGAAAGTAGGAATAAAATAATAAGAGCAGGAAATATGTGATGTAGGAAACATCCGTGAGATAAAGGTGGTCAATTTAAGAAGTTGGTTCTTTGAATAGATCAGTAATTTTGAGAAACTTCCCATGAGAAAAAAGTAAGAAAGATGGTGAAAAGCACAAATAATATCAGAATTGATGTATTACTACCTAGCACACGGGCACCAAAATGAAAGAAGACCTCATAAATATAGTCATCCTCCACATAATGAAGTTTTAATCAGTGACAGACCACATATATGATGGTGTTTCCAAAAAATTATTAGAGAAATACAGTCTGTCATTTAGTATAGTTGTAGCCATTGTAAGATAATAGCAGAACACATTATGCACATGTTTGCACTGATGCTGGTGTAAACAAAGCTACTACTCTGCCAAATGTATAAAACTATAGTACATACAATTATGTATAGTTTATAATTTTTGATAATGATAATAAATGACTATTACTGGTTTGTGTATTTACTATTTTTGTCATTATTTTAGAGAGTATTCTTTCCACATATAAAAAATGTTTGCTGTAAAACAGTATGCCATGTTACAGCAGCCTGATACTTCTTGTGTTTAGTACATTTCTTCATCACATTTGCTCTTGGGCTTACTTTAATCTTGTGTTGTTTTGTACAGTAACATGCTGTAGAGGTTTGTAACCTAGAAGCATTGTTCTATACCACATAGCCTAGGTGTGTTGTAGGCTATAACATCTAGGTTTGTGTAAGTACACTCTATGATTTTTGCACAAAGTCAAAGTTGCTCATCAACACATTTCTCAGAACGAATGCCAGATGTTAAATAGAGCATGACTATATACTGTTTCATTTCTCTGTCCTTATCAAATTTCTACTTCCAGAACTTTAGCTTCTCCTCAAGTTTCTGTGGCTCCTTTTAAAGGAACATTTCAATCTTTATATGAATCCAGTTCTTTTCTGCAGTTTTCAAGCTTAGTTTCTAAACCTTGTCCAGCAAAAGTTTCTCTGTTTTTGTTACATTTTTTTCTTGGTCTAAGAAACTGCACCTCAGTGTTTCTCTTGATATAATGATACTTTACGCTGGTTTTTGCCTTCATTTCTTGCAACTGGTCCTTGCGGTAATCATTATATTCATTCTACTATTTCTACTTGGCCATTCTTTTTTGACATCTTTTGAATACCTGCTTTTGAAGAAATCTTATCTTTTTTTTTCCTTTCCTCCAGTTTTAGGGGCTACGACGTTGTAGATCAAGGTAGCACCAGATTTAGTACTGGTGAAGGACCACTTCCTGGTTCATAGATGGCTGTTTTCATGTTGCATCTTCATATGACAGAAGACTAAACTCTGTATGTCTTTTTTATACCCTTAATTTCATCTGCCCTCATTTTTCTTTCAAATTGTTAAATTGGTAATGATTTCTCCCTTTACTGCCCATTCCCAAGGTGGTAACAAGTGGTACATGCCCACCATAAGGCCTGCTGTTCCTGTTGCCACTGGTATTCTCACAGAGTCTGTGCAGAAGTAGCTATGCTTGGCCCTTATTTTCAATATCATTGAGCTCTGCTCTAATTATGTCCATTTGAGGTCATACTGCCTCAAGGCCCTTGATTGTGGATTGTGATTTGGGTGGTATTTTTTAACACAAAATATTTTATCTCCTTGGTTGAAATGGATAGCTTTAGATAATAAGTGTATTTATATTAATTTCAACAGAAAGAAAGTGCTTCTAGGATGCGTGGAAGAAGTGAACCAGTAATATCATACTCTTTGCCATCAAAGGTCCAGGAACTAACATGACTGATGTCTTATGACACCACTGCCCTTACATGTTAACTCTTCATTTCTTCTTTATTAAAGCTTTCTCACACTAGAACTTAGGCATTAGTTCCCTGGAGCTGGACTGGCTGAGTGAGTTAGGATTAGAGTAACTGACACTTCTTTTTCAGAAATTGTCTTTTCTCTGAGATACTGGCCACTATCATGACCAAAGTCTGCCTATATGACTCTTCTCCCTCATGGTAAATCTTTTCCAGGAGGCAAATAAACTTCTCATATAAGTGGATTCCAAACAGGCCAAAGCAAGTATATATATGGGAGGGGGAGAGAGGGAGAGAGGGAAAGAGAATGGGAACCTGAGGAAAAAGGCTAGGCTCATCTTGCCAATTTATAACAATTCTACAATTCTGTCTGGACACTGCAATGATCAGTTACAGTATTTGTAGCCTGTTTGGATTACTCATTTCAATTGTAATAGCCCAGGGGAAGGTTGCTGAAGAAGAATTATCCCATATTTTTACTTTAAATTTCATCAGGAATGAGTCAACATATGATGGTCATGACAGGGAGACATGTATAAATATGGTATTATTAATTGGAATTTCTGAATACATAGTAAAAGACTTAATAAAGAGAATTTTAAAAATTTCCCACTGTTTTAAACATTGTTGTTTAAAATAATAATTTCATCAACTTCAAGTTTGCAGTATTGTAAAAGACATGGTTTAGCTTTCAATGAAGCATATGTCATAAGCAAGGCAGATTTCTTTATTTTTTATTTTTATTTTTATTGTTATTCAATTACAGTTGTATGCCTTTTCTCCCCATCCCTCCACACCACCCCAGCCAAACCCCCCTCCCTCCCCCACCTCCACCTTCCCCCTTGATTTTGTCCATGTGTCCTTTATAGCAGTTCCTGTAATCCCCTCTCCTCACTGATTTCAAATTAAAGAAGAAAAAACAATGAGTCTACATTGCATCCATCCTGTCAGATTAGTGGGGATTGAGGACACTGAAGTCCAGGCTGACTTGTGTTAACTCAAGAGTCTGGGTTAATATGATCTCACCCTTAACTGGAACATAATCAATAGAAGAAAAAAGCAAACAAAATACAACCAGAGACATTGAGGTTGGGAAGAGTCTACCAGTGGCCAGGGGGGAGTGGGGTGGGGACAGTGGGAAAAGGGATTGCAGGAACTATTATAAAGGACACGTGGACAAAATCGGGGGGGATGGTGGGGGCGGGGGAGGGAAGTGGGTTCAGCTGGGGTACGGGGAGGGAAGGGGAAAAAAGGAATAGAACTGTAATTGAATAACAATAAAAATTTTTTTAAAAAAAGAGTCTGGGTTAGACATGGTACAGCTGTACAAAAGTTAAAGTGGGCCAACTAAGCTTAGGTAAAAGCTAAACCAAAAAGTTGTACTTTCTATTCTAATGAGATCAATTAAAAGCTACCTGACATAAAGAGGTCATCAAATGTACAACCTGATCACTTTCTTTTTTTTTTTATTGTTATTCAATTACAGTTGTATGCCTTTTTGCCCCATCCCACCACCCCACCCCAGGTGAACCCACCTCCGTCCCCCACCTCCACCCTCCCCCTTGGTTTTGTCCATGTGTCCTTTATAGTAGTTCCTGTAATCCCCTCTTCCCAGTGCCCCGCCCCCCCCCCCCGGCCTGGCTATTGTTAAATTGTTCTTAACTTCAATGTCTCTGGTTATATTTTGTTTGCTTCTTTCTTCTATTGATTATGTTCCAGTTAAAGGTGAGATCATATGGTATTTGTCCCTAACCGCCTGGCTTATTTCACTTAGCATAATGCTCTCCAGTTTCATCCATGCTGTTGCAAAGGGTATAAGCTCTTTCTTTCTCTCTGCTGCGTAGAATTCCATTGTGTAAATATACCATAGTTTTTGGATCCACTCGTTTGCTGATGGGCATTTCGGTTGCTTCCAGTACTTGGCTACTGTAAATTGTGCTGCTATGAACATTGGGGTGCACAGGTTCTTTTGGATTGGTGTTTCAGTGCTCTTAGGGTATAATCCCAGCAGCGGAATTGCTGGGTCAAAGGGCAGTTCCATTTTTAGTTTTCTGAGGAAATTCCATATTGTTATCCACAGCGGCCTCATCAGTCTGCATTCCCACCGACAGTGCACTAGGGTTCCCTTTTCTACGCATCCTCTCCAACATTTGTTTGTGGATTTGTTTATGTTGGCCACTCTGACTGGTGTGAGATGGTACCTCATTGTGGCTTTGATTTGCATCTCTCTGACGGCTAGTGATGATGAGCATCTTTTCATATGTCTCTGGGCCCTCTGTATGTCTTCCTTGGACAAGTGTCTGTTCAAGTCCTTTGCCCATTTAATTGGGTTGTTTGTCTTCCTGGAATGGAGTCGTGTGAGTTCTTTATATATTTTGGAGATCAGGCCCTTGTCTGAGGTATCATTGGCAAATGTGTTTTCCCATACTGTTGGTTCTCTTTGTAATTTGGTGCTGTTTTCTTTAGCCATGCAAAAGCTTTTTATTTTGATGAGGTCCCATTTGTTTATTCATTCCTTTATGTCCCTTGCTTTAGGGGATGTGTCTGGGAGGATGTTGCTGCATGGAATGTCTGAGATTTTCCTGCCAATATTTTCCTCAAGGACTTTTATGGTGTTACGACTTATATTGAAGTCTTTTATCCATCTTCAGTTTATTTTCGTGTATGGCATAAGTTGGTGATCGAGTTTCATTTTTTTGCACGTAGCTGTCCAGATCTCCCAACACAATCTGTTGAAAAGGCTGTTTTTGCTCCATTTTATGCTCCTGCCTCCTTTGTCAAATATTAATTGACCATAAAGACTTGGGTTTATTTCTGGGCTCTCTGTTCTGTTCCATTGGTCTATGTGCCTGTTTTTATGCCAGTACCAGGCTGTTTTGATTACAGTGGCCTTGTAATACAGTTTGATATCAGGTATTGTGATCACTCCTGCTTTGTTCTTCTTTCTTAAAATTGCTGCAGCTATTCGGGGTCATTTATGGTTCCAAATGTATTTCTGAAATGTTTGTTCTATATCTGTGAAATATGTCATGGGTACTCTAATAGGGATTGCATTGAATCTATAAATTGCTTTGGGTAGTATGGCCATTTTGATGATGTTAATTCTTCCAATCCATGAACATGGTACATGCTTCCATTTGTTTGTATCTTCCTTAATTTCTTTCTTCAGTGTTGTGTAGTTTTCTGAGTACAGGTCTTTTACCTCCTTGGTTCGGTTTATTCCTAGGTACTTTATTTTTCTTGTTGCTATATCGAATGGGATTTTTTTCCTGATTTCTGTTTCTGCAGTTTCGTTGCTGGTGTACAGGAATGCCTTTGATTTCTGGGTATTGACTCTATATCCAGCTGTTTTGCCAAATTCATTTATTAGGTCGAGTAGTTTTTTGGTGGAGTCTATAGGGTTTTCCATGTACACTATCATGTCGCCTGCAAACAGTGACAGTTTCATTTCCTCCTTTGCAATTTGGATGCATTTTATTTCTTTTTCTTGTCTGATTGCTGTGGCTAGGACTTCCAATACTATGTTGAATAGGAGTGGTGATAGAGGGCATCCTTGTCTTGTTCCTGATCTTAGTGGGAAAGCTCTAAGTTTTTGTCCATTGAGTGTGATGTTGGCTGTAGGTCTCTCATATATGGCCTTTATGATGTTGAGGACTGCTCCCTTTATTCCCACTTTGCTGAGTGTTTTTATCAGAAATGGGTGCTGTATCTTATCGAACGCTTTTCCGCATCTATTGATATGATCATGTGATTTTTGTCTTTGCTGTTGTTGATGTGATGTATTATGTTTATTGATTTGCGAATATTGTACCATCCTTGCATCCCTGGGATGAATCACACTTGGTCATGGTGGATGATCTTTTTAATATATTGCTGGATGCGGTTTGCTAATATTTTGTTGAGAATTTTACCGTCTATGTTCATCAGCGATATTGGCCTGAAGTTTTCTTTCTTCGTTGTGTCTTTATCTGGTTTTGGGATGAGGATGATGTTGGCTTCATGAAAGAGTTTGGGAGTCTTCCATCAGTTTGGATTTTTTCGAATAGACTGTGAAGGATAGGGGTTATTTCTTCCTTAAATGCTTTGTAGAAATCTCCTGTGAAACCATCTGGTCCAGGGCTTTTGTGTGATGGGAGTTTTTTGATGACTGCTTCAATTTCATCTGCTGTTATTGGTCTGTTCAGGTTTTCTGCTTCTTCTTCATTCAGTTTGGGAAGATTATATTTTTCTAGAAATGTGTCCATTTCATCTAGGTTTTCAAATTTCTTAGCATACAGCTCTTCATAGTAATTTCTTACGATCCTTTGTATTTCTGTGGTATCAGTTGTAATCTGTCCTCTTTCATTTCTAATTGTGTTTATTTGGATCCTCTCTCTTTTCTTCTTGATGAGCCTACTTAAAGGCTTGTCAATTTTGTTTATCTTTTCAAAGAACCAGCTCCTGGATTCATTGATCCTTACAATTGGGCTTTTAGTCTCTATGTCATTTAGTACTGCTCTGATCTTGGTTATTTCCTTCCTTCTGCTTGCTCTGGGCTGTCTTTGTTGTTGTTCCTCCAGTTCTTGTAGGCATAGGGTTAGGTTGTTTGTTTGAACTGTTTCTAACTTCTTAAGGTAGGCCTGTATTGCTATGAACTTCCCTCTCAGGACAGCCTTTGCTGTGTCCCATAGGTTTTGGGTTGTTGTAAGATCGTTTTCATTTGTTTCCAGGAAGTTTTTGATTTCTTCCCTAATCTCGTTCTTGACCCATTCATTGTTTAATAGCATGCTATTCAGTCTCCATGATTTTGAGTGTTTTGGGTTTTTACCCTTGGGGTTGGTTTCTAGTTTCAGACCCTTGTGGTCAGAGAAAATGCTTGATATGATTTCAATTTTCTTGAATTTGTTGAGGCTTGCTTTGTGTCCTATCATGTGGTCTATCTTTGAAAAAGTTCCATGGACACTTGAAAAGAATGTGTATTTTGCTTCTTTGGGATGAAAAGCTCTGTATATATCAGTTAAGTCCATTTCCTCTAGGGTATTGTTAAGTGACACAATATCCTTGTTGATCTTTTGTTTGGAAGACCTGTCCATTTATGATAGTGGTGTGTTAAAGTCCCCTACTATAATTGTGTTGCTGTCAATATCTTTCTTGAAGTTTTCCAAGATTTTCTTTATGTATTTGGGTGCTCCTATGGTGGGTGCATATATATTTACCATGTTTATGTCTTCTTGGTGGATTCTTCCTTTGACTATTATGAAGTGACCTTCTGGGTCTCTCTTTATGGCCCTTCTTTGGAAGTCTATTTTGTCTGATATGAGTATTGCTACCCCTGCTGTTTTTTCCTGTCCGTTTGCTTGGAAAATTTGTTTCTAGCCCTTCACTTTCAGTCTGTGTAAGTCTTTTGTCCTGAGATGGGTCTCCTGTAGGCAGCATATGTGTGGGTCATGTTTTCTTATCCATTCAGCTATTCTATGTCTTTTGATTGGAGCATTTATTCCATTTACATTTAAGGTTATTATCGATAGGTAGTTATTCATTGCCATTATTTCCTACCTGTGTTCCTTTGTCTTTCTCTTTTCCTTCCTTTCCTTAAAGCAGTCCCTTTATCATCTCTTGCAGAGCTGGTTTGGTGGAGATGTATTTTTTTAGAATTCTTTTGTCTGAGAAACTCTTTATTTGGCCTTCTATCTTGATTGAGAGCCTTGCTGGGTAAAGTAGTCTTGGTTGCAGGCCTCTGGTTCTCATTACTTGGAATATTTTTTGCCATTCTCTTCTGAGTTGGAGTGTTTCCATTGAGAAGTCAGTTGCTAACCTTATTGGGGCTCCCTTGTATGTTACTTCCTTTTTCTCCCTTGCTGCCTTTAAGATCCTCTATTTGTCTTGGATATTTGCCATTTTAATTATGATGTGTCTTGCAGTGGTCCTCTTTGGGTTCCTCTTGCTTGGGACTCTCTGTGATTCCTGGATTTGGGTGACTTTTTCTCTCCTCAGATTAGGGAAATTTTCCATCATTACTTTTTCCAACAGGTTTTCTATCCCTTGCTCTTCTTCTCCTTCTGGTATTCCTATTATACGGAATTGTTACATTTCATGTTGCCCTGCATTTCCCTTATTGCCTCTTCATTCTTTCTGAGCCTCTTTTCCTTTTCTTGCTCTTTCTGGGTGTTTTTTTCTCCTTTGTCCTCCAGCTCACTGATCCGATCCTCTGCTTCATTAAGTCTGCTTTTCATTCCTTCTACTGTGTTCTTCAATTCAGAAATTGCATTCTTCATTTCCTCTTGGCTCTTGTTGATAGTTTCTATTTCCTTTTTCATGTTGATATAGTTTGCAGTGTGTTCATTGTAGTTTCCTTGTAGTTTCTGGTAGTTCTCTGTGAGCTGAGTGAGCTTCCTAATGACCATTGCTTTGAACTCAGTATCTGATAGTTGACTTGCCTCTTTTTCAGTTAGCATTCTTTCTGAGACTTCCTCCTTTCCTTTCATTTCGGAAATGTTTCTTTGTCTTCCCATTGTTTGTGAGACTCTTCTTGTTGGCCTCTGCTTCTTAAATTGCTCTATTCTGACTCCCTGGGTTTATGGTATGAACTTCTATGGTAGAATGCCAATGGGATTCGGTGGTGCTGTCTCCTTAATCTCCTGTGCTCACTTGTCTTGAGCTGACCTTTATGGGTTTAATACGGTCTAACTCTAGTATTTTCAGCACTCCAGGTTTTGTTTTCTCACCTGTGGGAAAAGGAGAAAGGGGGGAAGAAAGAAAAAAAAATATGGGAAAGCGGGAAAAAGGAAATAGAAAAGGAGGAAAGGAAGGAAGGAGGGTAGAAGGAATAAAGAAAGATCGTAGGCAAGATAAGAAGGAATTTTAACAAAAATTAAAACATAGAAATAGATAAAAGAAGGCAGGAAGAAGGCATAAAAATGGTAAAGGATGGGAGGAAGAAGGAATAAAGAAAAAAAAAGAGAGAGGAAGATGGAATTCAGGCGGAAAGGAGGAAAGGGAAAAAAAAAAAAAAGGAAAAAAAAATCTTCTGCTGGCTTTAAACAGGTCAGGTTAGTTCTGCTGGTGTCCTGTCTGTGCAACGGGAGCGGGTGGTTGGAAGGATTGGTTTCACTTTTCTCCCTTCCTGGGTCACACTCTTCGCTGTTGTTCAGCCTGCAGGCTCCCCTAGCCCTGCAGCTCCCGTCTGCTGGGTGTTCTGCCTTTGTTCTAGAGAGCTAGTAGGCCCTACAGGGCTCTGTGCGCAGTGTTAGTTAGGCGTTGTATGTGTGGTCCCTGGCAGGCAATCAGGCCGTTGATTAGCCAATCCAGCAGCTTTGTTCTTGGGATGCAGAAGCGGGGGCTCCAGCCACTTTGGCCTGGGATGCGTGTGCGTGCAGCAGGGGGATCCAGCGGCTTTGGGTTTGGGAAGCTCTCAAGGGGCTTTGTGCTTGGAGCGCGCAGCTGGCTGATCCAGCTGCCCTAGGCTTGAGTCTCTCAGGCGGGTGGGGCCGCCCTGGGACTGAATCACATGGCACTCCGGTCAGAGGTTTTGGGCCTGTGGGTGGAGCAGCTAACCTCTGCTCCATATATTCTCGGAGGTTTCAGGTGTGTGCCCCCAGTTCGCTAATCTGCGTGCACGCAACTGGGCCTCAGGTGAGCACCAGGGCTGCTTATCTGGTGCTCGCAGTCCAGGGGCGGAGGGGGGAGGGGCCCCAGAGGCTAAGGCTGCTGCCGAGAGTTCTCTAACTAGCCCCTGAGTGTCTCTATTTTCTTTTTTCTTTTTGAGAAATTCGTCCTATTCAAGCCCCCCTGGTCTAATCAAGCACCTGGCTGCTCACAGCTCAGCCTTGCCCTCTCCCAAGACTCCTGCAGCCGCCCCTGCGCCTGGGCTGGCGCTTCTGCCGCCCTTGTACCGCGCGGTCCCGGGTCCCGGGGACCTTATTGTCCTTAAGCACTCTTCTTACCGTCAGATCTTTCAATGTCCTCTATCTTTGGTCTCTGATCTTCATATATGCTGGAATACTGTTGGCTGTTCGCTCTGCTCCTCAGATCAGCTAGGTATTTCCCTGGCGTTGAGGGGAAGTGGATTCCGCTCCCACCTATGTTGCCGCCATCTTCCAGAATCCCCTCCCTTTCTTTTTTTAAGCTCTGTTGAAGTGTAATTGATATACAAAATGCAGATATTTGATGTATACAGTTTGGTGAATTTAGACATATATATATATCTGTGTGTGTTACCATCACTGAAATAAAAGTTCTAAATATATTCATTACCTCCAAATTTTTCCTCTGTTCTTTTTTTTTCTTTGACAATTTCTAAGCACCATATTTCCAGTTTCTGTGTCTTTTTGCTTCTAAGAGCATACACCTGAAACTGTCTTTGGAGGCTTGCTCTTAGGCTACTGGGTCTGCTGTCACAACAGTAGAAAGCCAGAAGTGTCTAGGAGTTCATATACTCCCCACCCCCATCTTATACTCTTCAGTCTGCTACAATAAAACATCAAAATACCACAGATTCATGGCTTATAAATAACATAAATTTATTTTTCATAGTTGTAGAGGCTGGAAGTCTGAGATCAGGGTGGCAGCATAATCAAGTGAAGGCCTTCTTGGTTTCAGACTTCTTGTACCTTCATATGGCAGACAGGGCAAGAGAGGTTTGTGGGATCTATTTTGTAAGGGCATTAATTCCATTCATTTGAGTTTTACCATGGTGAGTGTCTTTGGCTCACCTCCCAAAGACTTCTTAATACCACCATCTTGGAGATTAGGTTTTCCACTTATGAATTTTTTGTGAACTCAAACATTTTGACCAGAGCACTGGGTGAACTGTATCTAAAGATTGATGGTGCAGAGTAAGAAAGGCCAGTTACTGGCCCAGAAACAACACAATCTCTGAGGTATAACTTACTTGGGATCAATCTGAAGTTGGGACTTGGCCTAAAGTTACACTCTTGCTTGCTTACTTACCATTCCCTGCCATATTTCCTCCTCTTTTGTCAGGCTTACCCAGGAACCCATCGTTCATACAACATTTGCATCAGAATCCTCATTGCAGGGTCTGCTACTGGACAACTGATGGTGATAATCAAGAGTTTAGTTAATGTATTAGAAAGCCAGTACTTCTATTTAAGAAGAAACCTCAAGTAGCCAAGTTCCTTTGTTTAAAATTCTTCCACCCTAAAAGGGAAAATAAATGTTATTTAAAAAGAAAAGTTGGATAGATATTGAAATAAGCAAATTTTATTTCATCGCAGAGCACATATGTTCATAGTCACATTTCATTACTAGATTAGTATTGGAAGTAGAAGAAAAATTAGACTCAGTGCCTATCCATTAATAAATGAATATATTAATAAGTGCATATATAATGTAACTGCTTGATAACAATCAAGTTTGAATCAGGTTCAAATTGGCTGCTGCTAAGGTGGTGGTGCAAAACATTCTGCTTCGAGTTTGAGTCATAAGAAGAAGAAAAAGAAACTTCCCTTAACTTCATGTCTTCTTCTCCCACTTAAAGTTGGTGTATCAGGGGTGTCCAACCTTTCGGAATCTCTGGGCCACACTAAAAGAAGAGTTGTCTTAGGCCCCACATTAAATACACAACACTGTGAAAACTGATGAGCAAAAAAAAAGGTTTTAAGTAAATGTATGATTTTGTGGTAGGCTGCATTCATTGTCAACCTGGGCTGTATGCAGCCTGCAGGCCATGGATTGGACACCCTGGAAGATAAAATACTGTTCTGATGAGAAAATTCTTAGAAATACTAAGAATCTAAGATTCTTAGTATAGATTTAGATTAGTATAGATTTAGTATAGGTAAGATTTCTTTTTATTAGGTTTCAAACTCTGTGAAACAACATTTGATTTAAATTGACATCATGTTTCACTGCACAGCAGGATTTGTTGCTCATTTTGAATTAATATTCTGTAGCATGCATTGTTGCCATTGAGAAGGCAAATCAAGAAATCAAAATGGCAACACTAATCAACTTTGAGTCTTTTTAAAATCTCATGTTTTGGAAACCTTATAAAATTAGAACATTTTCTGAATTTGAAAATGTAACCAAACTCCTTCATCAGTTCTTTTGGATACATGTCAGCTTGGCATTAGGACTCTACAAAGTACTGGAAAATTCCATGCTGAGAAATCTCTTTGTAGTTGCCACTCAGGGATGTCTCTCCATTTCAGGGGACAAACGATGCTCCCCTTTTCTATGTGAATTGTTTCCTCTTGATGGAAACATTGATTTTTGTACAATGTTACTCCATCCCCTAGATATAGTTGAAGGACCTTGGTGATCTAATCAGAATCTATACCCTGAGAATTGGAATAGGAGCTTAGAGAATCTCATGTCAATCTATGTTTATCTCTTAAAGAGAAGACATGTAAAAACTTGAGAGCAGGGTTGTTATTGATTAGTGTATTGGTTTCCCAGGGTTGCCATAACAAAGTACCAAAAACTCGATAGCTTAAAACAACATAAATTTATTCCCTTATATTCTGGAAGCCAGAAGTCTGAAGTCAAGACTATGTTCTCATTTAACAGCTCTAGGGAAGAACACTTCCTTGCTTTTTCTAGCTTCTGGGGTTTTTTATCAATCCTTGGCATTCCTTGACTTGTAGATGCATCACTCCAGTCACATGGTCATCTTCTCCCTGTTTGTCTTCCTCCCATGTGTGTCTTTCTATGTCCAACTTTTCCCTTTTTATAAGGCCATCAGTCATATTGGATTATGGTCCACCATAGTAACCTCATCTTAACTAATTACATCTGCAATGACATTATTTTCAACATATATTTTTTGGAGGACATAACTCAATCCATAACAATTGGGTTCCCCTAACTAGAACCTTAGATGAGGATACATCTGCAAACAAACCATTTGTTACTGAAAGGAACCTTTTGGGGGCCCAGATACTGTTACTGAAACAAGCCCCTTCTGCCGGGGCCTTTCTGTACTATGGTTCATTTTGCCCACCTCCACATCAGGAATTGTGGCTCTCAATGCTAGAGTTTGCTAAAAAGGAAAGGTACTATTTATTCAAAAGTTATACAAATTTAGGATAATGACGGAATGTCACCGTTAAAATCCCAAAGTCCTTTTAAAACATTCATGAACACACTTATACAGTCCTTTCTTCTCCCCTTTGCCCAACCAGGCCAGTTACAGGTACCGTATCTCAGGAAAAAGAAGTTGAAGTCCATAGCTCAGCTAGACTCCCGGTTCCTCCCAGTAACCTGTGCTCAGCTGGGCAGGTCTCCCATCGTCCCCAGCACCATCAGCTGTGTTGCTGCAATCTCCAGCTCCTAATCTAAAACCACATGGCAACTCCTCATGGCCCGCCAGTGAGAGTCCTTTCACCCCTTTCCTTCCCAAATGGTCTCACATTGTCCTCACATAATCCTGCATTGTTTCTCCATCCCTCATGGTGGCCTGCCTTTAGTTTAAATCTCAGCCTGGAACCTCCTCTGTAACCCCGTTTCTGACTTCTCCCACAATGGGCTACAACTGCTAGCACTCCCATATTTTCAGCCTTTCTTGGCTGCCGTAGTAAGTCTGGGCAGGTGTTGTGCCATGGTGGGGAGCAAACCATCTCCAAGCTCTTGTGCAGGTGCTAAGGGGAGCTACCTCCCAGTTACATCATGGGTCAAAGTTATACATACCTTCTGGCTCCATTCAGGCTGAAAAACTAGTCTGCTTCTATTGATATGAAAAATAACTCTCAATGGCCCTGCTCCAAGTCTCCCTTCCCCCAGCCAGGTCTATGGAAATATCCTATATTCCCAAACATCCCAATTTCTGGACCCTGTTACAAATTGCCCCTTTAGGGAGCCCTAGGGCCTCCCAGATTACACCCCATTATACATTGAGTAAGTGCTCACAGGAGAAATTAGTAAGGGACTGATGGAAACAAGGTAAGAAAAGGGAGGAAGGAAAATTCCCACAGAGGGTAGGATGAACTCAGTCTTATCCTGCAGCAGAACCCTGAAATATATGTTATACCTTGGAGTTTTTCTGATTAGAGGCAGGGAAGAAGGGTATTCACATACCTTTAACTATTATTATTGGCTAAGGACTACCCTAGGTGTAGGGGGGAATATAAATTCTCAGGCACTTCCATTTCTGCTACATTCAACAAACAGGAACCCCATGTCCTCCTTAGAAGTCCTCTAAATAGAATTGCAAGTGCTAACTGTTGGAAAGGAAGTATCCCAAAGTTAAGGGCTCCACAAAAAGGACAAAACAGTATCGAAGAGGATATGGGCAGAACACAAACATCTACTGCAAGTTACATGGCCATCTCCCAGCATGTGGCCTGAGTAGGAGAGAAAGCTGGTTTTTAGGTAGAGAATAAGGAAGCCAACCCAAGAAATAAGACCCTGAGACAGAGTCCTTTCTGGGCACCTAATTGCTTTCCTCTCAACTTATAATCTCTTTATGAGGCTCTGCTCTATTCTTCCCAATTAATTCTACAGTATTCCCTTATCTTACAAAAGTAAATTCCTGTACCCCCCTTCTTCTTCTCCTTAATGCAGTTACCATTGTTTCTGTGATTTTCAACCATTCAACCAAGGTACCAAATAGGCCACTCTTCTTTAAGTGATTTGAATGCAATATTGATTGGAGTATTTGGGGGGCTTTACAAACATCTTTTTCAATAAACATCTACTCTTTCAGATGGTAAGATTAATTTACCCAGATGTCCTAAACTCAATTCATCACCTCTCCTTAGATTTCTTTCCCCATTCTGTGGGTGGTGGCACCACCATTCATTCAGTTACCTAAATTCACAGTTCTGAGTTATCTCCACTCCCCATACCCTGTCAGATTCCAAGTCCTGTGGAACTATCTCTGCAACACTTCAGAAACCTATGTCCCTCTATTTTCACAGCAGTCCCCCCTGATTCAAAACTTCTTTACCTATTTTTTGTGTTATTATATCAGCAGGTTCCAAACAGTCTGCCTCTCTTCTCTTCCAATTTATTCTGCACACCACTACTGTTCATTTTTATGTATGCATACATATATTCATTCCTGAACTGAGTACCTATATTATAAGAAGAAGGGGAAAACAAATATGAATGTGAATCTGGAATTACAACTCAATTGTGGAGAAACTACCCAGAACAAACAACTGAGCAACAGCAAGAGAGAAGCCTTATAAACATGGACAGACAGAAGAATCAGCTTCAGCATGACATGACTGGTGTAGAGTGCACTAGAAACATGAGAGGGCTGGCTGGGCTCCCATGGACAACAGCTGAAGTGCTGGAGTGATAATTATGTGGCCACGTGGATCCCCCAGAGAAGTGTGTGGTCTAAACCCTAAGCTGGGATCCCCAACCTAGAGTACCAGAGCCCAAAAAGTACACAGATAACAACCATCAGAGAGAAGCAGCAGGAATTCTCTCTGCCAGAGATGGATGGCTGGAGATGCAGAGAGCCATTTAAATGGCCAACACACAAATTTTCATTTACAGCCACTTGCCCTGGGTTCTGGCAAAGGTGGGAGCAGTGTGGGTTGGTGACACCTGAGGAGAGATTAAGGACTGAGACTTTGGGGAAAGAGAACTGAGAGAGTAGATGCCAGGATTCTAGTGCTGAGTCATCCTCCAGGCAGCAGCAGCCATTCTGCTCAGGCAGACAACACCCCTCCAAGCAGCAGCAGCCTGAGGAAAAACAGTAGCCCCAACCCCAGGAGGGTCACTGCCCTGGCCCTGTGGTGCTTAAGCCTGACTATTGAGTGCAGAGTGACCAGATTAACAACCTAAGGAGATTGCCACAACCGTAGATCCCTGGCAAAGGTGGGAGGGCAGAGTGGACTAGAGCAACTTGAAGAGAGACTGGGGACAGAGGCCTTGGGAAGAGAACTGAGAGAGTAACCAGGGATCCCAGTGCTGATCCAACCTCCATACACAGCAACCATCCTGCTCAGGCAGGCCACTCCCCTCCAAGCAGCAGCAGCTTGAAGGGAAAGGATAGCCCCCAACCCAGGAGAGATTTGGTCCCACCCTACAGTGTTTGAACCTGACTGCTAAGTACCAGATTAATAATGGAAGGAGATAGTCAGGGACAGCAGATCCCTGGAAGTATAAAATAGGCTGAATGCAGACAGAGTCAGCATCTGACATTACCAGGGGAAGATCCAGAAAGAAAAGAACAGTGGTAAATACAAGAGGCTACCGAGACAAAAGCCACAGTGGTCTTCTTCATGATTTGCAATATTTTCTTTCTTGCATAGCTTTTTAACCTTCATTTCTTGTCCAGCAAGTTTGTACATATTAAGTCACTAGATTTTATACTATAATGTATTTCAATTCACATATTTTGCCCCTCCCTCTTCCTAGCCCATTTTACCTTCCTCTTTCCTGGCATTATTTTCATTTCAAATTTTGTTTTTTCTCTTGATACAACTTGTTTCTGTTCTGTACTCTTACTATTTCTCCCCCATCCAGACACACAAAAAATTTTCTTGTCAAGGGTCATCTCAAATCCTTTCTCCCTGCTCTTAAAATACCCATGTTCTCTTTCCACCTTTAGCAATCTTTGTTAGTTGGTTGTGGATAGTGTACTTGTTGTTGCATTGTCTTTTCAATTTTATCTCTAGAGCTTCACTAATTCTGTGTTTCAAACATCAAATTTTACTGGTCCCCTTTCCTACTCTTTTTCATCTCAAATTTTAATTTTGTTGTCTTAGCCTTTTTGGGTCTTTCTTCTATTTCTCTTTCATCCTGAACTTTTATTTTTCTTTATTCTCCCTTTTTTCTCTTTTCTTTTTCTTTACATTCCAAATTTTAATCTTTCCCTCTCTTAGCCTGGTTTTTGTTCTTCACTTTTAGTATTCCCTCTCCCTCTATCATTTCAAAATCACTTCCATCCCTCTAAAAATCTCTTTGACTTTTCTTTGTTTCTTTTTCCCATCTTATTCCCATACCACCCACATTAATTTTAGCTCATTTGTTGTTGATAGTGCTCTGGTGATCTTTCTCTCCAATTTGGCTCCTATATTTTTATTAATCATTTACTATTTTTCTTTCCTTTTTCTATCTCTCTCTCACTTTCTTTTACTTCATATTATTTTAATTTCTGTTAAAATCTAATACTATAAACATCCCTTCTTATATTCCATTCCACATTCTTCCTTCCCTTTTTAAATCATGAGGTAAATTTTACCTTCTCTCTTTCCATTGCTTCAACTCCCGACTCTTAGTGCTCCTTCCTCTACCCTCTCAAAATCATTTGTCTTTCAGTCATCTCATATCCACTCTTCTTTCTTATAATAGTCTTAATCTTGTTACACCCTTATTAATACTGATTCATTGGCTGCTGATAGTGAGATTGGGGGGGGTTATATTTGTGGGTGTGGGTTTGTTTCCTGGGCTTTGTGGTTTTGTTCTGAAAGTACTTGCACAACAGCACACAACACATGGGGGGCAGAGTGACCCTCAGTCAACCAGCTGGAGGGAAGGACCCACCAAACAATGACTCAACAATAATCAAACCCCAATTACATCTAGAGAACCAGCATGAGTGGCAAAAATGGCATCCCAAGAGCATCAAGTTCAGGTGATCAAGGAGACTGCACCACTGAATCTCATAGGCCCCCTACCATAGAAGTCCACACCGCAAAGTCAGAAACTCAAAACAGATCAATTTAAGAAGCACAAGCAAAAAAGAAGAGCCTCACAAATAATGGGGAGACAAAGAAACAAACCCCAATCAAAAGGAAAGGGGGACTCCTCAGAAAGAATGCTAAATGAAAGAGGCAAGTCAACTATCAGATATTGAGTTCAAAACAAAGTTTATAAGGAAGCTCAATGTGCTAAGTGCAAAAACTAGAGGGAAACTAAGAGGAACTTCTTGCAAACTATATCAGCATAAAAAAAGGCCATAGAAACAATCAACAATGGCCAAAAGGAAATGAAGAATACAATTTCTCATTGAAATAACATAATAAAAGGAAATCAAAAGCAGGCTAGATGAAGGAGAGGATAGAATCAGTGAGCTGGAGGACAAGGCAGAAAAAAACTCCAAGAAAGAGCAAAAAAAGGGAAAAAGACTCAAAAAGAATGAAGAGGGGTTAAGGAAAATGCATGACAATATGAAATGGAATTATATCCATATAATAGGAAAACAACAAGGAGAGGAGGAGAATGGAATATAAAACTTTTTTGAAAAAGGAATGATGGAAAACTTCCCTAATTTGATGAAAGAAAAAGCCACACAATTCCAGGAAGCAGAGAGGGTCCCAATCAAGAGGAATCCAAAGAGGCCCACTGCAAGAAACATAATTAAAATGGCAAAATTCTAAGACAAAGAGAGAATCTTAATGGCAGCAAGGGAGAAACAGGAAGTAAAATACAAGGGGGCTCTGTAAGGCTAGCAGCTGACTTCTCAACAGAAACATTACAAGCTACAAGGGAATGGCAAGAAATATTCCAAGTAATGAAAAGCAAAGGCCTGCAATCAAGACTACTCTATCTAGCAAGGCTTTCAATTAAAATGGAAGACCAAGTAAGGAGCTTCTCAGACAAAAGAAGGCTAAAAGAATACAACTCCACCAAACCAGTATTGCAAAATATGCTAATGGACTGCTTTAAGAAGAACAAAAACAATGAGAGACAGAAGAACACAAATACAACGGGGGTAAAATGTCAATGAATAAGTATCTATCAATAATAACCTTAAATGCAAATGGATTAACCGCTCCAATCAAAAGACACAGGGAAGCTCAATGGATAAGGAAACATGACCTACATATATGCTGCTTATAAAAGACCCACGGCAGAACAGAAAACTTACAAGGACTGAAAGTGAAGGGTTGGAAAAATATATTCCAAGCAAATAGACAAGAAAAAAAAAAAAAACACAGAATAGCAATACTTATATCTGAGAAAATAGACTTCAAAAAAAGACCATAAAGAGAAACTGAAGGACACCTCTTAATACTCAAGGGAATAATCCATCAAGAAGACATAACTAATATAAACGTATATGCACCCAATCATAGGAGCACCCAAATATATAAGGAAATTCTTCAAGGACTTCAAGAAAGATATAGACAGCAACACAATTATAGTAGGGAATATTAATACCCCACTGTTAACAATGAACAGATCTTCCAAACAAAATATCTACGAAGATATTGAGGCATTGAACAATTACCTGGATTAAATGGCATTAACTGATATATATATCAGTTATATATATACAGAACCTTTTATCCCAAAGAATCAAAATACACATTCTTTCAGGGGAATACGGCAGTGAGATAGGTGGGAGCAGAGTCCACTTCCCCTCAACGCCAATGAAATACCTAGCTGATCTGAGGAGCAGAGCGAACAGCCAACAGTATTCCAGCATATATGAAGATCGGAGACCAAAAATAGAGGACATTGAAAGATCTGATGGTAAGAAGAGTGCTTAAGGACAATAAGGTCCCCGGGACACGCACGGGGACCAGGGCAGCTGAAGCCCCCACCCCGGCGCAGGTTCTGCTGCAGGATTCTTGGGAGAGAGCCAGGCTGAGCTGTGAGCAGCCAGGTGCTTGTTTGGACCAGGGGGGCTTGAATAGGAAGAATTTCTCAAAAAGGAAAAGAAAATAGAGGCACGTAGTAGCTAGTTAGAGAACTCTCTGCAGGAGCCGCTGCCTCTGGCACCCCTCCCTACTCCATGCCTGGACTGTGAACACAGAAAAGCAGCCCCAGTGCTCACCTGAAGCCCGGCTGGCCCGCACTCAAATAAGCGGACTAGGGGCCCACAACTGAAACTCCGGGTGAGCGCGAGCCCTGATAAGCAGCCGGGCTGCCTGGGCACCAGACTCAAAGTGCCCCAGTGGGTGCGTACCCCAATCAGTGGCCTGGGGCCCACACCTGAAACCCCGGGTGGGCAGGCACCCTGATAAGCGCCCGGCTGCCTGGGTACACAGACAAAAAGCTCCTGGGTGGGCGCACAACCGGATCAGTGTCTGGCTGCCCCCAGGCACAGACCCAAAGCAGGGGATCAGCAACCAACCTAAATCCAAAGCGGAGATAGGCCACACAACCCCATCAACAGCCTGGCTGCCTGCAGGCCACCATAGCCAAAAGCACTGGCTCTGAAAAATTCCTACCTAGCCCCTGCGCACAGAACTCTGCAGGGCCTACTGGCTCTCTAGGAGGAAGGCAGAACACCCAGCAGAGGGGAGCTACAGGGCTAGGAGAGACTGCATTCCCCGGAAAGACTCAGTAGGGGGCTGAACTACCCCATAGCAGCACCGAAAGCCCCTAGCATCTAAGACAGCAAAGAGCAAGAAGGTGGAATGTGAGTTGCCCCTAATTGGTGCACCTCAAGGACAGCCACAGCTGGTGAACTAAAGGCCTAGTGGGGAACAGAAGGACCCGGAGAAACTAGACTGGAGGCTGAACAACAGCGAAGAGTGTGGCTCAGGAAGGGAGAAAAGTGAAACCAATCCTTCCAACCACCCCTCTCGTTCCACAGATAGGAAGACCAGCAGAACTAACCTGACCCGTTTAAAACCAGCAGAAGACTTTTTTTTTTTTCTTTCCTCCTTTTCCCCTGAATTCCTTCTTCTTTTCTGTCCTTCTTTCTTTTTTTATTCCTTCTTCCTTCCATCCTTTACCGTTTTGATTCCTTCTTCCTGCCTTCTTTTACTTATTCTGTTGTTTTAATTTTTCTTAAAATTCCTTATCTTGCCTCCGATCTTTCTTTATTCCTAATCCCTTCCTTCCTTTCCTTTTCTATTCCTTTCTTCCCTCCTTCCCTTCTACCCCCCCTTTCTCTTTTTTGCACAGGTGAGACAATAAAACCTGGAGTGCTGAAAAGACAGGAGTTAGACCGTGTTACACCCATAAATGTCAGCTCAAGACCAGTGAGCACAGGAGATTAAGGAGACAGCAACACTGAATACAACTGACATTCTACCATAGAAGTTCATACCATAAACCCAGGGAGTCAGAATAGATTAATTTAAGAAGCAGAGGCTAACAGGAAGAGTCTCACAAAAAATGGGAAGACAAAGAAACAATCCCCAAATGAAAGGAAAGAAGGAAGCCTCAGAAAGAATGCTAACTGAAAAAGAGGCAAGTCAACTATCAGATACTGAGTTCAAAGCAATGGTTCCCAGGAAGCTCACTGAGCAAACAGAGAACTACCAGAAACTACAGGGAAACTACAATGAACTCACTGCAAACTATATTAACATGAAAAAGGAAATAGAAATTATCAACAAGGGCGAAGAGGAAATGAAGAATACAATTCCTGAATTGAAGAAAACGGTAGAAGGAATGAAAAGCAGACTTGATGAAGCAGAGGATTGAATCAGCGAGATGGAGGACAAAGTAGACAAAAACACCCAGAAAGAGCAAGAAAAGGAAAACAGACTCAGAAAGAATGAAGAGGGATTAAGGGAAATGCAGGATAACATGAAACGTAACAATATCCGTATAATAGGAATACCAGAAGGAGAAGAAGAAGAGCAAGGGATAGAAAACCTGTTTGAAAAAGTAATGATGGAAAATCTCCCTAATCTGAGGACAGAAAAAGTCACCCAAATCCAAGAAACACAGAGACTCCCAAGCAAGAAGAACCCAAAGAGGCCCACTGCAAGACACATCATAATTAAAATGGCAAAATTCCAAGACAAAGAGAGGATCTTAAAGGCAGCAAGAGAGAAACAGGAAGTAACATGCAAAAGAGCCCCAATAGGGTTAGCAACTGACTTCTCAATGGAAACGCTCCAAGCCAGAAGAGAATGGCAAAAAATATTCCAAGTAATGAGAACCAGAGGCCTGCAACCAAGACTACTTTACCCAGCAAGGCTCTCAATCAAGATAGAAGGCCAAATAAAGAGTTTCCCAGACAAAAGAAGTCTAAAAGAATACAGGTCCACCAAACCAGCTCTGCAAGAGATGCTAAAGGGACTGCTTTAAGGAAAGGAAGGAAAAGAGAGAGAGAGAGGAACATAGGTAGGAAAAAATGGCAATGGATAAATACCTATTGATAATAACCTTAAACGTAAATGGATTAAATGCTCCAATGAAAAGACATAGAACAGCTGAATGGATAAGAAAACATGACCCACACATATGCTGCCTACAAGAGACCCATCTCAGGACAAAAGACTTAAACAGACTGAAAGTGAAGGGCTAGAAACAAATTTTCCAAGCAAATGGACAGGAAAAAAAAGCAGGGGTAGCAATACTCATATCAGTCAAAATAGACTTCAAAAGAAGGGCCATAAAGAGGGACCCAGAAGGTCACTTCATAATACCCAAAGGAATAATCCACCAAGAAGACATAAACATTGTAAATATATATGCACCCAACATAGGAGCACCCAAATACATGAAGAAAATCTAGGAGGACTTCAAGAAAGATATTGACAGCAACACAATTATGGTAGGGTACTTTAACACCCCAGTGTGAAAAATGGACAGGAATTCCAAACAAAATATCAAAAAGGATATTGTGTCACTTAACAATACCCTAGAGGAAATGGACTTAACTGATATATACAGAGCTTTTCATCCCAAAGACACAAAATACACATTCTTTTCAAGTGTACATGGAACTTTTTCAAAGATAGACCACATGATAGGACACAAAGCAAGCCTCAACAAATTCAAGAAAATTGAAATCATATCAAGCATGTTCTCTGACCACAAGGGACTGAAACTAGAAACCAAACCCAAAGGAAAAAAGCCAAAACACTCAAAATCATGGAGACTGAACAGCATGCTATTAAACAATGAGTGGGTCAAGAATGATATTAGGGAACAAATCAAAAACTTTCTGGAAACAAATGAAAATGAACTCACAACAACCCAAAACAAATGGTACACAGCAAAGGCAGTCCTGAGAGGGAAGTTCATAGCAATACAGTCTTACCTTAAAAAGATAGAAACATTTCAAACAAACAACCTAACCCTACGCCTACAAGAACTCGAGGAACAACTACAAAGACAGCCGAGAGCAAGCAGAAGGAAGGAAATAACCAAGATCAGAGCAGAATTAAATGACATAGAAACTAAAAGCACAATTCTAAGAATCAATGAATCCAGGAGCTGGCTCTTTGAAAAGATAAACAAAATCGACAAGTCTTTAAGTAGGGTGATCAAGAAAGAACGAGAGAGGATCCAAATAAACAGAATTAGAAATGAAAGAGGAAAGATTACAACTGATACCACAGAAATACAAAGGATTGTAAGAACCTACTACGAAGAACTGTATGCCCAGAAATTTGAAAACCCAGGTGAAATGGACATATTTCTAGAAAAATATAATCTTCCCAAACTGAATGAAGAAGAAGGAGAAAACCTGAACAGACCAATAACAGCAGATGAAATTGAAGCAATCATCAAAAAACTCCCAACACACAAAAGCCCTGGACCAGATGATTTCACAGGAGAATTCTGCAAAGCATTTAAGGAAGAGCTAACCCCTATCCTTCACAGACTATTCGAAAAAATCCAAACTGGTGGAAGACTCCCAAACTCTTTTTATGAAGCCAGCATCATCCTAATCCCAAAACCAGATAAAGACACAACAAAGAAAGTAAACTTCAGGCCAATATCGCTGATGAACATAGACGCTAAAATTCTCAACAAAATATTGGCAAACCACGTCCAGCAATACATTAAAAAGATCATACACCATGACCAAGTGGGACTCATCCCAGGGATGCAAGGATGGTACAATATTCGCAAATCAATAAACACAATACATCACATCAACAACAGCAAAGACAAAAATCACATGTACATATCAATAGATGCAGAAAAAGCATTTGATAAGATACAGCACCCCTTTCTGATAAAAACACTCAGCACAATGGGAATAAAGGGAGCATTCCTCAACATCATAAAGGCCATATATGAGAGACCTACAGCCAACATCATACTGAATGGAAAAAATCTTAGAGCTTTCCCACTAAGATCAGGAACAAGACAAGGATGCCCTCTATCACCACTCCTATTCAACATAGTATTGGAAGTCCTAGGCACAGCAATCAGACAAGAAAAAGAAATAAAAGGCATCCAAATTGGAAAGGAAGAAACGAAACTGTCACTGTTTGCAGATGACATGATAGTGTACATGGAAAATCTATAGTCCCCGCCAAAAAACTACTCGACCTAAAAAATGAATTTGGCAAAACAGCAGGATACAAAGTCAATACTCCAAAATCAAAGGCATTCCTGTATACCAACAATGAAACAGCAGAAACAGAAATCAGGAAAAAAAAACCCATTTGATAAAGCAACAGGAAAAATAAAATACCTAGGAATAAACCTAACCAAGGAGGTAAAAAATCTGTACTCAGAAAACTATACAACACTGAAGAAAGAAATTAAGGAAGACACAAACAAATGGAAGCATGGACCATACTCATGGATTGGAAGAATGAACATCATGAAAATGGTCATACTACCCAAAGCAATTTATAGATTCAATGCAATCCCTATTAGAGGACCCATGACATATTTCACAGATATAGAACAAATATTTCAGAAATTTATATGGAACCATAAACGACCCCGAATAGCTTTAGCAATTTTGAGAAAGAAGAGCAAAGCACGAGGGATCACAATACCTGATATCAAACTGTATTACAAGGCCACGGTAATCAAAACAGCCTGGTACTGGCATAAAAACAGGCACATAGACCAATGGAAGAGAACAGCGAGCCCAGAAATAGACTCAAGTCTTTATGGTCAGGTAATATTTGACAAAGGAAGCAGGAGCATAAAATGGAGCGAAAACAGCCTCTTCAACAGATGGTGTTGGGAGATCTGGACAGGTACGTAGAAAATAATGAAACTCGATCACCAACTTACGCCATGCACAAAAACAAACTCAATATAAGACTTAAATATAAGTTGTAACACCATAAAAGTCCTTGAGGAAAACATTGGCAGGAAAATCTCAGACATTCCACGTAGCAACAGCCTCACAGACACATCCTCTAAAGCAAGGGACATAAAGGAAAGCATAAACAAATGGGACCACATCAAAAGAAGAAGCTTCTGCATGGCTAAAAAATACAGCACCAAATTACAAAGAGAGCCAACAGTATGGGAAAACATATTTGCTAATGATACCTCAGACAAGAGCCTGATCTCCAAAATATATAAAGAACTCACATGAGTGCACTCCAGGAAGGGAAACAACCCAATTAAAAAATGGGCAAAGGACTTGAACAGACACTTCTCCAAGGAAGACATACAGGGGGCCCAGAGACATATGAAAAGATGCTCAGCATCACTAGCCATCATTGAGATGCAAATTAATACCACAATGAGGTACCATCTCACGCCAGTCAGAGTGGCCAACATAAACAAATCCACAAACAAATGTTGGAGAGGATGTGGAGAGAAGGGAACCCTCGTGTACTGTTGGTGGGAATGCAGACTGGTGAGGCCACTGTGGAAAACAGTATGGAATTTCCTCAGAAAACTAGAAATGGAACTGCCTTTTCACCCAGCAATTCCACTGCTGGAATTATACCCTAAGAACCCTGAAACACCAATCCAAAAGAACCTGTGCACCCCAATGTTCATAGCAGCACAATTTACAATAGCCAAGTACTGGAAGCAACCTAAGTGCCCATCAGCAAACGAGTGTTTCCAAAAACTGTGGTATATTTACACAATGGAATTCTACGCAGCAGAGAGAAAGAAGGAGTTTCAACCCTTTGCAACAGCATGGATGGAACTGGAGAGCATTATGCTAAGTGAAATAAGCCAGGTGGTGAGGGACAAATACCATATGATCTCACCTTTAAGTGGCACGTAATGAATAGAAGAAATAAGGAAACAAAATATAACCAGAGACACTGAAGTTAAAAACAATCTAACAGTAACCAGAAGTTATAGGAGAAGGGTTGGTGGGTAGAAGGGTTTTCAGGAACTTCTATAAATGACTGGTGGACAAAACCAAGGGGGAGGGTGGAAGTAGGGAGGAGATGTGGGTTTGGCTGGGGTGGGGTCGAGAGTTGGGGAGAAAATGCAGATACCTGTTAGTGAACAACAATAAAATAATTTTAAAATTAAAAGAAAAAAGATTCTCTTTTCTGCATGAGGAAACTGCCCTGTCACTCTATCTAAAAAATATATTCTCTCCTTATCTTTTATCTTGGTTAATGGATTGATGTGCCTTGGTGTTTCCTCCTTGGGTCTAACTTCTTTGTGACTCCCTTAGCTTCCTGCACTTCCTGGAAGTCTATTTCCTTTGACAGATTGGGGAAATTCTTCATTATTCATTCAAATAAGTTTTCAATTTCTTGCTCTTCCTCTTCTCCTTCTGGCACCGTTATGATTCAGATGTTGGAATGTTTAGAGATGTCCTGGAGGTTCCTAAGCCTCTCCTCATTTTTTTTGTATTCTTGTTTCTTCATTCTGTTCTCCCTGGTGAACTCCTAAGGTTCCACCACTTACTATGTAAAAGGTGCGCCGAGAGAAAAAAAAAAAAAAAAAGGAAGGAAGAGATCAAAGCTCCAGAAAATTCAGCTGGGGTGGGGAGGAGGGGGAAAAAAAAAGCTCCAGAAAAAATACACTTAAGCGAGGAAGAGAGCCAACCTGTCAGATGCACAGTTCAAAACACTGGCAATCAGGATGCTCACAGAATTGATTGAATATGGTCACAAATTACATGAAAAAATGAAGGCTATGCTAAGTGAAATAAAGGAAAATGGACAAGGAACCAACAGTGATGGGAAGTAAACAGGAACTCTTCCTTAAATATTTTGTAAAATTGCCATGTGCAACCATCTGTTCTGGGGCTTTTTTATTACGGGAGTTTTTTGATTACTGCCACAATTTCATCAGTTGTTATCAATCTGTTCAGGATTTCTGCTTCTTGTTCATTCTGTTTTGGAAGATTACATTTTTCTATAAATTTGTTCCCTTTACCCAGGTTTTCAACATTTTTGACATATACTTGCTTATAGCATTTCTTACAACCCTTTGTATTTCTGTGGTATCAGTTGTATGTCTCCTTTTTCATTTCTGATTTTGTTTATTTGGGTCCTCTCTGTTTTTTTCTTGATGAGTCAGCTTAAAGGTATGTAAATTTTGTTTATCTTTTCAAAGAACCAGCTCCTTGATTTATGGATCCTTAGAATTGTTCTTTTAGTTTCTAAGTCATTTAATTCTACTCTGATCTTGGTTATTTCCTTCCTTTTACTTGCTCTGAGCTTTGTTTGTTATTGTTCCTCCAGTTCTTGTAGATTTATGGTTAGGTTGTTTATTTGAAATGTTTCTATCTTTTTTTAGGTAAGCCTGTATCACTATGAACTTCCCTCTCAGGACTGCCTGCACTGTGTCCCATAATTTTTGGACTGTTGTGAGTTCATTTTCATTTGTTTACAGAAATCGTTTGATTTCTTCCTTGATCTCATTCTTGACCCATTCATTGTTTGTTTGTTTTTTGTTGGGTGGGGCTGGGCAAACAGCAGAATCTTTCATTTTTAAGTATATTTTATTGATTATGCTATTACAGTTTTCCCAATTTTTCCCCCTCTATGCCCCTCCACCCTGCACCCCTGAACTCTCCAGCATCCCTCCTCTTAGTTCCTGTCCATGGGTTGTACATATAAGTTCTTTGAGTTCTCTGTTTCGTATGCCATTTTTGACCTCTCCCTGTCTATTTTATGCATACCAATTATGCTTTTTCTTCCCTGTACCTTTTTGCTCCTGTTCCTCCGTTCCCCTCCCCACTGAAATCCCTCCATGTGATGTCCATTTCTCTGATTCTGTTCCTCTTCTAATTGTTTGCTTAGTTTTTCTTTTTGTTGTATTTCTTTTTATCTAAGGTCCATTTTTTTGATAGTTGTGAGTTTGTTGTGATTTTACTGTTCATATTTTTTATCTTCTTTTTCTTAGATAAGTCCCTTTAACATTTCATGTAATAATGGCTTGGTGATGATGAACTCCTTTAACCTGACCTATCTGAGAAGCACTTTATCTGCCCTTTCATTCTAAATGATAGCTTTGCTGGATACAGTAATCTTGGATGTAGGCCCTTGCCTTTCATGACTTCAAATACTTCTTTTTAGCCCCTTCTTGCCTGTAATGTCTCTTTTGAGAAATCAGCTGTTAGTCTAATGGGAACTCCTTTGTAGGTAAATCTCTCCTTTCCTCTTGTTGCTTTTAAGACTGTCTCTTTATCTTTAATCTTGAGTAACTTAATGATGATCTTCCTTGGTGTGTTCCTCTTTGGGTCCAACTTTTTTGAGACTCTCTGGACTTCCTGCAAGTCTATTTCCTTTGCCAGATTGGAGAAGTTTTCCTTCATTATTTACTCAAATAAGTTTTCAATTTCTTGCTGTTGTTCTTCTCCTTCTGGCACCCATATAATTTGTATATTATATTATATAATAGTCCCGCACACAGGGAAAATGCAGGTCACCTACTTGGCTCTAGCCCATGTTCCAACAAACTCTCGTGTGAGACTGGGAATTTCCCCCACTGTGGCAATTGCAAACATGATAGTTTCATTTCCTCCTTTCCAATTTGGATGCCTTTTATTTCTTTCTCTTGTCTGATTGCTTCATCTAGGACTTCCAATACTATGTTGAATAGTAGTGGTGAGAGAGGGCATCCTTGTCTTGTTCCTGATCTTAGTGGGAAATCTCTAAGTTTTTGTCCATTGAGTATGATGTTGGCTGTAAGTCTCTCATATATGGCCTTTATTATGTTGAGGAATGCACCCTGTATTCCCAGTTTGCTGAATGTTTTTATCATAAATTGGTGCTTTCTTTACCTTATCAAATGCTTTTTCTGCATCTATTGATATGATCATGTGATTTTTGTCTTTGCTTTTGTTTATGTAATGTATTATGTTTATTGATTTGCTAATATTGTACCATCTCTTCATCTCTGGGATGAATCCCGCTTGATCATGGTGTATGATCTTTTTAATGTATTGCTGGATGCAGTTTGCCAATATTTTGTTGAGGATTTTAGCATCTGTGTTCATCAGCGATATTGGCATGATGTTCTCTTTCTTTGTTTTTTCTTTATCTGGATTTAGGATTAGGATGATGTTGGCTTCATAAAACTATTTTGGAAGACTTACATCTTCTTGAATTTTTTGAAATAATCTGTGGAGGTTGGCGGTTAAATCTCCCTTAAATGCTCTGTAGAATTCTCCTGTGAAACCATGTGGTCTAGGGCTTTTGTGTGTCAGAAGCTTTTTGATTACAGCTTCAATTTCATCAGCTGTTATTGGTCTGTTCAGGCTTTCTGCTTCTTCTTTATTGAGTTTTGGAAGGTTATGTTTTTCTAGAAATTTGTCCATTTCATCTAGGTTTTCACATTTCTTGGCATACAGTTCTTCAAAGTAATTTCTTACAATCCTTTGTATTTCAGTGGTATCAGTTGTAGTCTCTCCTCTTTCATTTCTGATTGTGTTTATTTGGATCCTCTCTCTTTTTTTCTTCATGAGCCTGCTTAAGGGCTTGTCGATTTTGTTTATCTTTTCCGAGAATCAGCTCCTGGATTCATTGATCCATACAATTGTGCTTTTAGACTCTATGTCATTTAGTACTGCTCTGATCTTGGTTAGTTCCTTCCTTATACTTGCTCTGGGTTGTCTTTGTTGTTGTTCCTTGAGTTCTTGTAAGTGTAGGATTAAGTCGTTTTCTTGAAATGTTTCTATCTTTTTTATGTCGGCCTTTACTGCTATGAACTTCCCTCTCAGAACTGCCTTTGCTGTGTCCCATTTGTTTTGGGTTGTTGTGAGTTCATTTTCATTTGTTTCCAGAAAGTTTTTGATTTCTTCCCTAATCTCATTCTTGACTCATTCATTGTTTAATATCATACTATTCAATCTTCATGAGTTTGAGTGTTTTCCGCTTTTTTTTTGAGGTTGGTTTATAGTTTCAGTCCCTTCTGATCACAGTAAATGCTTGATATGATTTCAACTTTCTTGAACTTGTTGAGGCTTGTTTTGTGTTCTACCTTGTGATCTATCTTTGAAAAAGTGCCTTGTGCATTTGAAAAGAATGTGTATTTTGCTTCTTTGGGATGAAAGGCTCTCTGTATATATCAGTTAAGCCCATTTCATCTCGGGCATTGTTTATTGCCACAATATCTTTATTGTCATTTTGTTTGGAAAATCTGTCCATTTTTAAGAGTGGGGTGTTCAAATCCCCTACTATAGTTTTGTTGCTGTCATTATCTTTCTTGATGTCCTCCAACATTTTCTTTATGTATTTGGGTGCTCCTATGTTGGGTACATATATATTTACAATGTTTATGTCTTCTTGGTGGATTCTTCCTTTGAGTTGATTGACCAACTCAAAGGTCATTATGTAGTGACCTTCTGTGTCTCTTTATGACCCTTTTTTTGAAGTCTATTTTGTCTGATATGAGTATTGCAACCCCTGCTTTTTTTTCCTGTCCGTTTGCTTGGAAAATTTGTTTCCAGCCCTTCACTTTCAGTCTGTGTAGGTCTTTTGTCCTGAGATGGGTCTCTTGTAGGCAGCATATGTGTGGGTCATGTTTTCTTATCCATTCAGCTGTTCTATGTCTTTTGATTGGAGCATTTAATCCATTTATGTTTAAGGTTATTATTGATAGGTTCTTATTCATTGCTGTTTTCCTGTACCTGTGTTCCTCTCTCTCACTCTCTTTTCCTTCCTTTCCTTAAAGCAGTCCCTTTAGCATCTCTTGCAGAGCTGGTTTTGTGGAGGTACATTCTTTTAGACTTCTTTTCTCTGAGAAACTCCTTATTTGGCTTTCTATCTTGATAGAGAGCTTTGCTGAGTAAAGTAGTCTTGGTTGCAGGCCTCTGGTTCTCATTACCCGGAATATTTTTTGCCGTTTTGTTCTGGCTCGGAGTGTTTCCATTGAAAAGTCAGCTGCTAAACTTATTGGGGCTCCCTTGTATATTACTTCCTGTTTCTCCCTTGCTGCTTTTAAGATCCTCTGTTTGTCTTGGAATTTTGCCATTTTTATTATGATGTGTCTTGAAGGGGGCCTCTTTGTTTTCCACTTGATTGGGACTCTCTGTGTTCCCTGGGTTTGTGTGACTTTTTCTCTCATCAGATTAGGGAAATTTTCCATCATTACTTTTTCAAACAGGTTTTCTATCCCTTGCTCTTCCTCTTCTCCTTCTGATATCCCTATTATACCGATATTATTACGTTTCATGTTGTCCTGCATTTACCTTAACCCTTCTTCATTCTTTCTGAGTCTTTTTTTTTCTCTTCTTGCTCATTCTGGGTGTTTTTTTCTACCTTGTTCTCCAGTTCACTCATTCAATCCTGTGCTTCATCGAGCCTTCTTTTGATTCCTTCTACTGTGTTCTTCAATTCAGAAGTTGTATTCTTCATTTCCTCTTGGCCCTTGTTGAAAATTTCTATTTCCTCTTTCATGTTAATATAGTTTGCAATGAATTTATTGTAGTTTCCCTGTAGTTTTTGCTAATTCTCTGTGAGCTCATTAGGCTTGCTAATAACCAATGCTTTAAACTCACTATTCGATAGTTGACTTGCCTCTTTTTCATTTAGCATTCTTTCTGAGGCATCCTCCTTTCCTTTCATTTGGGGATTGTTTGTTTGTCTTCCCATTGTATGTAAGACTCTTCTTGTTAGCCTCTGCTTTTTAAGTTGCTCTGTTCTGATCCCTTGGATTTATGGTGTAAACTTCTGTGGTAGAATACCTGTGAGATTCAGTGGCATAGTCTCCTTGATCTCCCGATCTTACTGATCTTGTCCTGTGGTTTATGTTGGCTCTGTGTATGTCTTTGGTTTTTGGTTGTTTTGGGGTCTTTCTTTAGTGGGTTCTTCGCACCAGCTGTTTATCTGAGGCTCAGTCTGTCCACACCTCTTGTTTTCTGTTGTGTATGTGTGGGCAGGTTGTGTTGGAGCTCGTTCTACCATGTGTAAAAGGTTTTGAGGCTTTTGTCTTGCTCTTGTTCAGTTGTTTGTTCTTAGTAATTTGTTTACTATTTAGTTGTTTTTCCATATAGGTCCTGGGTTGAGTTAGTGTGACTTCCACTCCCTCCTTCATCTTCTCTTCTTAGCTGTTGGTGGTTACTTTGTTGGTGGGTTTCGTCTTCCAGGAGGTATCCTGGTGTTCACAGCTTCTACCTACCTTTTTTTATGATAGGTTGTAGCATGAAGGCAAAATAGTTTAAGATAGCAGGTGTGTATTATATGATATTTAACATATCAGCCCTTAGAGAAGAGATATGAGATCCTTTGGATATGTATAGTGTTTACTGTGACAATTCACCCACCTAGACACTTTTTAGCAAGTGTGGAAAGAAGATAAGACTCTTGTTGTGGGGGGGGAGGATTGTGAGTTAGATATAGAAAGCTGTGAACTTGTGAGAGGTCAGATTATGAGGTAAAGTGAGAGTAAATGGTAGAAAATATGTGTAATGTGTGAGAGAATAGAATTAACCACACCAGTAATAAGATTCAGGAAACAGTGAAGTGGGCTGAGATCTGGGACGGGTTCTGTGTAATATTTACAAATGTATGGAACAGCTATTATTTACAATAGTAATGGAGCAACAGTCATATGACAGAATCTATGTGGTCTGGATAACTAGAATAGGGAGTATAGGTCCTAGAGTAGTGTGCTAATAGAACGCAAGTGAAGTGAAAGACAGTTAATTACCAATACAGTATGAAAGATAGAACAAGGGGAAACCAGTCAAACAATGCAAATTAACCAGTCCAGTGAAGAAGACTAAATGGAAAGAAGAGAGATACAAAAATATTAATAAAATGAGTGATGTAAGAATAATGAAATATAATAATAATACAAATACACAATATATTGCACATTCTCTGGAGTAGCAAAGTGAAATTTGTTTTAATGTCTCAGCTGTTGGGATGACCCCTCTTTGGGTCCAACTGTGGTCTTTTCACAATTCTAGTTTTTATTGTCTCGCCTCCTCAGGGCTATGGGTGTGTGCACAGGGTCTTCTGTGATTAGCACTCTCCTTGGGGCCTGTGGTCTCAGGTCCATCCAAGTTGCATTCTTCCCGGTGCTTCGGTTTTGGGCTCAATGCCCCCCACACCCCTATGCGGGGACCGAGTGGCCAAGTGGAGAGGAAACTGGAGCTTTTGCTGCAGGAGAATTCCCCAAAGTGCCCCCGAGGGTCTTTTTCTTTTTGGAAAAATCCTCCTGCTCAATCCTGCCACTCCATACAAGGAAGGGCCTATCCTCTCACACAGCTCACCTCTCCAGCTAGACCAGGGATTGTCTGGTCAGGGCCCCACATGGCCCAACTGTCAATTCTCCCTAGCTGGCCTCCACAGTCTCCGTGGGTTTACCACTTCATCCTTATTCCCCTCCCTGTGACTTCAAGCAACCAGGTCTGTCTTGGTGCTGCTCAAGCCTTGTTTGGCAGGGGAGGGAGCCATTAACCAGGCTCTCTCCCAGGAGCCTTGCGGCAGGCCTGGCAGGTGCAGGCTTGTGGCTGTAGCCACCCTGGTCCCAGTGCTGATCCCAGGGACTTTTTTGTCCTGTAACAATCCCCTTACCGTCTGTTTTGTCAGTGTCCTCTATACTTTTCGGTCTCTTATCTTCATAAACGCTGGGGTATTATTGGCTGTTTGCTTTGTTCCTCGGTAGATCGGCTAGGTGTTTCATCTGTGTGCAGGGAGAAGTGGACTCTGCTCCCACCTATCTTGCTGCCATCTTTCCATTGAGCTTGTTTGTTGATTTATTAGTGATGGCCATTCTGATGAGTGTGAAGTGGTATCTCATTGTGTTTTTAATTTGGTCTATCTGATAGCTAGTGATGTTTAGCATTTTTTTTAAGTGTCTATGGGCTCTCTGAATGTCGTTCTTGGAGAAGCATCTGTTCAGGTCCTTCGCCCCCTTTTTTTTTTTTTTTTAATTGGTTTGCTTGTCCTCCTGGTGTGAAGTTGTGTGAGTTCTTTATATATTTAGGAGATCAAACCCTTCTTGAAGGCATCATTGGCAAATATGTTTTTCCATATGGCTGGTTCCTTTTCCATTTTCTTGAAATTAACTTGTTAACTTTAGCCATGCAGAAGCTTTTCAGTTTGATGTAGTTTCACATATTGTATCTATTTACTTGTGTGTGTGTGTGTGTGTGTGTTCCTCCTACTAGAATGTAAGCATCATGAAAGAAGTAACTTTCTTTTTCTTTGTTCTTATATCCCTAGTGCCTAAACAGTGCCTGGATCATGGTGGGACTTCAATAAATATTTGTGGAATGAAAGGATAAAAATATATGAGAAATGAAAGTATGAGGAGAAAAAGACTCAGTTGCTAACCCTTGTGAGAAGCAGCCATTTCATCTAAACTGAGATGGCTCAAGGATGTTTCTGGCATGAGCCAGACTGTCAGAGCAGTGCTATTAAAAACCAATCACATCCATTCCTTGCTTAACAATGGACAGGGGGGAGTGGGGAGGGGGCAGTGAGGAGAGGGGATTACAAGAACTACTATAAAGGACACATGGACCAAATCAAGGGGGAGGGTGGAGGTGGGGGAGGGAGGGGGTTTGGCTGGGGTGGGGTGGAGGGATGGGGAGAAAAGGCACACAACTGTACTTGAATAACAATAAAAAATTTTTAAAAAACCTTTTAATCATTTCTTATTCATCGTGATTTGTCAAATTATGGCCTATGGTTCAAATTCTTTGTGACGCCTGTTTTTGTGAACAAAGTTTATTGGCATACAACCATGCTCATTCATTTATGTACTGTCCATGGCTGCTTTCTCACTACAACAACAGAGCTGAGTAGTTGCAATAGAGACCACATGGCTCACAAAGCCTGAACTATTTATGATCTGGTCCTTTATTTATAAAAGTTTTATGACCTTTGCTATTTATTAGATGAAGTACAATGTTCTTCAGACCTTCCTCCTACATAGAAGAGCAGTTGAGATTTGATTAAGAGTTTGGAATCACATGGGTTCAAATGTCAACTCTGCCAATTATTAGCTGTAGGAATTTGTGTTGAGTTACTTAACATTTTTAGCCTCGGTTTCCTCATATGAAAAATGGACATAGTAATGGTAATTACCTGATTTGTATTAGAATTAAATTATTGTCTGTAAGTATGGTTCTTACCACAGAACCTGACATATGAAAGGCACACATGCAATTTAAGCTACAATTTTATTTTATTATAAACTCTCTGGTTACTACATGCCCCATGTTTCATTTATTATTAACACTCAAATGCTGAGCATTCTCGTATACTGCAAATTGCTTCC
Organism: Desmodus rotundus; assembly: GCF_022682495.2. Classification (NCBI taxonomy): domain Eukaryota; kingdom Metazoa; phylum Chordata; class Mammalia; order Chiroptera; family Phyllostomidae; genus Desmodus; species Desmodus rotundus. The sequence continues at coordinate 70,875,197 of NC_071400.1, forward strand.
GACTTCCATAACCTGTGTACCAATTTCCTTTGTCTGGAACACATAATTGAAACTTTGCTTGCCTTTGCAGACCTTTGCTAAAGCTCCTTCTGTCAGAAAACTTCTGTGAAAACCACAGGGAGTGTCACTGGTCCATCTTTGTCTTACAGTGAATGTCCAACATATCAATTGAAATAACGTAAGTCTCTGTCTCCCAGACTAAAAGTACCTGGTGGTTGTAGTAGTAGTGTGTACAGGACGAGTAGGATGAAAATGGTTCTTACTCATTTTTCTGTTCCAATACCCAGCTTAGTGATTGGAACGTCACTAATAATTTTGACTAATCAGTTACTCTAAGGAGGTGATACTACAGTTTGTTCATTTTCTTTTGTTAACATGTAGCCTGCACTTATTTTTAATTGAAAGGAGAGCATTGATCCTGGCTTAAGCTTCTGTGAAGGAGTGGGGAAGGAGTTGCCTCAGCCCAGAGTTGGCTTTGAAAGGCTGTGTTGGTTCAGGGCAGACTATAGAGAAAGAGCAGTCAATTTCCTATACAGGTAGCTATGACAGTAAACTGAACAATGTGCTATCTTTCTGATGACATTTGGTAGCTTGAATCCCACCTTTGCCACTTAATGATATGATTTTAGTTTTTAAGTTCTCTTAGTCTCGGTTTCTCATTGTAAAATTATTCTCTCACTTACTATGACAGATGAGATTAGTAAATCTCTTGCTAAGTTGGTCTATACTTACTCATTAAGCACAATTGTCCTTAAGCTATTTAGATGGGCCTATTGTCCTGGTTTGTAGAGTATGGAGTAGAAATGGGACCAGCATTGGTTGGATTATACATAATTTCATTCAGTAAAGGCAAGGTTGGTTCTATGTGCTTGGTTCATTCCAGCAGATAGTGCAGGTCACAAAGACTTGTGTGGCAAACATTAACACAAGTAATTATTTGACCCAATGATGCAATGCTTTTGAAAACATTTCTTCACAGGAGACAACCAATTTATCAGCAAATGACTTAGAGGTATTTTATTGTAAAGAGTGATAGTTATCTCTGTGATCCAAAAGCAAGATAATTCTGTTTATGTTAATTTTTCCCATATAACAATGTTGTATGAACTTAATTATATAAAACAGCACACATTTATTATCTCAAAGTTTCTGTGGGCCAGGAAGGAGTCCAGGCACAGCTTAGTTGGGTCCTCTGCTTAATGTCTCACAAAGCTGCAGTCAGTGTGTCAGTCAAGAGTGGGTTCTTATCAGAGGCCCAATGGTGGAAAGATCTGCTACCAATTATCTTTAGTTTGTTGGCAAATTCTTTTCCTTGAAGATATTAGATTTATGGCAATGTAAAGGAGGAAAAAAATTCCTTTACTCTTAGGATACATGGCTGAGTCTGAAAATTAAACTGATAGATTAATAAAAGAAAAACATACAGATTTGTTTAATATAAGTTTTACATAACATGGGAGCCTTCATAAGAAAAGGGAGACCTGAATAAACATGTAGACCTGAATAATTTTATGCCAGGTTTGATGACGTGTGGACAGTCATGGAGAAATACAATAAGTCAGAGAGTATGAGGTAAGTGTAGTTAACTGGGGACACTTAGCAAGGCCTGTTTGTTAAGATCCTTCTTAATGTTCCTTTGTCTTCAGAAATAAGGAAGTTTTTTTCCTCTGGGTAAAAAGAGGGTACCTCTCACATGAGGGTTTTATGACTACTTCAGGGGAGAATGGTGGGAGAATGTCAGAGTGAGTTTTCTGCATCTTCTGTTTTCTCAAACTCCTTCAGCTTAAAATATTCAATATACCAAGATGCCCTATTTTAGAGTGGTAAGTCCAGAAGCTCATTAGCAACTTGATTCTTCAAAGCCAGTAGTGGAAACAGAAGATGGAGAGCAGAGACTCTAGCAAGATGAGTGCTACAAACTTATAGAATCCTGCATACATGATCACTTACATCCCATCACTTTTGAGACATTGGATTGGTTAAAAGCAAGCCATATATCCTGCCCACATTCAGTGGGAGAGGGTTACATAAGGGTGTTATAAAGGATGAGAAATAATTTTTGTTTTTCCCTTCTAAATTCTCTGCTCAGACTCTTTTAACTGAAGATAAATTAACAAGAGAAAAACAAACAGAGGTTTATTAACATGTAAGCTTCATGTATACATAGGAAATATCCAGAGGAAAATGCGTAAGTCTCAGAGGTGGCTTAGAATTTAGGCTTAAATAGTATCTTCAACTAAACACAAAAGCAAGAGGGTGAAGGAGGCCAGTTTATAGAGGTGATTTTGGAAAGTAATATAAACAGGAGTAAGGTTTATTATGCAGATTTTAACCAGTGTTTTCTCCATTGATAAGATTCTCTTGTGATTTAGACCCATCCTTTTCTTCCTGGTATGGAGAAGGAAACACCCTTACAAATGGTAATTTCCTTTATAATTATAAATACCCCTTACAAAATGGTAATTTCTACTCTTTTTTAAGAACTTCTACAGTTTCTGCTGTTTTTCAAATCAATCAGCTCAAAATAATCTTCATGCCAAAGAGACATATTTTGGGTGTCATATTCTGACACACTTCAGTGTAAAAACCAGGAGGCAAGAGTCATGGGAGCTACATTAAAGTCTCTTCACCACATTGTATAACCCCTAAAGTTTGTCACTCCTTCATTTAACACTAGTATGTGTGTTTGTGTGTGTGTGTGTTTCAAGAGGTGGTATGCTCTATGAGAAAATATATTTTTGTCTCTTTTGTCCATGGTTCTATATTTAGCACCTAGATCAGTACTGATGGGGGAACTTGAGATTTGGAAAAAAATATTTAGTTTAAGTTATAGTTAATAAGCTTAGTAATTAATGCATGTAAAAAGTTATTGTTCCAGGAACTGGAGGTAAGACCCCTCCTGACTCTAGGAGACCCACAAGCAAATTTGACTTTTGTGCCCCTGGAGGACTGCAAGCAATTCTGATGGTATCTGAGACATTGTGCTTCAGAAAGATTCATTTGCATCCTGGGACACAGATAAAGAATCACCTGTCAACAGATGAAAGTATGCTAGGTAAATTGCTGGACTTTAGGTTTTATCTGATTAAACTTTCCCCTGAATTCCAAACCTCTTACCTACTTCTTTCCTGAATTCCAAACCTTTCACTTACACTTTTCTTCTCCTTATAAAAAAGGTCGTCTTGAGATAAAATGTAAGATGGTCTTTTAGTGTACATAAGCCATTGTATTCTCACATTGCCAGCCATCTGAATAAAGTGCCTATAAAGATTCAATCCTTGTCTGTTCTTTTTGGTTCTGGTAGTGACAGGTAGTACTAACGCTGACTTTTCCAGTTTCGGTACCTAAGACATGAGAGATGCTTAATAATTTGTGGAATGAATGAATTAATGAACAAATGAATACCCACTATGTGCATAGCAACTGACAATTATTTGGGGCTGTAGCAGTGCATGATATATTTAGTTTGCAGCATTTTGTACACCAAAATAAGATAAACCATAATCTTCTTAGTAATAATATACTCTAAGTTATTGGATGTAAAATATTTGACAAGAGTTATGGAACTATTTTAAACTCAGTGAAGACATGTGGCTATTCAATTTACAAAGCCCAATGATTTTTATGATTTAAAATTTATGAGCAAGTCATCTTTCTAAAACTAATTATGAGGAAATAAATCTTTCATGTTGGAGAATTGTAATATGATTTAAAAAATATTTGACTCTGCCTCTTCATTAAATCACTTTATTTTTTGCATGGGACAAATTTTCATCTTAGCCTCTGAATAGTTATGCCTGCAGTAAGTTATAATGACTGCCATCTGTTAAAAAGAAATTCTTAACATTGTAGAATTTTAGAATGTTATAACTTTAGGGTTCCTTGATCCAGAATACAGAAAAACAGCACTTCATGGCTTCAACAGATGTTTTTTTCTTTTTTACACTGAAAGTCTAGGGCCAAACAACCAGTCCTTGCATCATTCTCACAAGCAGAAAACAATCCATATTCAATACTTGAGTATGAAGGAAAAAAAGAAAAGAAAACAGAACATTCTGGATGCCAAACAGCACATGGAAAGCTTTGTACACCAGGACATCTGGGAACATCAGTGACAGGATGCCTTCTCACAGCTGCTGGAGCCCCTCTGATGAGAAGGCTTTATGGAAAAAAATAAGCAATCAACATTCTGCAAAGGATGACATTTTCTATTAAACTGTCTCCCCTTTTTATATAACACAGCTGCAACAGCTTTATGTGGCTTTTCCTAATGATACCTCATCTTACAAGCATGCACAGTAGCAAAATAGTTTGTCAATGGCTCCCTCTAAATTCACAGTGTTTTAAAGAAATGACTTCCCACTTCACTTGAAAATCCCTACCCCACCCCCAGAGACTCCAAAATACCTGTATTTATTGGTGACTATAACAAATACAGAACTTTAAAATGTGCCACTGAATGTGAAGAGAAGACTCTTTCTGAGTAGCATCCCAGTAATATCTTCCTAATGTCAACAATGTTGTTCTTCAAAAAAGCTGGGATTTGGATTGATCATTGACCATTTAGTACAGTGCCTTCTATACTCACTCCATAAATACTCACTGAGTGAATGAATGGAGAATTAACTTCTATAGGTTTCCTTTTATTTAAAAAGTAAGATAGTTTTGTAATTTTCATGTTTAGCAAGTTGCTGTTAAGTGCAATGACTGTAAATATGTCTTCTAAGTGCTCTCAGCTTGTGTTGATGCTGTTCTTCTACAGTAAATTTTTACTGTTTTCCACATGTCTGTATCACACTGAATTTTATATATACAATTGATAAATAACATCATCTCTTGAAGAAATTATCCAGATTAATCTTGAACAAGCAGTTCTGGCTGTGGCATTTGATGGCTCATATTAAAGTTCTAGTTTTGAAAATTAAAGATATACTTCAAACCTCCTAACTTTTATGGTGCTTTAATGTTTAGAAGATATTCTGTAATTATTTGGCCACATATTGGAATAGATCCTAAAAGCAATTTTGTAAACTTAAGGCTCAGTTTTGCAATATTTAAGCTGAAAGATAATACATCTTCTCTAGTTTTCTCTGGTTTATATATAATTGTTTCTGGTTTATGTATTATTTGTTGAGCATTTTAGATGACATGGTGAAAACAAAACAAAAATATGAATAATATAAAGTAATTTACAATTAAGATATTTTAGAAGTTAAAAACACTTTGTCATTCAAATTACTATAGCCTAAAAGTTACTTTAAGGAACACCTTTCTGTTTATTTTTGACAACAAGTACCTCTGTTATATTCTTTTCAATCAACATACTTTTTCCACAGTACTGATTTGTCATAAATTCTGATTATATATTTATATGATTTGTTGATTAATTAAGAGGAATCTACATAAGAACAAGGATCATGTCTGTTTTGCTCACCAGTGATTCTTAGCACCTAACACAGTTTTTTGCACAAATGGATCCTCAGTAAATATTTATTTAATGAATGAATGAGTAGAACAATTGCTAGGGGAAGTTTAGCTAGCAGATTTATTTTTAATATTTGGATAGTGTTTAGTTGCATGGATAGATGTATAATTTGCTGATGTCATCATGTAAGACATTCATTTTTTGCCAATCTTTTACCATTTAATAATATAATTGCTATTCATATTTGCCTATGAAATGTATTATAGCATTTCAAACTAATATCAAAAGATTTTATAACACATGATAAAATAGCCCCAAAACAGACTGAGAAACAACAGAAAAGATGTCAGTATTAAGTTAATTAATACATTGGCCCCTTGGATATGAGCCTGTATATCTAAATTCCATGATTTAATATTTTCATTTTTCTCCAATAATTTTATATCAAAGCCTCAACATTAAAATATTTTTATGCTTGCATGCCCTTAATTTTCTTACATTCTGATTTAAAATGTTTAAGCTAAGCATACAAGGTCTATCTGGAAAAAGTCTAGCCAATGCTAATGTAATGAGAATGGTTTGAGCAACATTGATGTAACCTGGTAGCCAAGGAGAGTAGACTGAAACATGCATGAGTGAACAATGATGACTTACTGTACTGGTCAGTGGGGGCAGTAGACACTGTTGAGTGAGTATGTGTACTGTTTGGCCATCACATTCAAAATGACTGAGCAAGTAGAGCAAAGAATCTGCATCAAATTTTGCATGAACCTTGAACATTCCTCTGTGGAAACTATCCAGATGATTCAGAAGGCCACAGCTATGGGCAACTGGTGATTGGCAGCTTCATCACAACAACTTGCCTATTCATGCATCATGTCTCATGCAGAGATTTTTGATGAAATATCAAATCACCCAGGTGACTCAACCCCCTGCTATATCTCAGATTTGGAGCCCTGTGACTTCTGGCTTTTCCCAAAACTAAAATCACCTTTGAAAGGGAGGAGATTTCAGACCATTGATTAGATTCAGGAGAACACAATCAGGCAGCTAGTGGAAATTGGGAGAACTATGTGAGGTCCCAAGGTGCCTATTTTGAAGGGGACTGAGGCATCATTGTCCTCTGTACGATGTTTCTTTTGTCTTGTATCTCCTTCAATAAATGTCTCTATTTTTCATAGTATGTGGTTGGATAACTTCTGGACAGACTTCACATATTTATAAAAGATACAATTTCCACTATAATCACAAAAAATTATCTCTGAGTGTTTATTGAAATCACACCTTTCTCTGGCTGCTGAGACATACTAACATGGCAAAACTGCCCTGAAAAGTAGCATTGTTTTTGGTTTCTGGTGAGTATGAAAATAGTGCCACAAGTGTAGCCTCATGAAAAGACCAAATAGCAGTGGCCTCTACTTTAAAAATATTTATCACAAGCCCCTATCTAACTGACAAAATTATTCATTACTGTATTGGGGAGTAAATAATGTGAGATAAAGCTGACCACAAAATATATTATGTTCGGGGTCAAATAGTGTTTTTGAAACAAGTAATGTTTGCTTTGGTTTTTGGTGCAGATTAGTCTTCTTTTAAATGCAAAGTACAATGACAGTGAAGAAAGAGATAGGTCAATTTAACACTAACTATGGGGTAGAACGCCAAACAAATGTCTAGTTCTTTTTATAATATACATCAAAGATACAATAAAGCTTGTGCAACATAGAAGAAAATAGATCTGCATTGTGAAGCATAAGGAAGAAATAGCATTGGTGATAAAGCAGGTAGCTAGTATGGCCAAGTCTGATTTGTGCCCTGGAGAAGGCAATACTGTAGGACTTTCCAGGGGATGGCCCAGACTATATTCTAGGGGCTACTACTAGGTAATAAATGGAAAAGTGGATGGAATCCAAAGTCCAAAGCAAAGAAAAGAGGGGGATTGCCATGGTGTAAATATGTAAACCTGAGTGTTTACATGGGTATAATAAAGCTTATTTTTGTTTCCTCCTGACCTAGGCACTGATTGCGTATACAAATTAGTGTTTCTTGTTACATATTTCCTCACTTCTGCTACTTTCCCTAGACCAGAAAATGGTGTACTGTGGCGGGCAGTGTTGTAAATTGAATTGGGATGGTAGTGATTTTAAGCAACCTCTCTCAGGGCCTCTTATACTCCTATACCAAATGTATAATCCTTTGATCAGTCTCTGCCCAGGGATAACAGAGATTGACCTGTATATCGAAGACTTGTGAACAGCTTGCACGAGAGTGTGCTATATTTGAAGGCCCATCTCAAACTCTTTATCTGTCATGAATCTCTTGACATCGTTTCATAGAGACACTCTCTCTGCATATATCTCTCTTCCCCCCACCCCCACCCAGGAGTTTTTGGTTTCCAGCTTCCATGGCTTTTTATGTCTTATTTGTGACATGTAAGCACATTTTTCTTACTTATCCTTTATCAAACATTGAACATGAACATTAACATGGAAGTTAAATATGAAAACCTTCAGTTACTAACACACACAGACTCAGCTACATACATTTGTACAGACTCTAGAGAGGATAAGTAAAGGTTCAGAATCATTTGAGTTCACTTTATATTTTGTTGTCATACCCAGTGTTGGGTATTACATATCCTTGTATTGAAATAATATATGTTAAATAAACAATGATAATATAGTGATGTTAAAGGAAAAATAAGAACTTGTTACTGCACTTGGTTTTGAAAATACAAATTTGTTCTTTTTAAATTGCTTTCTGCTTAAAATAAATAATGAATAAAAAAACTAATTATTTTGATTATTATATGACTTTTGCTGAAAACAATTTTGTCATATGAAGGAGGAGAGTAGAAAAAAATCCACTGCAGATTTCAAATACACTAGGAATACCATTGATATGTCTTTTTCCTAATTTGAAAAATGAGAATAGTATTACCTTTCTGAAAGGGCAATTGTGGAAATCTAATGAGGTAATACACACAAAGGCCTTATCCCATTGCCTGGCACTGAGTGAAAGTAAAGTAGCAGTACTTATTTTAATGAAGAAAGTTATATGGCACCTTATTGAGAGTAGAAAACAAAGTAAATGAATAAATATATGACATGTTAGATAGGGATGTTATGATAGGGAGAAGTAAGTAATTGCAAAGTGGCAGGGTACTGAGATGCAATTTTAGAGTGAGGATGATTGTCGAGCAAACTGCAAGAAGTAAAGGTTTAATAAAAGAACTGTATGAGGGACAAATACCATATGATCTCACATTTAACTAGAACATAATCAACAGAAGAAAAAAGCAAACAAAATATAACCAGAGACATTGAAGTTAAGAACAATCTAACAATAGCCAGAGGGGAGGGGGAAGGGATAGTAGGGAGAAGGGTTTTCAGGAACTACTATAAATGACACATGGACAAAACCAAGGGGGAGGGTGGAGACGGGGGAGGGAGGTGGGTTTGGCTGGGATGGAGTAGAGGGGTGGGGAGAAGATGCAGACAAGTGTAATTGAATGACAGAAAATAACTTAAAAATAAATAAAAGAAAAAAAACTGTATGAGGGAACAGCATTCTGGGTTGGGGAAGAAATAGAAAGGCTCTGATAAGTGAGTGTGTTTGGAATATTTGAGGCATAGCAAGGGGTCAGCATGGCTGGAGCAGAGTTAGTGCAGGGGAAAATACTGGGACAGATCTGCTAGTGTTCTACAAATCATAGAAAAATCTTTGCTTTTCTCTGAGAGACATGAGAAGCATTTGAAATGTTTTGAACCAGGGAGTGATAAGAATTGACTACATTTTAACAGGTCTCGCCCCTGAGTTGAAAATAGACTGAATGATTAGATTATGTCAGGATACAAGTTGAAAATTATTTCCATGAAGTACAATGGCGGGCTTGGCCAGGATGGTGGAACTGATAATAGTGAGAACTAGCTTTATTCTAGATATATTTCAAGGATAGGGATACATAAGTTAAAAATATTCTCTTCTGTTGTTCTTTATTTTTTAAAAAAATTTTTATTGTAATGAGGTACCATCTCACACCAGTCAGAGTGGGCAACATAAACAAATCCACAAACAAATGTTGGAGAGGATGCGGAGAAAAGGGAACCCTAGTGCACTATTGGTGGGAATGCAGACTGGTGAGGCCACTGTGGAACACAGTATGGAATTTCCTCAGAAAACTAAAAATGGAACTGCCCTTTGACCCAGCAATTCCTCTGCTGGGATTATACCCTAAGAACCCTGAAACACCAATCCAAAAGAACCTGTGCACCCCAATGTTCATAGCAGCACAATTTACAATAGCCAGGTACTGTTGTTCTTTCTTAACATGTATCCTAATTCTTTATAATATTAATCACATCTGAGGATTTAGTTAATCAGTAGGTTCAACTGGTGGCCTCAGAATCAAGTGAATTCATCTATTTATTATGGGACAACAATTCACAATGAATTTACATATTTTTCAAGTGAGAAAATAACATTATGTATCCTACTGCTTGGTGATTCCATTTTTCTCCTACCTGTACATTATGAACCCTTTAAATTGGATAAAACTAACCTTCATCTTTCTCTTCATGAAAGTTTTTTCTTTTCTTGTTTTTATGCCAAGTCTTATCTAATATAAACCATTAATGGATCTTTAACTTCTATTCACTTTAGGCTTGTCTGTATAGAGGGAAGGATTCCATTTTTTCCAACTTTATTATCTCTATTTTTCTATTCAGAGACAACACGCATGTGCTAGTTGGTAAAATCAAAAGTTCCTCAATCTTTATTCTAATGACATTAAATTAATGTCAGTGATAAATCTATTGACAATGATGGCCAGGGATCTACATCTTAGGGATAACTAAGATATGGTCATCTCCTACTAGTAACTTCTAATGTCAGTGGCAGATTTAAACTGATTGAAACTCTATACTACAATGTATGTAGTCAGTACTTTAGGAAAGAGAAAGCAAATGATTTTTCCTGGCTAGGGTGGAATCATAAATAAGGGTGGCATCTGAGAAGGAGTTTCACCAGTGGAGAATGAGGGAAGGGGCCTCCCTGGAAAAACAGAGCAGGAAAAAACCTCAGAGCTATGGTGATATACATTCTATCCAAGGGGGGAGTATGTCATGTTCTATGTGTGGATAGATTGAGATGAGGTTGGAAAGATAGACTGAGAAATGGTTATGAAAGGCCCTGATATTAAATCACCATCTAATTCCAAGTTGAGTTGCTGATTTTACACAGAATCCAGAAGTGCCCATTATAATGGAAAATCTTTTAATCATCCAATGTCAGCAGGACCTGAGCCTGAATAACGCTGGGGCCTCAGAGACATATTAAGAATACATATATTTTTTGCAAGAACAGTCCATTTCACTACATATACATTTAAATTGTTTTTCTTTTAAAATGCTTATAGAAACATAGGGAGTTGCAAAAAGGGTTACCAAAGGTCCCATGTAACCTTTGCCCATTTAATGGTGGCATCTTCTAGAACTTATAGATAGTAGAATATCAAACCAGGAAATTGACATTGGTACATTGCTATTAAGAGGAATCCAGACATTTCTCAGTTTTTATCATTTTTAACCTACATTTACATTTATGTGTGTACATGTATAGTTCTTTTTAATTTTATCCCATTATACATTGATATAACCATCACAATCAAGATAATATAACTGTTTCATCACCACAAAAGAACTGCGACTACCTCTTTGAATTCACACCCACATACTACTCTACTTTTGCTCCTGTTCCTTGGCAACCACTAATTTGTCCTTCATTTCTATAGCTTTGTCATTTCAAGGATGTTATATAATGAAATCATACATTTGTAAACTTTGAGACATTTTTCACTAAGCACAATGTCCTTGATGTCCAATCAGCTTGTTGCATATATCATTAGTTTGTTCCTTTTTATTGCTGAGCATTGATTCATTGTGTGTATGTACTAGAGTTTTTTCAACCATTCACCTACTGAAGGTCACTTGGATTGTTTCTACTATTTTTCTATTATGAACAAAGCCTCTATGAGTATTCATGTACAAATTTTTTTGTGAACATATTATTTTCATTTTCTGAGATGTTGCTCAACAGTACAATTACTTGGTCATATAAGTGTATGTTTTCTTTCATAATAAATGGCCACACTATTTTTGAGAATGTCTGTACTATTTGACATTCCCACCAGCAATGTGTGAGAAATTCAGTTTCTTCAAACTTGCCAGCATTTAGCATTATCAGTAGGTTTTTATATTTAATCTTTATTGTATTTTCTCCATTACCATTTAGTCCCCTTATACCTCCCTCTCCCCAGCAATCACCACACTGTTGTCCATGTCCATGAGTCCTTTTTCCTTTTTGCTCAATCCCTCTACCTTCTCACCTCCCTCACCCTTTAGCTGTTATCCTGCTCTCTATCTATGAGTCTGTCTCTATTTTGCTTATTAGTTCAGTTTGTTCATTAGGTTACATGTATGAGTGAAATCATACGGTATTTGTATTTCTCTGACTGGCTTATTTCACTTAGCACAATGTTCTCCAGGTCCATGCCTATGGTCACAAAGGATAAAATTTTCTTCTTTTTTATGACTAAGTTTTCCACTGTGTAAATGTCTGATAGTTGTTTTATCCACTCATCTACTGTTGGACACTTGAGCTGCTTCCATGTCTTGATTATTGTAAATAACACTGCAATGAACATAGGGGTGCTTATGTTCTTTCAAAATAGTGTTCTGAGTTCCTTCAGATATATTCCCAGAAGTGGGATCACTGGGTCGAAAGGCAGATCCATTTTTAATTTTTTGAGGTATCTCCATACTGTTTTCCACAGTGGCTGCACCAGTCTGCATTCCCACCAACAGTGCATAATGAGTAATGATTTTGAGTATTTTCATGTCCTTCTTGCCACCTGCATCTTCTTTTTGTAGAAATATATTTTCTTTTTTTTTTATTGTTATTCAATTACAGTTGTATGCCTTTTCTCCCCATCCCTCCACCCCACCCCAGGTGAACCCACCTCCCTCCCCCCTCTCCACCCTCCCCCTTGGTTTTGTCCATGTGTCCTTTATAGTAGTTCCTGTAATCCCCTCTACCCACTGTCCCCACCGCCACCCCCCACCCCCGCCCTGGCTATTGTTAGATTGTTCTTAACTTCAATGTCTCTGGATATATTTTGTTTGCTTTTTCCTTCTATGGCTTATGTTCCAGTCAAAGGTGAGATCATATGGTATTTGTCCCTCACTTCGTGGCTTATTTCACTTAGCATAATGCTCTCCAGTTTCATCCATGCTGTTGCAAAGGGTATAAGCTCCTTCTTTCTCTCTGCTGCGTAGAATTCCATTGTGTAAATATACCATAGTTTTTGGATCCACTCGTTTGCTGATGGGAACTTCGGTTGCTTCCAGTACTTGGCTATTGTAAATTGTGCTGCTATGAACATTGGGGTGCACAGATTCTTTTGGATTGGTGTTTCAGGGTTCTTAGGGTATAATCCCAGCAGCGGAATTACTGGGTCAAAGGGTAGTTCCATTTTTAGTTTTCTGAGGAAATTCCATATTGTTTTCCACAGTGGCCTCACCAGTCTGCATTCCCACCAACAGTGCACGAGGGTTCCCTTTTTTCCACATCCTCTCCAACATTTGTTTGTGGATTTGTTTATGTTGGCCATTCTGACTGGTATGAGATGATACCTCATGTGCTTTTAATTTGCATCTCTCTGATGGCTAGTGATGCTGAGCATCTTTTCATATGTCTCTGGGCCCTCTGCATGTCTTCCTTGGAGAAGTGTCTGTTCAAGTCCTTTGCCCATTTTTTAATTGGGTTGTTTGTCTTCCTGGAGTGGAGTCGTGTGAGTTCTTTATATATTTTGGAGATCAGGCCCTTGTCTCAGGTATCATTGGCAAATATGTTTTCCCATACTGTTGGTTATCTTTGTAATTTGGTGCTGTTTTCTTTAGCCATGCAGAAGCTTTTTATTTTGATACGGTCCCATTTGTTTATTCTTTCCTTTATGTCCCTTGCTTTAGGGAATGTGTCTGTGAGGATGTTGCTGCGTGGGATGTCTGATATTTTCCTGCCAATGTTTTCCTCAAGGACTTTTATGGTGTTACAGCTTATATTTAAGTCTTTTATCCATCTTGAGTTTATTTTCGTGTATGGCGTAAGTTGGTGATCGAGTTTCATTTTTTTGCACGTAGCTGTCCAGATCTCCCAACACCATCTGTTGAAGAGACTGTTTTTGCTCCATTTTATGCTCCTGCCTCCTTTGTCAAATATTAATTGATCGTATAGATTTGAGTTTATTTCTGGGCTCTTTATTCTGTTCCATTGGTCTATATGCCTGTTTTTATGCCAGTACCAGGCTGTTTTGATTACAGTGGCCTTTTAATACAGTTTGATATCAGGTATTGTGATCCCTCCTGCTTTGTTCTTCTTTCTCAAAATTGCTGCTGCTATTCGAGGTCGTTTATGGTTCCATATGAATTTCTGCAATTTTTGTTATATATCTGTGAAATATGTCATGGGTACTCTAATAGGGACTGCATTGAATCTATAAATTGCTTTGGGTAGTATGGCCATTTTGATCATGTTAATTCTTCCAATCCATGAACATGGTACATGCTTCCATTTGTTTGTATCTTCCTTAATTTCTTTCTTCAGTGTTGTGTAGTTTTCTGAGTACAGGTCTTTTACCTCCTTGGTTAGGTTTATTCCTAGGTACTTTATTTTTCTTGTTGCTATATCGAATGGGATTTTTTTCCTGATTTCTGTTTCTGCAGTTTCGTTGCTGGTGTACAGGAATGCCTTTGATTTCTGGGTATTGACTCTGTATCCAGCTGTTTTGCCAAATTCATTTATTAGGTCGAGTAGTTTTTTAGTGGAGTCTATAGGGTTTTCCATGTACACTATCATGTCGTCTGCAAACAGTGACAGTTTCATTTCCTCCTTTCCAATTTGGATGCCTTTTATTGATTTTTCTTGTCTGATTGCTGTGGCTAGGACTTCCAATACTATGTTGAATATGAGTGGTGAGAGAGGGCATCCTTGTCTAGTTCCTGATCTTAGTGGGAAAGCTCTAAGTTTTTGTCCATTGAGTGTGATGTTGGCTGTAGGTCTCTCATATATGGCCTTAATTATGTTGAGGACTGCTCCCTTTATTCCCACTTTGCTCAGTGTTTTTATCAGAAATGGGTGCTGTATCTTATCGAACGCTTTTTCCGCATCTATTGATATGATCATATGATTTTTGTCTTTGCTGTTGTTGATGTGATATATTATGTTTATTGATTTGCGAATATTGTACCATCCTTGCATCCCTGGGATGAATCCCACTAGGTCATGGAGGATGATCTTTTTAATATATTGCTGGATGTGGTTTGCTAATATTTTGTTGAGAATTTTAGCGTCTACGTTCATCAGCGATATTGGCCTGAAGTTTTCTTTCTTTGTTGTGTCTTTATCTGGTTGTGGGATTAGGATGATGTTGGCTTCATAAAAAGAGTTTGGGAGTCTTCCATCAGTTTGGATTTTTTCGAATAGTCTGTGAAGGATAGGGGTTAGTTCTTCCTTAAATGCTTTGTAGAAATCTCCTGTGAAACCATCTGGTCCAGGGCTTTTGTGTGATGGGATTTTCTTGATGGCTGCTTCAATTTCCTTTGCTGATATTGGTCAGTTCAGGTTTTCTGCTTCTTCTTCAGTCAGTTGTGGAAGATTATATTTTTCTAGAAATGTGTCCATTTCATCTAGGTTTTCAAATTTCTTAGCATACAGCTCTTCATAGTAATTTCTTACGATCCTTTGTATTTCTGTGGTATCAGTTGTAATCTCTCCACTTTCATTTCTAATTCTGTTTATTTGGATCCTCTCTCTTTTCTTCTTGATAAGCCTACTTAAAGGCTTGTCGATTTTGTCTATCTTTTCAAAGAACCAGCTTCTGGATTCATTGATCCTTACAATTGTGCTTTTAGTCTCTATGTCATTTAGTTCTGCTCTGATCTTGGTTATTTCCTTCCTTCTGCTTGCTCTGGGCTGTCTTTGTTGTTGTTCATCAAGTTCTTGTAGGCATAGGGTTAGGTTGTTTGTTTGAACTGTTTCTAACTTCTTAAGGTAGGCCTGTATTGCTATGAACTTCCTTCTCAGGACTGCCTTTGCTGTGTCCCATAGGTTTTAGGTTGTTGTGAGTTCATTTTCATTTGTTTCCAGGAAGTTTTTGATTTCTTCCCTAATCTCGTTCTTGACCCATTCATTGTTTAATAGCATGCTATTCAGTCTCCATGTTTTTGAGTGTTTTGGGTTTTTACCCTTGGGGTTGGTTTCTAGTTTCAGACCCTTGTGGTCAGAGAAGATGCTTGATATGATTTCAATTTTCTTGAATTTGTTGAGGCTTGCTTTGTGTCCTATCATGTGGTCTATCTTTGAAAAAGTTCCATGGACACATGAAAAGAATGTGTATTTTGCTTCTTTGGGATGAAAAGCTCTGTATATATCAGTTAAGTCCATTTCCTCTAGGGTATTGTTAAGTGACACAATATCTTTGTTGATCTTTTGTTTGGAAGGCCTGTCCATTTTTGATAGTGGGGTGTTAAAATCCCCTACTATAATTGTGTTGCTGTCAATATCTTTCTTGAAATCCTCCAAGATTTTCTTTATGTATTTGGGTGCTCCTATGTTGGGTGCATATATATTTATAATGTTTATGTCTTCTTGGTGGATTCTTCCTTTGAGTATTATGAAGTGACCTTCTGGGTCTCTCTTTATGGCCCTTGTTTGGATGTCTATTTTGTCTGATATGAGTATTGCTACCCCTGCTTTTTTTTCCTGTCCGTTTGCTTGGAAAATTTGTTTCCAGCCCTTTACTTTCAGTCTGTGTAAGTCTTTTGTCCTGAGATGGGTCTCTTGTAGGCAGCATATGTGTGGGTCATGTTTTCTTATCCATTCAGCTGTTCTATGTCTTTTGATTGGAGCATTTAATCCATTTACGTTTAAGGTTATTATCGATAGGTAGTTATTCATTGCCATTATTTCCTACCTGTGTTCCTGTGTCTTCCTCTTTTCCTTCCTTTCCTTAAAGCAGTCCCTTTAGCATCTCTTGCAGAGCTGGTTTGGTGGACCTGTATTCTTTTAGACTTCTTTTGTCTGGGAAACTCTTTATTTGGTCTTCTATCTTGATTGAGAGCCTTGCTGGGTAAAGTAGTCTTGGTTGCAGGCCTCTGGTTCTCATTACTTGGAATATTTTTTGCCATTCTCTTCTGGCTTGGAGCGTTTCCATTGAGAAGTCAGTTGCTAACCTTATTGGGGCTCCTTGGTATGTTACTTCCTTTTTCTCCCTTGCTGCCTTTAAGATCCTCTCTTTGTCTTGGAAATTTGCCATTTTAATTATGATGTGTCTTGCACTGGGTCTCTTTGGGTTCCTCTTGCTTGGGACTCTCTGTGATTCCTGGATTTGGGTGACTTTTTCTCTCCTCAGATTAGGGAAGTTTTCCATCATTACTTTTTCAAACAGGTTTTCTATCCCTTGCTCTTCTTCTTCTCCTTCTGGTATTCCTATTATACGGATATTGTTACGTTTCATGTTGTCCTGCATTTCCCTTATTGCCTCTTCATTCTTTCTGAGCCTCTTTTCCATTTCTTGCTCCTTCTGGTTGTTTTTTTCTACTTTATCCTCCAGCTTGCTGATCCGATCCTCTGCTTCATCAAGTCTGCTTTTCATTCCTTCTACTATGTTCTTCAATTCAGAAATTGTATTCTTCATTTCTTCTTGGCTCTTGTTGATATTTTCTATTTCCTTTTTCATGTTGATATAGTTTGCAGTGAGTTCATTGTAGTTTCCTTGTAGTTTCTGGTAGTTCTCTTTGAGCTCAGAGAGCTCAGTGAGCTTCCTGATGACCATTGCTTTGAACTCAGTATCTGATAGTTGACTTGCCTCTTTTTCGGTTAGTATTCTTTCTGAGACTTCCTCCTTTCCTTTCATTTGGGAATTGTTTCTTTGTCTTCCCATTGTTTGTGAGGCTCTTCTTGTTGGCCTCTGCTTCTTAAATTGCTCTGTTCTGACTCCCTGGGTTCATGATATGAACTTCTACGGTAGAATGCCAATGGGATTAGGTGGTGCTGTCTCCTTACTCTCCTGTGCTCACTGGTCTTGAGCTGACGTTTATGTGTTTAACACGGTCTAACTCTAGTCTTTTCAGCACTCCAGGTTTTGTTGTCTCACCTGTGGGAAATAGAGAAAGGGGGGGAGAAAGAGAAGAAAAGAAAAAAAACACACACACACACACACAAAAACAAAACAAATATGGGAAGGAGGGAACAAGGAAATAGGAAAGGAGGAAAGGAAGGAAGGAGGGAAGAAGGAATAAAGAAAGATCGGAGGCAAGATAAGAAGGAATTTTAACAAAAATTAAAACATAGAAATAGATAAAAGAAGGCAGGAAGAAGACATAAAAATGTTAAAGGATGGGAGGAAGAAGGAATGAAAAAATAAAAAAAGAGCGAGGAAGAAGGAATTCAGGGGGAAAGGAAAAAAAAGAAAAAGGAAAAAAAAAATCTTCTGTTGGCTTTAAACCGGTCAGGTTATTTCTGCTAGTGTCCTGTCTGTGCCACGGGAGGGG
This sequence comes from Desmodus rotundus, assembly GCF_022682495.2. Lineage (NCBI taxonomy): Eukaryota > Metazoa > Chordata > Mammalia > Chiroptera > Phyllostomidae > Desmodus > Desmodus rotundus. Next base: position 70,893,230 of record NC_071400.1, read on the forward strand.
GTGGTTGGAAGGATTGGTTTCACTTGTCTCCCTTCCTGGGTCACACTCTTAGCTCTTTTGTAGGTGTGGTCCCTGGCAGTCAATCAGGCCATTGATCAGCCAATCCACCAGCTTTGTTCTTGGGACAGGCAAGCGGAGGCTCCAGCTGCTTTGGCTTGGGAGGCGTGTGTGCTCAGCAGGGGAATCCAGCAGCTTTCGGTTTGTGACTCTATTTGTGCCCTGAGCACGCAGCCTGCTGACCAATCCAGCCACCCGGGCTTGGGATGCTGGCGCGCAGGCGGCGGGTTCAGCCGCCTTGGGGTTAGGACACTCGCCAGCAGCTTTGTGCTTGGAAAACGCACACCCAGCCAGCCCTGAGCTTGGTGAGCTCGCAACCCGCCGAGCCAGAGGTTCTATGCTTGGGGGCCGATCCAGCCGCCCTGGGCTTGAGTCTCTCGGGCGGGCGGGGCCGCCCTGGGACTGAATCAGGAGGCACTCGGTTCCGAGGTTTTGGGCCTGTGGGTGGAGCAGCTAGCCTCTGCTCCAAATGATCTCGGAGTTTTCAGGTGTGGGCGCCCCTCCGGGGTTTCAGGTATGGGCCCCGTTCGCTAATCTGCGCGTGCGCGCGACCGGACCCCAGGTGAGCACCGTGACTCCGGTGCTGTTTATCCCCTGCTCACAGTCCAGGGGCTGAGGGGGGAGGGGCGCCAGGGGCCTCGGCTACTACCGAGAGTTCTCTAACTAGCCCCTGAGTGTCTCTATTTTCTTTTTCTTTTTGAGAAATTCCTCCTTTTCAAGCTCCCCTGGTCCAATCAAGCACCTGGCTGCTCACAGCGCAGCCTGGCCCTCTCCCAAGACTCCTGCAGCAGCCCCTGCGCCAGGGCTGGCGCTTCTGCCGCCCTGGTACCGTGCGTTCCCGGGTCCCGGGGACCTTATTGTCCTTGAGCACTCTTCTTACCGTCAGATCTTTCAATGTCCTCTATCTTTGGTCTCTGATCTTCGTATATGCTGGAATACTGTTGGCTGTTCGCTCTGCTCCTCAGATCAGCTAGGTATTTCCCTGGCGTTGAGGGGAAGTGGATTCCGCTCCCACCTATGTTGCCGCCATCTTCCAAATCTGTAGAAATATATTTTCATACTTTAAACCTATTTTATAATTGAATTATTTGGAAAAAAGAAAACTGTTGAGTTTTGAGATTTATTTACAAATTCTAGATATAAGATCTTGTTCAAATATATGGTTTGCCAATATTTTCCCCAGTCTATAGCTTGTCTTTTCATTCAAATAATACATACTTTGAAGTACAAAACCTTTTAGTTTTGATGAAGTTTGATTTATTAATCTTTTAAAAATGGGTATGCTTTTGGTGTTATGTCTAAACACTGAATTATCACCTAAAACTAGGTCCCAAAGATGTTCTGTTTTCTTCTAAAATTTTATAGTTTCATATTTTACATTTAATTTTATGATTTATTTTAAATTAATTTTATATGCAGTGTGAAATTAGGTCAAAAGGGTTTTTGCATATGGATATTCTATTGTTCTAGCACAATTTGTTGGAAAAAACTATCATTTTTCCATTGAATTTACTTCTGCGTTTTGATCAAAAATCAATTGGGCATATTTGTGTTGTAATATTTCTGTGTTCTCTATCCAGTTCCATTGATCTATGTGTCTCTTTCTTATCCAACAACACATTGTTTTGATTGCTGTAGCTATATCATAATTCATAACCTCAAATTCCTCTTGCTTTGTTGTTTTTTGTCAACATTGTTATAGCTATTCTAGTTTCTTCAACTTTACATATAAATTTTAAAATATGCTTATCTATATCTACAAAACAAAACAAAAAAACCTTGCTGGGTTTTCGATAGGAATTGCATTCAAGCTGAATATCTACTTGGGGAAAACTAACATCTTTACTATGGTGAATCTTCCAGTCCATGAACACAATATGTCTGTCAATTCATTTAAATCTTCCTAGATTTCTTTCTTCACTATATTTTAATCTTCAGTATACAGACCCTGTGTGTGTTTTGTTAGATATTTTTTGACTCAGTTGTGAATGATATTGTACTTTAATTTTTATTTCCATGTGTTTGTTGGTAGTACATAGGATAAACTAGATTTTTCTGTGTTGACCCTATATATTGTGACATTGTTGAACTCACTTTTTAGTTCCACCAGCTTTTTGGTAGATTCCTTGCTGTTTTCTACATAGAAATGGTGTCATCTGAAAATAAGGGTAGTTCTTTTTCTTTCTTTCCAATCTGCATGCCCTCATTTTCTTTTCTTGCCCTATTGCAATGGTAAGATCTTTCTGTGCTATATTGAATACAAGTGGTGAGAGTGGACAGCCTTGCCTTGCTTGCAATCTCAGGGGGGAAACATCATCTTTCACCTGTAAGCACAATATTAGCTATAGATATTTTTCTTGGTGAATTTTCTTTATCAATCTGAAGAAGATTCCCTTTGTTCTAAATTTACCTGTATTTTGCCATGTGTATTGTGCACCAACGTTTTTGGCCCAAACTTTTAGGAAAATGATCTTTCATTTTAATTTGTTAATTAAATTATTTATTTATTTATATTTACATGTTTGTTTTTGTATTATAAATGGTATTATTTTGCATACAGATATCATATTGCTTTCTAGAGTTACACTTGTAATGCATAAGCATAAACAAAAGAATTAAAAACATTTATACAGATATGGAATTAGTACTGCAAATGTATAATGTGCATCCTTATTTTTTCCCTTAAAAATTTGGCTAAAAAAGTGCACATTATACACATGAAAATATGGTACTAAGATTTTTATGTTTACTGATTTTATTTTATTTATTTTTAAAAATTATATTTTATTGATTATGCTATTACAGCTGTCCTGATTTTTCTCCTTTTCCCCCATGTACTCAGCATCCCCCACTTCCTCAGGCAATCTCCCCACCATTGTTCATGTCCAAGAGTCATGCGTATAATTTCTTCGGTGACTCCATTTCCTATGCTGTACTTTATATCCCCATGGCTATTCTGTAACTACCTATTTGTACTTCTTAATCTCCTCACCTCTTTACCCATTCCTGAACACCCCCCTCCCATCTGGCAAACATCAAAACTCTCTCCATATCCATAATTCTGTCTGTGTTCTTATTTTTTTAAGGTTTTATTTATTTACTTTTAGAGAGAGGGGAAAGGAAGGAGAAAGAGTGGGAGAGAAACATCAATGTGTGGTTGCCTCTCACGTGGCCCCACTGGGGACCTGGCCTACATCCCAGGCATGTGTTCTGCCTGGGAATAGAACCGGCAACCCTTTCTTGGACCCTCAGTCCACCAAGCCACACCAACCAGGTGTCTCTGTTCTTCTTGTTTGCTTTGTTTTTTTTAGATTCAATTGTTGATAGATTTCTATTTACTGCCATTTTATTTTTCATAGTGTTGATATACTTTTTCTTAAATAAATTCCTTTAATATTTCATATAATAATGATTTGTGATGATGAACTCCTTGAGTTTTTTTCTGATGTGGGAAGGTCTTATCTGCCCTTCGATTCTAAATGATAGCTTTGCTGGGTAAAACAATCTTGACTGTAGATCCCTGCTTTTCATGACTTTGAATATTTTTTGCCAATTCCTTCTAGCCTGCAAAGTTTCTTTTGAGAAATCAGCTGACAGTTTTATGGAAATTCCCTTGTAGTTAACTAACTTCTTTTCTCTTTCTGCTTTTAAGAATCTCTCTTTATTTTTAACGTTTGGCAATTTAATTATGATGTGTCTTGGATTGTGCCTTTTTGCATCTATATTGTCTGGGACTCACTGTGCTTCCTGGAGTTGCATGTTTATTTCCTTCACCAAAGTAGGGAAGTTGTCTTTCATTATTTTTTCTAACAGATTTCAATTTCTTGCTCTTTCTCTTCTCCTTCTTGCACCCCTATAATGCAACTGTGGGATATCTTGAAGTTGTCCCACAGGTTACTTATACTATCCTCATTTCTTTGGATTCATTTCTCTTCTTATTGTTCTGATTGGTTGTTTTTGGCTTCCTTATGTTCCAAATCATTGATTTGATTTTCAACATCATCCACTCTACTATCATTTCCCTGTAAATTGTTATATTTCAAATAGTGTATCCTTTTTTTCTGACTGGATCCTTTTTTATGCTGCTGAGGTTCTCATGAAGTCCTTGAGCATCCTTACAAACAGTGTTTTGAACTCTGCACCTGATAGATGGCTTATCTCCATTTCTTTTAGCTCCTTTCCTGGAGTTTTGATCTCTTCTTTCAGTTAGGCTATGTTTCTTTGTCTCCTCATTTTAGTAGCCACTCTGTATCTGTTTCTATGTACAGCTGCTTTCACCATGTCTTGGTAATGTGGCCTAATATAGTAGGTATCCTGTAGGGTCCAGTACCACAGCCTCCTCTATCACCCAAGCTGGGTAACCAACATGTGCCTTCCATATGGGCTGAATACACCTTCCTCTTGTAGTTGAGCCTTGGTTGCTGTTGGCAGGTCAATGGGAAGGATTTACTCAGGCCAGTTAGCTGCAAGAATTGGGTGTGACCACTGACCACCAACCTCCACGCCCTCTGAAGGATCAGCTGTGCAGGGGCAGGGTGGTGATGCTCCAATGTAGCTGTTCACCGGGTATGCTGGCTCTGTGGTTTCCTGGGTGGTACAGGCCAAGGTCAGTCCCCATCTGTTTCACTCAGGCCACCCTTCCTGAGGTATAAAGCAATCTGAGATGGCTTCTAGTTGTGCTGGGCTTGGAGATGCCTAGAAGAAGCCAAGCTGTGAAGCAAGGCTGGCTGCTGCTGATGTCAGGCTTGGAGCTCACTGAGGCCAGCTGTTGCTTTTTTGAGTGGATTTAGGAAGATGTAAAGCATGAGCCAAGTCCAGCCGTTCATATTGAAAGGCAGCTTGGGTGGGCCCCAAAATTGGGTGGGATGGAGACACTGGGGATCTCCCAGGCAGGTCAAACAGATTTAGCCAGGTTGATGGAGACTCAGATACAGCACTAATTTACCAGCTCTGTGGTGGAAGAGGTTAGAAAAGGAACAATGGCCTCTTCTGGCTTTCATGCCAGACACTTCAGTTCCTCCTTGTATACCATTGGTGACTTTCAAGCTGCTACTGTGGTGCTGGAGCTCAGAGGGAGTGAGTCTAAATATGTAAGTCCATGTGCATGTTCTTTAAGAGAAACTGCTTGGGGAGCCTGAAGTTTCTTCCACCAACTCACTCCCCACTGGTTTTTGCAGAGACAAGTTGTGGGGATTTGTCTCCCTGGCACTGGAACCCTGGGCTGGGGGGCCTGGTATAGAACTGGGACTTCTTGATCCTGAGATATCCCTCTCAAATTTTTATCCACCATATGTCGGTGAGGGACTAGCCTGTTCTACATCTGCACCCCTCCTACCAGTATGTATGGATGTGGTTTCTTTAATTCTGTAATTGTCAGACTTTTATTCAATTCGATTTCTGACAGTTCTGAATGATGGTTGTTCTACATTTTAGTTGTAATTTTGATGTAGTTGTGTGAAGAGGTGAGTCATTTCTGCCAATGCCACCATCTTGACCAGAAGTTATTTTTTAAATTAACTATATTTTATTGATTATGCTATTAAAGTTGTCCTATTTTTCTACTTTCTCCCCTTTTTTCTTATACCCACATTCCCTCCAGCAATCCCCCCTTAGTTCATATCCATGGGTCATGCATACAAGTTCTTTGGCTTCTCTATTTCTTATACTATTCTTAACCTCTCCCTGTCTATTTTGTGCCTACCAATTATGCTTCTTATTCCTTGTACCTTTTCTCCCATTCTGCCCCTTGCCTCTCCCAGGTGATAATCCTCCATGTGATCCCCATTTCTATGATTCTGTTCCTTGTTCTATTTGTTTAGTTTCATTTTGTTTTGTTTTAGGTTCAGTTGTTGCTAGTTGTGAGTTTGTTGTCATTTTACTATTCATAGTTTTAATCTTCTTTTTCTTAGATAAGTCCCTTTAGCATTTCACATAATAAAGTCTTGGTGATTATGAACTCCTTTAACTTTACCTTATCTGGGAAGCCCTGTATCTGCCCTTCCATTCTAAATGATAGCTTTTTGGATGGAGTAATCTTGGATGTATGTCCTTGCTTTTTATGATTTTGAGTACTTGCCAGTCCTTTCTTGCCTGTATGGTTTGTTTTGAGAAATTATCTGATGGTCTTGTGGAAACTCCTTTGTAGGTAACTTTCTTCTTTTTTCTTATTGCTTTTAAGATTCTCTCTTTATCTTTAACCTTTGGCATTTTAATTATGATGTGTCTTGGTGTGGCCCTCTTTGGGTCTGACTTGTTTGGGACTCTCTGGGCTTCCTTGATTTGTATATCTATTTCCTTCACCACATCAGGGGAGTTTTCTTTCATTATTTTTTTTCAAATATGTTTTCAATTTCTTGTTCTTTATCTTCTCCTTCTGGAACCCCTATGATTTGGATGTTGGTATCTTTATAGTTGTCCAAAAGGTTCCTATGCCCATTCTTCTTCTTTTTTTTGAATTCTTGTTTCTTCTTTCTGTTCCAGGTGAGTTTACTTCTTCCTTTTGTTTCAAATCATTGATATGAATCTTAGTTTCCTTCCTTTCACTTTGGTTTTGTTTTTTTTTTGTATATGTATTTTATTTCACTTTATATAACCTCATTTCTTCCTTTATTTTGTGCTGTATTCAATAATTTCTCTGAGCATCCTGATTACCAATGTTTTGAACTCTGCTTCTGATAGGTTGACTATCTTCACATCGCTTAGTTGTTTTTCTGGAGTTTTGATCTGTTCTTTCATTCGGGCCATATATCCTTATCTCCTTTATTTGGCAGCCTTCCTGTGATTCTGTGTATTAGGTAGAGCTACTCTGACTCCCCATGTTGGCATACCTGTTACATTGTAAGGGGTGGAACCTTAGGTATTTGCCAGGGTGGGGCAACCTGCTTTGCTTCTTGGTGGTGCTGTATGTGAAGGAGGGGTCAGAGAGGGAACAATGCCACTTGCTCAGCTCTTGCCCTGTTTTCAATCACTTCCCCTACGTACTGTGAGCAACTGTCACCCTTCTAGCTACTGTCCTGATGTTGATTCCCCAAATGGGTGGGTCTGTGTACTTTCTAGGCCCCTGTGAGCCCTTTAAACAGTCTCCTGAGAGACCAGAAGTTTCTTCCACAACAGGGACCCCAACTGGCTTTTACAGCCAGAGATTATGGGGCTTTATTTTCCTGGTGATGGAAACCTGGGCTGAGAAGTCTGACCTGGGGCTGGGATTGCTCACTCTGAAGTTGTCTCTCCTGGTTTTTGTCTGGTGCAGGTGAACGTGGGACCACCCATTCTGCAAGCCACTGCCACCTGACTGCATGTCCTCTCCTCACTGGCTGCCCATCTCCACCGCTCCTACCAGTCTGGATGAATGTTTCTTCTTTAACTCCTTGGTTGTTGGACTTCCACAGAGTTCAATTTTCTGGCAGTTCTGGTTGTTTTTTGTTTTTAGAATTATTATCCTTCTTATTGTTGTGCGAGGAGGTGAAGCATGTGTACTTATGCCTGCATCTTGGCTGGAAGTCCAGATACGATTTTTATTATTATGAACAGGTTTCGAATTTTATCAAATATTTTCTGACATTAATTGATACGATCACGTAATTTTGTTTCCTTACTCTGTTGATACGATAGATTATATTCATGTAGTATCAAATAGTGAATAAGCTTTACCTTCTTCAAATAAACCTCACTTATTAGTGGTATGTAATTTTCATTTTACAGTTTATTATTTATTTATTTTTACTTTTAAAAACTATTTTATTGTTGTTCAATTACAGTTGTCTGCATTTTCTCCCCACCCTTCTACCCTACACCAGCCAAAGTCACCCCCCTCCCATACTTTTACCTTCCCCCTTGGTTTTATCCATGTGTCCTTGATAGTAGTTCCTGAAAAATCTTCTCCCCACTGTCCCTTCCCCTGTCCCTCTGGCAATTGTTAGATTGATATTAACTTCAATGTCTCTGGTTTTATTTTGTTTGCTTTTTTCTTTCTTTTTTTTTAAAAGGTTATTTATTTATATATTTTTCCTTAAATATATTTATGGATTATGCTATTACAGTTGTCCCATCTCCCCCCCCACTCCACTCCATCCTACCCACCCCCTCCCTTCCACATTCCCCCCCTATAGTTCATGTCCATGGGTCAAACTTATAAGTTCTTTGGCTTCTACATTTCCTACACTATTCTTACCCCCCTGTCTATCTTCCACCCATCATCTGTGCCTCTCATTCACTGTACCTTTCCCCCCCCTCTCCCCCTCCCACTCCCCTATTGACTACCTTCCATGTGATCTCCATCTCTATGGTTCTGTTCCTGTCCCAGTTGTTTGCCCAGTTTGCTCTTGTTTTTGTTTTAGGCATGGTCGTTAATAACTGTGAGTTTGCTGTCATTTTTACTGTTCATATTTTTTATCCTCTTTTTCTTAGATAACTCCCTTTAACATTTCATATAATAAGGGCTTGGTGATGATGAACTCCTTTAACTTGACCTTATCTGAGAAGCACTTTATCTTCCCTTCCATTCTAAATGATAGCTTTGCTGGATACAGTAATCTGGGATGTAGGTCCTTGCGTTTAATCTTGGGTAATGAAATTATGATGTGCCTTGGTGTGTTCCTCCTTGGGTCCAGCTTCTTTGGGACTCTGAGCTTCCTGGACCTCCTGGAAGTCTATTTCCTTTGCCAGATTAGGGAAGTTCTCCTTCATTATTTGTTCAAATAAGTTTTCAATGTTTTGTTCTTCTCTTCTCCTTCTGGCACCCCTATAATTCGGATGTTGGAACATTTCAAGATGTCCTGGGGGTTCCTAAGCCTCTCCTCATTTTTCCGAATTCTTGTTTCTTCATTCTTTTCTGGTTGGATGTTTCTTTCTTCCTTCTGGTCCACACTGTTGATTTGAGTCCCAGTTTCCTTTGCATCGCTATTGGTTCCCTGTACATTTTCCTTTGTTTCTCTTAGCATAGGCTTCATTTTTTCATCTGGTTTTCAAACAAATTCAACCAATTCTGTGAGCATCTTGATAACCAGTGTTTTGAACTGTGCATCTGATAGGTTGGCTATCTCTTCCTTGCTTAGTTGTATTATTTCTGGAGCTTTGAAGTGTTGTGTCATTTGGGCCAATTTTTTTTTCTTTTTTGGTCTTGGCGCGTCTGTTACTTTAAGGGGCAGAGTCTTAGGTGTTCACCGCTGTGGGGTAAAGCTGGTCGCTGAGCTGTGACACTGTACGTGGGGGAGTGGCCGAGAGGGAGCAATGGCGCCTGCTCCACTCTCCACCGGACCTCAATCTTTCACTCGCTGTCCACAATCACACTGGGCCCCTCTGGTGCTGGTTCCCAAGTGGGTGGGCTTGTGCACGCCCCAGGCCCCTGTGGGTCTCTCCAACAACCTCTCCTGTGAGTTTGGGAGTCTCTCCTGCTGCCACTCCAACCCCCATGGGTGTTTTCAATCAGAGGTTTGAGGCTTTATTTCCCCTCGCTGAGCCCTGGGTTGCATGGTCTGCTTTGCTCCCCGCCATTTGTCTGGTTAATCTGTGCGCGAATGTGGGGCCGCCGGGTGCTACCCGACACTATGCCTGCCCCGTTCTCCGCCACTCTGAGTCTGGCCCTCTTGGTTTATCTGTGCGAGAATGTGGGGCCACAGGGTCTGCCAGTGGCCAAACTGCCTGCCCCGTTCGACCCACACTCCACTAGTCTCAGTCTCGCCACAGCCACGGGAGTCCTCTCTGCCCTGGTGCCTGTCTCTGCCCCTCCTACCGGTCTGGATGAATGTTTATTTTTTATTTCCTTGGTGTCGGACTTCCTCACCGTTCGATTTTCTGTCAGTTCTGGTTGTGCGAGGAGGAACAGTGTGTCTACCTACGCCACCATCCTGGTTCTCTCTCCTGTTTACTTTTTTCTTCTGTTGATTATATTCTAGTGAAGGTGAGATCATATGGTATTTTTCCCTCACCACCTGGCTTATTTCACTTAGCCAAATGCTCGCCAGTTCCATCCAAGCTGTTGCAAAGGATATAAGCTCTTTCTTCCTCTCTGCTGCATAGAATTCCATTGTGTAAATGTACCGTAGTTTTTTGATCCACTGATTTGTTGATGGGCACTTAGGTTGCTTCCAGTAGTTGGTTATTATAAGTTGTGCTGCTATGAACATTGGGGTGCATAGGTTCTTTTGGATTGGTGTTTCAGAGCTCTTAAGGTATAATCGCAGTAGTGCAATTGCTGGGTCAAAAGACAGTTCCATTTTTAGTTTTCTCAGGAAATTCCATACTAATTTCCACAGGGGCCTCACCAGTCTGCATTCCCACCAACAGTGCACTAGGGTTCCCTTTTCTCCGCATCCTCTCCAACATTTGTTTGTTGATTTGTTTATGTTGGCCACTCTGGCCAGTGTAAGGTGGTACCTCACTGTGGTTTTAATTTGCATCTGTCTGATGGCTAGTGATGCTGAGCATCTTTTAATATGCCTCTGGGTCCTCTGTGTCTCCTACTTGCACAAGTGTCTGTTCAAGTCCTTTGCCCATTTTTTAATTGGGTTGTTTGTCTTCCTGGAGTGCAGTCATGTGAGTTCTTTGTATATTTTGGAAATGAAAGCCTTGCCTGAGGTATCATTGGCAAATATGTTTTCCCATACTGTTGGTTCTCTTTTCACTTTAATGCTATTCTCTTTATCCACGCAGAAGCCTTTTATTTTGATGAGGTCCCATTTGTTTATTCTTTCCTTTATGTCCCTTGCTTTAGGGGACATGTCTGTGAGGATGTTGCTACATGGAATGATTGAGATTCGCCTGCCAATGGTTTCCTCTAGGACTTTTATGGTGTTACAAGTTATATTTAAGTCTTTTATCCATCTTGAATTTCTTTTTGTATATTGTGTAAGTTGGTAATCAGGTTTCGTTTTTTTTTCACAGAGCTGTCCAGCTCTCCCAACACCATTTGCTGAAGAGGCTGTTTTTCCTCCACTTTATGCTCCTGCCTCCTTTATCAAATATTTATTGACCATAGAGACTAGGGTTTATTTCTGGGCTGTCTGTTCTGTCCCATTGGTCTATGTGCCTGTTTCTATGCCAGTACCAGGCTGTTTTAATTACAGTGGCCTTGTGATACAGTTTGATATCATGTATTGTGATCCCAACCACTTTGTTCTTCTTTCTCAATATTGCTACTGCTCTTCAGGGTCGTTTATGGTTCCATATAAATTTCTGCAATGTTTGTTCTATACCTGTGAAATATGTCATGGGTACTCTAATAGGGATTGCATTGAATCTATAAATCATTTTGGGTATATGACCATTTTGATGATGTTAACTCTTCCAATCCATGAGCATGATACATGCTTCCATTTATTTGTGTCTTCTTTAATTTCTTCCTTCAGTGTAGTGTGGTTGTCTAAGTATAGGTCTTTTACCTCCTTGGTTAGGTTTATTCTTAGGTAATTTATTTCTCTTGTTGGTATAACAAATGGGATTTCTTCTCCCGATTTCTGTTTCGGATGTTTCATTCTTCGTGTAGAAGAACACTTTTGATTTCTGAGTATTGACTTTGTATCCAGCTGTTTTGCCAAATTCACTTGTTAGGTAGAGTAATTTCTTGGTGGAGTCCATAGGTGTCCCATGTACACTATCATGTCATCTGCAAACAATGACAGTTTCATTTCCTCCTTTCCAATTTGGATGCCTTTTATTTCTTTTTCTTGTCTGATTGCTGTGGCTAGCACATCCAATACTATGTTGAATAGGAGTGGTGAGAGAGGACATCTTTGTCTTATTCCTGATCTTAGGGAGAAAGATCTAAGTTTTTGTCTATTGAATATGATGTTGGCTATAGGCTTCTCATGTATGGCCTTTATTATATCCAGGAATGCTCTCTCTATTCCCACTTTGCTGAGTGTTTTTATGACAAATGGGTGCTGTATCTTATCAAATACTTTTTCTGCATCTATTGATATGATCATGTGATTTTTGTCTTTACATTATTGATGAGATGTATTATGTTTATTGATTTGCGAATATTCTACCATCCCTGCATTCCTGGGATGAATTCCACTTGGTCATGGTGGATGATCATTTTAATGTATTGCTGGATGCGGTTTGCTAATATTTTCTTGAGAATTTTAGCGTCTATAGTCATCAGCGATATTGGCCTGAAGTTGTCTTTCTTTGTTGTGTCTTTTTCTGGTTTTGGGATTACGATGATGCTGGCTGCATAAAGAGAGTTTGGGAGACTTCTATCAATTTGGATTTTTTCCAATAGTCTGTGAAGGATAGGGGTTAGGTCTTCCTTAAATGCTTTGTAAAATTCTCCTGTGACACCATCTGGTCCAGGGCTTTTGTGTATTGGGAGTATTTTGATGACTGCTTCAATTTCGTCTGCTGTTATTGGTCTGTTCAGGTTTTCTGCTTCTTCTTAATTCAGTTTTGGAAGATTATATTTTTATAGAAATGTGTCCATTTCACCTGGGTTTTCAAATCTCTTGGCATACAGTTCTTCGTAGTATGTTCATACCATCCTTTGTATTTCTGTGGTATCAGTTGTAATCTCTCCTCTTTCATTTCTAATTGTGTTTATTTGGATCCTCTCTCTCCTTGATGAGCATGCTTAAAGGCTTGTTGATTTTATTTATCTTTTCAAAGAACCAGCTCCTGGATTAATTGATCCTTAGAATTGTGCTTTTAGTCTCTATGTCATTTAACTCTGCTCTGATCTTGGTTATTTCCTTCCTTCTACCTGCTCTGGGCTGTCTTTTTTGTTATTCCTGGAGTTCTTGTAGGCGTAGGGTTAGGTTGTTTGTTTGAAATGTTTCTATCTTTTTAAGGTCGGCCTGTATTGCTATGAACTTCCCTCTCAGGACTGCCTTTGCTGTGTCCCATGCGTTTTGGGTTGTTGTTAGTTCATTTTCATTTGTTTCCAGAAAGTTTTTGATTTCCTCCCTAATCTCATTCTTGACCCATTCATTGTTTAATAGCATGCTATTTATTCTCCATGCTTTTGAGTGTTTGGCATTTTTTCCTTTGGGGTAGGTTTTTAGTATCAGTCCGTTGTGGTCAGAGAAAATGCTTGATATGATTTCAGTTTTCTTGAATTTGTTGAGGCTTGCTTTGTGTCCTATCATGTGGTCTATCTTTGAAAAAGTTCCATGGACACTTGAAAAGAATGTGTATTTTGCTTCTTTGGGATGAAAAGCTCTATATATGTCAGTTAAGTCCATTTCCTCTAGCGTATTGTTAAGTGACACAATATCCTTGTTCATATTTTGTTTGAAATACCTGTCCATTTTTGATAGTGGCGTGCTAAAGGCCCCTACTATGATTGTGTTGCTGTCAATATCTTTCTTGAAATCCTCCAAGATTTTCTTTATATATTTGGGTGCTCCTATGTTGGGTGCATATATATTTACAATGTTTATGTCTTCTTGGTGGATTCTTCCCTTGAGTATTATGAAGTGACCTTCTGCATCTCTCTTTATTGCCCTTCTTTGGAAGTCTATTTTGTCTGATATGAATATTGCTACCCTGATTTTTTTTTTCCTGTCCATTTGCTGGAAAATTTGTTTCTAGCCCTTCACTTTCAGTCTGTGTAAGTCTTTTGTCCTGAGATGGGTCTCTTGTAGGCAGCATATGTGTGGGTCATGTTTTCTTATCCATTCAGCTGTTCTATGTCTTTTGATTGGAGCATTTAATCCATTTACGTTTAAGGTTATTATCGATAGGGGGTTATTCATTGCCATTTTTTCCTACCGGTGTTCCTCTGTCTTTCTTTTTTCCTTCCTTTCATTAAAGCAGTCCCTTTAGCATCTCTTGCAGAGCTGGTTTGGTGGAGCTGTATTCTTTTAGACTTCTTTTGTCTGGGAAACTCTTTATTTGGCCTTCTATCTTGATTGAGAGCCTTGCTCGGTAATGTAGTCTCGGTTGCAGGCCTCTGGTTCTCATTACTTGGAATATTTTTTGCCATTCTCTTCTGGCTCGGAGCATTTCCATTGAGAAGTCAGTTGCTAACCTTATTGGGGCTCCCTTGCATGTTACTTCCTTTTTCTCCCTTGCTGCCTTTAAGATCCTCTCTTTGTCTTAGAATTTTGCCATTTTTATTTTGATGTGTCTTGCAGTGGGACTCTTTGGGTTCCTCTTGCTTGGGACTCTCTGTGTTTCCTGGATTTGGGCGACCTTTTTTCTCCTCAGATTAGGGAAATTTTCCATCATTACTTTTTCAAACAGGTTTTCTATCCCTTGCTCTTCTTCTTCTCCTTCTGGTATTCCTATTATACGGATATCGTTACATTTCATGTTGCCCTGCATTTCCCTTATTGCCTCTTCATTCTTTCTGAGCCTCTTTTCCTTTTCTTGCTCTTTCTGGGTGTTTTTTTCTCCTTTGTCCTCCAGCTCACTGATCCGATCCCCTGCTTCATTAAGTCTGCTTTTCATTCCTTCTACTGTGTTCTTCAATTCAGAAATTGTATTCTTCATTAACTCTTGGCCCTTGTTGATAGTTTCTATTTCCTTTTTCATGCTGATATAGTTTGCAGTGAGTTCATTGTAGTTTTTCTGTAGTTTCTGGTAGTTCTCTTTGAGCTCAGAGAGCTCAGTGAGCTTCCTGATAACCATTGCTTTGAAGTCAGTATCTGATAGTTGACTCGCCTCTTTTTCAGTTAGCATTCTTTCTGAGGCTTCCTCCTTTTCTTTTATTTGGGAATTGTTTCTTTGTCTTCCCATTGTTTGTGAGACTCTTCTTGTTAGCTTCTGCTTCTTAAATTGCTCTATTCTGACTCCCTGGGTTTATGGTATGAACTTCTATGGTAGCATGCCAATGGGATTCAGTGGTGCTGTCTCCTTAATCTCCTGTGCTCACTGGTCTTGAGCTGATGTTTATGGGTGTAACAGGGTCTAACTCTTGTCTTTTCAGCACTGCAGGTTTTGTTGTCTCACCTGTGGGAGAAAGAGGAATGGGGGCAAAAAAGAAAAAAATGGATGGAGGTAAAAAGGCAATAGAAAAGGATAGGAAGGAAGGGAGTAGGAATAAATAAACATCGGAGGTAAGATAAGTAGGAATTTTTTAACAAAAATAAAACAACAGAATAAATAAAAGAAGGCAGGAAGAAGGAATATAAAAGGTAAAGGATGGAAAGAAGAAGGAAGAAAAAAAGAAAGAAGGACAGAAAGGAAGAAGGAATTCAGGGGGAAAGAAGGAAAGAAAAAAGAAGAAAAGAAAAGAGAGAAAAAAAGTTCTTCTGCTGGCTTTAAACTGGTCAGGTTAGTTCTGCTGGTCGTCCTGTGTGTGGAACTGGAGGGTGTGGTTGGAAGGATTGGTTTCACTTTTCTCCCTTCCTGAGCCACACTCTTCGCTGTTGTTCAGCCTTCAGTCTAGTTCCTCCATGTCATTCTGCTCCCCACTAGGCCTTTAGTTCACCAGCTGTGGCTGTCCTTGAGGTGCACCAATTAGGGGCAACTCACATTCCACCTTCTTGCTCTTTGCTGTCTTAGATGCTAGGGGCTTTCGGTGCTGCTATGGGGTAGTTCAGCCCCCTACTGGGTCCAGTCTTTCCGGGGAATGCAGTCTCTCCTAGCCCTGCAGCTCCCCTCTGCTGGGTTTCTGCCTTCCTCCTAAAGAGCCAGTAGGCCCTGCAGAGTGCTGTGCGCAGGGGCTACATAGGAGTTTTCAGAACCAGTGCTTTTTTGGCTGTGGTCGCCTGTAGCCTGCCAGGCCGTTGATCGGGTTTTGTGGCCGATCTCTGCTTTGGACTTCGGTTGGTTGCCAATCCCCTGCTTTGGGTCTGTGCGCGGGGGCAGCCAGCCACTGATCCAGTTTAGGGCTCACCCAGGAGCTTTTTGTCTGTGCTCCCAGGCGGCTGCGTCCTTATCAGGGCGCCCGCCCACCGGGGTTTCATGTGTGGGCCCCAGGACACTGATTGGGATACGCACCCACTGGGGCACTTTGGGACTGGCTCTCAAGCTGCTGGGCCGCTCATCAGGGCTCATGCTCACCTGGGGTTTCAGGTGTGGGCCTCTAGACGCGCGCCAGCCGGGCTTCAGGTGAGCACTGGGGCTGCTTTTCTGCATTCACAGTCCAGGGGCTGAGGGGGGAGGGGCGCCAGAGGCCGCTGCTGCTGCGGCTGCTGGGGAGAGTTCTCTAACTAGCTACTACGTGCCTCTATTTTCTTTTCCTTTTTGAGAAATTCTTCCTATTCAAGCCCCCCTGGTCCAAACAAGCACCTGGCTGCTCACACAGCCTAGCCTAGCTCTCTCCCAGGAATCCTGCAGTAGACCCTGAGCCCTGCCGGGGCTTCAGTCGCCCTGGTCCCCGCGCGCATCCCCGGGATCTTATTGTCCTTAAGCACTCTTCTTACCATCAGATCTTTCAATGTCCTCTATCTTTGGTCTCTGATCTTCATATATGCTGGAATACCGTTGGCTGTTCGCTCTGCTCCTCAGATCAGCTAGGTATTTCACTGGCATTGAGAGGAAGTGGACTCTGCTCCCACCTATCTGGCCGCCATCTTCACACTCCCAGTTTATTATTGATAGGTACTTATTCATTGCCAATTTTGCATAACTGTGTTCTTCTCTCTCTCTCTTTTTCTTTCATTCCTTAAAGCAGTCCATTTATCATCCGTTGCAGAGCTGCTTTGGTGGAGGTGTATTCTTTTATACTTCTTTTGTCTGGAAAGCCCCTTATTTTGCTTCTATCTTGATTGATAGCCTTGCTAGATAAAGTAGTCTTGGTTGCAGGTCTCTGGTTCTCATTACTTGGAATATTTTTTTGCCATTCTCTTCTGGCCTGGAGCATTTCCATTGAGAAGTCAGCTGCTAACCTTATCAGAGCTCCCTTGTATGTTACTTCCTGTTTCTCCCTTGCTGCTTTTAAGATTCTCTTTGTCTTGGAATTTTGCCATTTTAATTATGATGTTTCTTGAAGTGGGTCTTTGGGTTCCTCTTGCATGGGACTCTTTGAGTGTCTTGGATTTGTGTGATATTTCTCTCATCAAATTAGGGAAATTTTCCATCATTACTTTTTCAAACAGGTCTCCTATCCCTTGTTCTTCCTCTTCTCCTTCTGGTATTCCTGTTATATGGATATTATTACATTTCATATTGTCCTGCATTTCCCTTAACCCCTCTTCATTCTTTCTGAGCCTCTTTTCCTTTTCTTGCTTATTCTGGGTGTTTTTTTCTACTTTGTCCTCCATCTCACTGATCCGATCCTTCTACTTCATCAGGTCTGCTTTTGATTCCTTCTACTGTGTTCTTCAACTCAGAAATTGTATTCTTAATTTCCTCTTGGCCCTTGTTGATAGTTTCTATTTCCTTTTTCATGTTGATATAATTTGCAGTGGGTTCATTGTAGATTCCCTGTTGTTTTTGGTAATTCTCTGTGAGCTCATTAAGCTTCCTTATAACCAATGCTTTGAATTCAATATCTGATATTTGACTCTTCTCTGTTTCACTTAGCATTCTTTCTGAGGATTCTTCCTTTCCTTTCATTTGGGGATTGTTTGTTTGTCTACCTATAGTTTGTGAGACTGTTCTTGTTAGCCTCTTCTTCTTAACTTGCTCTGTTCTGACCCTCTGGTTTTATGGTGTAAACTTCTGTGGTAGAGTACCTGTGAGATTCACTGGTACAGTCTACTTGATCTCCGCAGCTCACCGATCTTTGGCTGTGGTTTATGTTGGCTCTGTGTATGTCTTTGGTTTTTGGTTGTTTGGGGGACTTTCTTTGGTGAGTCCTTCCCTCCATCTGGTTATGTGAGGGTCCGTCTGTCCACCACCTGTTGTTTTCTGTTGTGCATGTGTGGGTGGTTGTGTTGGAGCTCGTTCTCCATGTTTACAAGTTTTGGAGGCTTTTCTCTTGCTCTTGTTCAGTTGTTTTTTCTGGGTAATTTCTTCACCATTTAGTTGTGTTTCTAGATAGGTCCTGGGTTGAGTTAGTGTGACTTCGATTCCCTCCTTCAACTTCTTCTGTTGTTATCTGTTGGTGGTTCCTTTGTTGGTGGGTTTCCTCTTCCAGTATGTGTCTTGGAGTTCACAGTTTCTACCTACTGTTTTTTGTGATAGGTTGGAGGGGGAGGGCAAAATAATTTAGGACAGCAGGAGTGTATTCTATCATATTAAAATACCAGCCCTTAGAGAAGTGGTATGAGATCCTTTGGATATTTATAGTTTAACCATGATAATTCACCCACCTATCCTCTTTTAGAAAGGATGGAAAGAAGATAACACTCTTGTTGTGGTGGGGGGGGCGGGCGGGAAAGGATTGTGTGTTGGATCTAGAGAGCTGTGAGCTTGTGGGAGGTCAGATTATGAGGTAAAGTGAGAGTAAAAGGTAGATAATATGTGTAATGTGTGAGAGAATAGAGTTAACCACACCAGTAATAAGATTCAGGAACCAGTGAAGTGGGCTGAGATCTGGGAGGGGTTCTGTGTATTATTTACAAATGTATGGAACAGCTATTATTTACAATGGTAATGGAGCAACAATCATATGACAGAATCTATGTGACCTGGATAACTAGAATAGGGAGTATAGGTCCTAGAGTACTGTCCTAATGGAACCCAAGTGAAGTGAAAGACAGTTAATTAACAAAACACTATGAAAAAGAGAACAAGAGGAAACCAGTCAAACAATGCAAATTAACCAGTCAAACGAAGAAGGCTAAACATATAGAAGAGAAATACAAAAATACTAATAGAATGAGTGATGTAAGGATAATGAAAAAATAATAATAGAAATATACAATAACTTGTATGTTCTCTGGGGTAGCAAAGTGAAATTTGTTTCACTGTCTCAGCTGTTGGGATGCCCTCTCTTTGGTTCCAACTTTGGTCTTTTCACAGTTCCAGGTTTTATTGTCGCACTTGTAGGGATTAAAAAGAAAATGAAAAAGAAGGAAGGAAGAAGATATATAAAGGGAAAGAGAGAAGGAATAGAACAAGAAAGAAGGAAATAGAGGCAGAAGGTGTTAAAAGAAACAATAATTAAGAAAAAATAAAGAATTACTTAAAAAAAAAAATGCCTCTTGCTGGCTTCAAACTGACCCAGCCAGTTTTGCTTGTCTATTTGGATTCAGCAGACTCAGTGGGCTTAGTTCAGCTCTTTTCAGTTCAGATCAGCACTCGACTAGCCTCCAGCCCAGCTCTCCAGCAGCCCCTGGTCCCACAGGTTCAGGCATGCACCCTCCTCGGGGCTTTGGGTGTCCTTTGTGTGCACTCTCCCTGGTGTCTAGGATGTTTTCTCAGGTCCCTCCGAGGTTTGCACTTTCCCTGGTGTCTCATATTTTGGCTCGATGCCCCCCACACCCCAGCGGATGTGCCTGGTGGCTGGGTGGAGAGGAGGCTGGAGCTGCTGCTGCAGGAGAAATTCCAAAACTGCCCCTGAGTGTCTCTCTTTTTCACTTTTTCTTTTTGGGAAATCTTCACATTCAATCCTGCCTCTCCATACAGTGAAGGGCCTGTCCTCTCACACAGTCCACCTCTCCAGCTAGACCAGGGACTGTCTGGGTCAGGGCCCCTCACAGCCCAACTCTCAACTATCCCTAGCCAGTGCACACAGTCTCTGTGGGTTTACCACTTCGTCCTTATTCCCCTCCCTGTGAATTCAAGCAACCAGGTCTCTCTTGGTGCTCCTTAAGCCTTGTTTGGTGGGAGTAGGGAGCCATTAACCCAGCTCTCTCCCACTAGTTCTGGGTCAGGCCCGGTGGATGCCAGGCTTGGGGCTGTAGCTGCCCTGGTCCCCCGCACTGGTCCCAGGGACCATTTTGTCCTGAAGCAATCCCCTTACCATCCGTTTTTTCAGTTTCCTCTATACTTTTTCATCTCCTGTCTTCATAAACACTGGGGTACTGTTAGCTGTTCGCTTTGTTCCTCAGTAGATTGGCTAGGTGTTTCATCTGTGTGTAGAGGGAAGTAGACTCTGCTCCCACCTATCTCGCCACCATCTTCCTCTAATTATTTTTATATACTGATAGGTTCAATTTGTTAGCATAGTGTTTAGTTTTTTTGCCTCTAAATTCTTGAGAAATTTTTACTTTTAAGTTCATTAAAATTTTTTGTCTATAATTTTTTGCCTCTACTTTTAAAGTATGAAGTTTTCAGAGATATGCCTCCACAGCCATCTCTCAAAAATCCCCTTCTGTTTAAGAATGTAGATTCTAAAAGAGCTTAATTCGGTCCACTTCTTGGTTTTTATCTCAACCTCCCATACCACCATAAAGGTAGTTGGGAAATTAGAAAACTTAGTTTCCACTTCGAAATCTCAGCTAAGAGTATATATTACCTTTCTCTAGCTAATTCTTTACTTTTCCTGATGGTTTTAATGTTTTAAGGATAGGGAGTTCAGACTTAAAAAATGAGTGTTTGCATATTCTCAACTCATCACCAATACTGCATTGATATTTATAGTAACAGATTAAACATACATGATTATATCTAAAAATTAAGTATATTTAAAATATTATTAAGCAATAAATTATGATTACACAATAATAAAATTATTTTGGCTTCCTCAATGTATCTTATGTCCTCACTGATATTAATAACACCATGTCTATCACATAAGACAATGGAAAATTCACCAATTTCTTCAGAGAGATTCTAATTTAGTCTGGTCCACTTTTGCTGATATTGTAATCATCAAGATAAAAGTAAATCCATGATTTTACATTTACTAATACATAATTCCAGAAGAATTTGGATATGTGCTTGTGCAGTGCTGAAAATAGTGTCTTCTAAATTTTTTTTCTGTATTTTTAGGGTTTTATGTTTATCTTCTGTGTGTGTGTGTATGTGTGTGTATACATTTTTTTTTGGTTTTTTTTCAGTGTCCAATAATGAGCTTTTAAATTATTTTGTGGCTGTGCTCAGTAGAATACAATCATAGAAAAAGTTCAAGATTGCAAAACAAGAGATCAATCTATTTAACTTGAATAAAATCTCAGACTGAGACTGGTTAAGTGACTTGTTAAAAATGTTATATACAAAGTTAGCATTAGAATCCTAGCTAGATACCAGCTCTCCCGTCTGTCAGAACAGTGTAAGATTTTTAGCTCACAGTTTATCCTTTACCAGTTGCAGAATAAAAATGTATAGCTCAATCTGAATTTTTTGTACAAATATACTGGATTTGACCTACCTTAATTTTAGACAATGTGAAACTTATGTGGAAAGCAGATTCTACAGGAATCAAATTTTGGAGGTCAGTAGTAGAGTCCTATACCTCATGTCAAAACACCTCTGGTGATTCCAGTGCTGTTTTCCTGAGGAATCACCTATGAATAGTCACTCTTTCTTTTTTCCCAACCCTACCAACAAAAAGAATCAGAACACTTGCATCTACCTGCTGCTAAACCACTTCTTAATGTTCATGGAGTCCTTTGCTCACCATTGCTGTTAATTTTTCAATAAGTAGTCCCTCTTAAATTAGGAATAAGAGGAAAAAAGGATTGAGAGATGATCTTCAAGTAGTCCAAAATTGCAGAAACCTAGCTAGGGCATGTTCAATCGTTGATACAGACAGTCAAATTTACAACACTAGTATAAAGAAGCTAACGGAATGGAAAAAACTAAATCCTTAAGAGCCTCTGCGAAAAACGGAGGTATAAGAGAAAAGATTCACTGGTATACTGAGATCAGAATAGCAAAATATGAGATTGAAGAAAAAAGCAAACAAAATATAACCAGAGACATTGAAATTAAGAACATTGTAACAATAGCCAGAGGGGAGTGGGGAGGGGATAGTGGGGAGAGGGGTCTATAGGAGCTACTATAAAGGACACAAGGACAAAATAAAGGGGGAGGGTAGAGGTGGGGGAGGGAGGTGGGACTGGCTGGGGTGGGTGGAGGGATGGAGAGAAAATGCAGACAATTATAACTGAATAAAAATAAATAGGAGATGACTGAAGATGGCAGCGAGATAGGTGGGAGCGAAGTCCGTTTCCCCTCAGCACCAGTGAAACGCCTAGCTAATCTGAGGAACAGTGCGAACAGCCAACGATATGCTGGCACATATGAAGATCGGAGACCAAAGATAGAGGACATTGAAAGATCTGATGGTAAGAAGAGTGCTTAAAGACAATAAGGTCCCTGGGACCTGAACGGGGACCAGGGCGGCTGAAGCCCTGGCCGGGGGGCAGGGTCTGCTGCAGGATTCTTGGGAGAGAGCCAGGCTGGGCTGTGTGAGAGGCCAGATGCTTGTTTGGATCAGGGCGGCTTGAATAGGAAGAATTTCTCAAAAAGGAAACGAAAATAGAGGCACTCAGCGGCTAGTTAGAGAACTCTCCATAGTAGCCTGGGCCTCTGGAGCCCCTCCTCCCTCAGCCCCTGGACTGTGAACTCAGAATAAGCAGCCCCAGCACTCACCTGAAGCCCGGTTGCCCACACCCAGATTAGAGGACTGGGGACCCACAACTGAAACCCTGGTTGGGCACCCACACCTGAAACCCCGGGCAGAAGCCCACACCTAAAACCTCGGGTGGGTGCGCACCTGGAGCAGAGGCTAGCTGCACCAGGCACAGGCCCAAAGCGGGGGATCAGCTGATCAACAGCCTGGCTGCCTACCAGCAACCACACCTAAAAGCACCAGCTCTGAACAACTCCCACCTAGCCCCTGCGCACACAGCCCTGCAGGGCCTACTGGCTCTCTAGGACTAAGGCAGAACGCCCAGCAGAGAGGAGCTGCAGGGCTAGGAGAGACTGCATTCCCTGGAAAGACTTGACCCAGTAGGGGGTTGAACTACCACATAGCAGCACCAAGACTCCCTAGCGTCTAAGACAGCAAAGAGCAAGAAGGTGGAGTGTGAGTTGCCCCTAATTGGTGCAACTCAAGGAAAGCACAACTGGTGAACTAAAGGCCTAGTGGGGAGCAGAAGGACTCTGAGGAACTGGACTGAAGGCTTAAGAACAGTAAAGAGTGTGGCTCAGGAAGGGAGAAAAGTAAAACCAATCCTTCCAACCACCCCCTCCTGTTTCACAGACAGGAAGACCAGCAGAACTAACCTGACCAGTTTAAAGCCAGCAGAAGACTTTTTTTTTTCCTCCTTTCCCCCTGAATTCCTTCTTCCTTTCTGTCCTTCTTTCTTTTTTTATTTCTTCTTCCTTCCATCCTTTACCTTTTTTATTCCTTCTTCCGGCCTTCTTTTATTTATTCTTTTGTTTTAATTTTTGTTAAAATCCCTTCTTATCTTGATTCCGATCTTCCTTTATTCCTTCTTCCTTCCTTCCTTTCCTTTTCTATTCCCTTTTTCCCTCCTTCCCTTCTCCTTTTTTTCCCCTTTCTCTTTTTCACACAGGTGAGACAATAAAGCCTGTAGTACTGAAAAGACAAGAGTTAGACCGTGTTACACCCATAAACATCAGCTCAAGACCAGTGAGAACAGGAGATTAAGGAGACAGCACCAATGAATCCCTTTGGCATTCTACCATAGAAGTTCATACCATAAACCCAGGGAGTCAGAATAGATCAATTTAAGAAGCAGAGGCTAACAAGAAGAGTCTCACAAACAAGGGGAGGACAGAGAAACAATCCCCAAATGAAAGGAAAGGAGGAAGCCTCAGAAAGAATGCTAACTGAAAAAAGAGGCAACTCAACTATCAGATAATGAGTTCAAAGCGATGGTTATAAGGAAGATCACTGAGCTCACAGAGAACTGCCAGAAACTACAGGGAGACTACAATGAAAACACTGCACACTATATCAACATGAAAAAGAAAATGGAAACTGTAAACAAGGGCCAAGAGGAAATGAAGATACAATTTCTGAACTGAAGAACAGAGTAGAAGGAATGAAAAGCAGAATTGATGAAGCAGAGGATCAGATAAGCGAGCTGGAGGACAAACTACAAAAAAAAAAAAAAACCACCCAGAAAGAGCAAGAAAAGGAAAAGAGGCTCAGAAAGAATGAAGAGGCAATAAGGGAAATGCAGGACAACATGAAACGTAACAATATCCGTATAATAGGAGTGCCAGAAGGAGAAGAAGAAGAGCAAGGGATAGAAAACCTGTTTGAAAAAGTAATGATGGAAAATTTCCCTAATCTGATGAGAGAAAAGGTCACCCAAATCCAGGAAACACAGAGAGTCCCAAGCAAGAGGAACCCAAAGAGTCCCACTGCAAGACACATCAAAATTAAAATGGCAAAATTCTAAGACAAAGAGAGGATCTTAAAGGCACCCAGGGAGAAAAACAAAGTAACATGCAAGGGAGCCCCGATAAGGTTAGCAACTGACTACTGAATGAAAACACTCCAAGCCAGAAGAGAATGGCAAAAAATATTCCAAGTAATGAGAACCAGAGGCCTGCAACCAAGGCTACTTTACCCAGCAAAGCTCTCAATCAAGATAGAAGGCCAAATAGTTTCCCAGACAAAATAAGTCTAAAAGAATACACTTCCACCAAACCAGCTGGGCAAGAGATGCTAAAAGGATTGCTTTAAGGAAAGGAAGGAAAAGAGAAAGTGAGATGAACAGAGTTATGGAAAATTGGCAATGAATAACTACCTATCAATAATAACCTTAAACGTAAATGGATTAAATGCTCCAATCAAAAGACATAGAACAGCTGAATGGATAAGAAAACATGACCCACACATATGCTGCCTACAAGAGACCCATCTCAGGACAAAAGACCTACACAGACTGAAAGTGAAGGGCTAGAAACAAATTTTCCAAGCAAAAGGGGAAGGAAAAAATACCAGGTGTAGGAATACTCAAATCAGACAAAATACACTTCCAAAGAAGGGCCATAAAGAGAAACCGAGAAGGTCACTTCATAATACTCAAAGGAAGAATCCACCAAGAAGACATAAACATTGTAAATATATATGCACCCAACATAGGAGCACCCAAATACATAAAGAAAATCTTGGAGGACTTCAAGAAAGATATTGACAGCAACACAATCATTGTGGGGGAGTTTAACACCCCAGTGTCAAAAATGGACAGGTCTTCCAAACAAAATATCAACAAGGATATTGTGACACTTAAGAATATCCTGGATGAAATGGACTGAACTGATATATATAGAGCTTTTCATGCCAAAGAAGCAAAATACACATTCTTTTCAAGTGTCCATGGAACTTTTTCAAAGATAGACCACATGATAGGACACAAAGCAAGCCTCAACAAATTCAAGAAAATTGAAATCATATCAAGCATTTTCTCTGAACACAACGGACTGAAACTAGAAACCAACCCCAAAGGAAAAAATGCCAACCAGTCAAAATCATGGAGACTGAATAGCATGCTATTAAACAATGAATGGGTCAAGAACGAGATTAGGGAAGAAATCAAAAACTTTCTGGTAACAAATGAAAATAAACTCAAAACAGCCCAAAATGTATGGGACACAGCAAAGGTAGTCCTGAGAGGGAAGTTCATAGCAATACAGGCCGACCTTAAAAAGATAAAAATATTTCAAACAAACAACCTAACCTTATGCCTACAAGAACTGGAGGAAGAACAACAAAGACAACCCAGAGCAAGCAGAAGGAAGGAAATAACCAAGATCAGAGCAGAGTTAAATAACATAGAGAACAAGAGCAAAATTCTAAGGATCAACGTATCCAGGAGCTGGTTCTTTGAAAAAATAAACAAAATCAACAAGCCTTTAAGCATGCTTATCAAGAAAAAAAGAGAGAGGATCCAAATAAACACAATTAGTAATGAAAGAGAAGAGATGACAACTGATACCACAGAAATACAAAGGATTGTAAGAACCTACTACGAAGAACTGTATGCCAAGAGATTTGAAAACCCAGGTGAAATGCCACATTTCTAGAAAATATAATCTTCCAAAACTGAATGAAGAAGAAGCAGAAAACCTGAACAGACCAATAACAGCAGAGGAAATTGAAGCAGTCATCAAAAAACACCCAACACACAAGCCCTGGACTAGATGGTTTCACAGGAGAATTCTACAAAGCATTTAAAGAAGACCTAAACCCTATCCTTCACAGATGATTCGAAAAAATCCAAACTGATGCAAGACCCTCAAACTCTTTTTATGAAGCCAGCATCATCCTAATTCCAAAACCAGATAAAGACACAAAGAAAGAAAACTTCAGGCCCATATCGCTGATGAACATAGACACTAAAATTCTCAACAAAATATTGGCAAGCCGCATCCAGCAATACATTAAAAAGATCATACACCATGACCAAGTGGGATTCATCCCAGGGATGCAAGGATGGTACAATATTCGCAAATCAATAAACATAATACATCACATCAACAACAGCAAAGACAAAAATCACATGTACATATCAATAGATGCAGAAAAAGCATTTGATAAGATAGAGCACCCATTTCTGATAAAAACACTCAGCACAGTGGGAATAAAGGGAGCATTCCTCAACATCATAAAGGCCATATATGAGAGATCTACAGCCAACATCATACTGAACGGAAAAAATCTTAGAGCTTTCCCACTAAGATCAGGAACAAGACAAGAATGTCTTCTCTCACCACTCCTATTCAACATAGTATTGGAAGTCCTAGCCACAGCAATCAGACAAGTAAAATCAATAAAAGGCATCCAAATTGGAAAGGAGGAAATGAAACTGTCACTGTTTGCAGATGACATGAGAGTGTACATGGAAAATCCTTTAGACTCCACCAAAAAACTACTCGACCTAATTAATGAATTTGGCAAAACAGCTGGATACAAAGTCAATACTCAGAAATCAAAGGGCTTCCTGTATACCAACAATGAAACATAGAAACAGAAATCAGGGAAAAAATCCCATTTGATATAGCAACAAGAAAAATAAAGTACCTAGGAATCAACCTAACCACGGTGGTAAAAGACCTGTACTCAGAAAACTACACAACACTGAAGAAAGAAATTCAGGAAGACACAAACAAATGGAAGCATGTACCATGCTCATGGATGGGAAGAATTAACATCATCAAAATGGCCATACTACCCAAAGCAATTTATAGATTCAATGCAATCCCTATTAGAGGACCCATGACATATTTCACAGATATAGAACAAACATTTCAGAAATTTATATGGAACCATAAACAACCCCGAATAGCTGCAGCAATTTTGAGAAAGAAGAACAAAGCAGGAGGGATCACAATACCTGATATCAAGCTTTATTACAAGGCCACTGTAATCAAAACAGCCTGGTGCTGGCATAAAAATAGGCACATAGACCAATGGAAGAGAACAGAGAGCCCAGAAATAAACTCAAGTCTTTACGGTCAGTTAATATTTGACAAAGGTCCCAGGAGCATAAAATGGAGCAAAAACAGCCTCTTTAACAGATGGTGTTGGGAGATCTGGACAGCCACGTGCAAAAAAAATGAAACTCGACCACCAACTTACGCCATACACAAAAATAAACTCAAGATGGATAAAAGACGTAAATATGTCATAACACCATAAAAGTCCTTGAGGAAAACATTGGCAGGAAAATCTCAGACATTCCATGCAGCAACATCCTCACAGACATGTCCCCTAAAGCAAGGGACATAAAGGACAGAATAAACAAATGGGACCTCATCAAAATAAAAAGCTTCTGCATGGCTAAAGAAAACAGTGCCAACTTACAAAGAGAACCACCAGTATGGGAAAACATATTTGCTAATGATACCTCAGACAAGGGCCTGATCTCCAAAATATATAAGAAGTCACACGACTGCACTCCAGGAAGGGAAACAACCCAATTAAAAAATGGGCAAAGGACTTGAACAGACACTTCTCCAAGGAAGACATACAGAGGGCCCAGAGACATATGAAAAGATGCTCATTTTCACTAGCTATCAGAGATGAAAATTAAAACCACAATGAGGTACCATCTCACACCAGTCAGAGTGGCCAACATAAAGAAATCCACAAACAAATGTTGGAGAGGATGCGGAGAAAAGGGAACCCTAGTGCGCTGTTGGTGGGAATGCAGACTGGTGAGACCAGTGTCGAAAACAGTATGGAATTTCCTCAGAAAACTAAAAATGGAACTGCCCTTTGACCCAGCAATTCCTCTGCTGTGATTATACCATAAGAACCCTGAAGCACCAATCCAAAAGAACCTGTGCACCCCAATGTTCATAGCAGCACAATTTACAATAGCCAAGAACTGGAAGCAACCGAGGTTCCCATCAGCAAACGAGTGGATCAAAAAACAATGGTATATTTACACAATGGAATTCTACGCAGCAGAGAGAAAGAAGGAGCTTATACCCTCTGCTACGGCATGGATGGAACTGGAGAGCATTATGCTAAGTGAAATAAGCCAGGAAGTGAGGGACAAATACCATATGATCTCACCTTTAACTGGAACATAAGCAAGAGAAGAAAAAAGCAAACAAAATATAACCAGAGACATTGAAGTTAAGAACAATCTAACAATAGCCCGGGGGGGAGTGGGGTGGTACAGTGGGAAGAGGGGATTACAGGATCTACTATAAAGGACACATGGAGAAAATCAATGGGGAGGGTGTAGTTGGGGGAGGGAAGTGGGTTCAGCTGGGGTGGGGTGGAGGGATGGGGAGAAAAAGCACACAACTGTAATTGAATAACACTAAAAAAATGAAAATTAAAAAGTAAGTAAATAAATAGGTAAAAATAGATAAATAAATAAATAAATTTGAAGTACTACAAAAGAAAAGAATGGCAAAATATCTTCAGAAATATACCTGTATTAAAATGACTTTATATTTCAAAATTGTCCGTTTCAGAAATGTTTCCTCTTCATCTTTGTATCCCTCATAGTGTTTTGCAGACAAGAGGCACTTAATAATAGTTATTGAAGAAGTATCCCATAATTAATTCATCTATATAACACTCAAAATGTCACTCTATATATTCTGCAGTAAAGTGAATGTGTTGCTAATATTTTCAATCTACTTCACTACTTGGTATTTTGAAAATCTTTGGGAATTTGCATGTAAAATATGGTGGTTAATATAATGGACTTTGGAATCTCAGCTCCACAACTTTTCAGTTGTATGGGTTTGCAAAACCTATTTTATCATCCTATATCTCAGTCCCCTGTTCTTTAGAATGGTGATAACAATATTAATTACCTCATAGGGCTGTTGAAAGGATAAATGACATAATGCTTATGAAGTTCTTAGAGCAATGGCTGGCAGAGAGAGAATATGTGCTGAATAAATATTTATAAGTAAGATAAATGATCTAAATTGAATAGCTGAGTCATTTACCTAACATGTTACTTGTTAAGTGCTGTGCTTATTGGGAGTTAGGACAAAGTATACCAAAATTTCTCAGTTCACAGAGTTTTTAGTGTCTCAAGCTATTTTTTATAGCAAACCTAAACCTAACAGTCTTGCTTATTAAATCGTTAGATCCAAACTATGGAATAGTTCCAGTTCATGAGATGTCATTCTGTTTTCCTTGAAAATTTAAATTACCGCTTTTGTCCTGACTGTGGCACCTTGGGGTCCTGGACATATAGTTTGGAAATCATGGAATTAGAAATACAAAAATAAATAAAATATGGTTCCTTCTCTAAAGGAGTTTTCAAATTTGGCACTGTAAATACATTCAAATAACTTACTAAAATATTGTGAACACTTTTATGAAGTATTTCCAAGGTTATTAGGAACATAAAGGGAGATGGGGTATGGAAGAAATTATAAAGAAAGAATTATTTGACAAATTATGCAGGATTAAGTAGAAGATAACTAGGCAGAGAAGATACAGAAAGGGAGGTAGAACAGTGTCAGTAAAGATCCTGATGTATAAAAGCTAATGATTGTAAAAAAGAGAATTAAGAATAGAAATAGAAATAATGTAGATGATCATGGCAGGCATGGAGGTACACACACACAGATTGCCCCACAACAGAGAACCTTCTAACCCCACCCCAGCCAGTCCCACCTCCCTCCCCCACCTCTACCCTCCCCCTTGATTTTGTCCTTGTGTCCTTTATAGTAGCTCCTATAGACCCCTCTCCTCACTATCCCCTCCCCACTCCCCTCTAGCTATTGTTACAATGTTCTTAATTTCAATGTCTCTAGTTATATTTTGTTTGCCTTTTTCTTTCTGTTGATTATGTTCCAGTTAAAGGTGAGATCATATGGTATTTGTCCCTCACCACCTGGCTTATTTCACTTAGCATAATGCTCTCCTACGCAGCAGAGAGAAAGGAGAAGCTTATGCCCTTTGCAATGGCATGGATGGAGCTTAGCCATTCTTGCCTGACATTGGATTTCTCTGGTGGGCAATATTTTTCTCTGGGGTTTTCCATTGACCTGGCCAAAGCTTTCTGAAAACTCTGCTGTCATCTTAGTTTCTTCATACCTAATCTTCCTGTTTCTCTGCTTCTTTCATAATTTTCAGGCCTATATTAAAGTCTAACAACTCTCTTTGTCTCTCTTTTCTCTTTCTCCTTGCCCCTTTGTAGGGTAAATGGAGTCAGTCAGGCTCCCTCATCCAGATGTTTGGGCAACTTAGAGAAGCAGCATTTCCATAACCTTGAGACTAGGTCCTCATGTGCAGATTCATACTGTGTTATACAATACCTTGGCACCCTGACAGCTTTGTGTGCATTTAGTATATAAGGGAGTTGGGACTTCCTGCCAGTGCAACAGGTGGCTTGCAGCCTGCATGGATTGCCTCACCCATAAAGGCATGTCAGGCAATGGACAGCTCCACGTATATTCTTCTGTCTGCCAAATCCTGAGTGAACCTGTCCAGCCTTGAATGGTTGCAACACACCCTTTATCATAGGCATTTTCACCAATAAGTCTTTTGGATTCTAATCCCATCTGGGTGCTTGCTTTCTGGAGAATCTGAACCAATATAATGCTAAAACTAAATTTAAATGTATATATATGTATATATATATATATATATATATATACACACACACACATACACACATACATACATATATATACATATATGTATGTGTGTGTGTATGTGTGTGTGTGTATATATATATATATATATATATATATATATATATATGAAGTGGACCCCAGCCAGCTGGGTCCATGTGTTGTGGCTGTGACGAACAAATTCACATGGACTACAGAAGTCCTGTGGAGAAAAAGGGACAGTATGGCCTCTCTCTAAGTGAGAGATTGGGCCCCAACTCCTGCCTGGACAGGCTTTTATTGCTTTTGTGGGGACATTACATCAAGGATGGTCCTCATTTACTATGCACAGGTTCGCTGTAGGTGATTACCTTTTACAGATAGCAAAGGAGAGGATGTTGCTAATTACTTTAAAGAGAAGGATGTTACAGATCAAAGGGAAAAGTGGTTGAACTGGTTACACTCCATGCTTGGGAGGTTTAGCACAGATTTTAGGAAGTTACTTTCGAGATATGCAGTAAACATTTGCTGCCTCAATCCAGGGTGAGGGAGTTTCAGCAAAAGCAAGTCTCATAGCAGCCTAGGTACAATACAGGCCTGATTCCCCATGGGAGAACCTATCTGTGGGCGAGGGTCCTGTGTGCTGGACCTCACTCCCCACTGGCCTTTCCGAGTCAGGGCTGGGCTACACTCTCCATACCATACCATGAGGAGTAGTTCCCTGTGTGTGTGTGTGTGTTTGTGTGTGTGTAATTTCATATATACATATATAAATCTTATATGTGTATATATAAAATTTAGTTGAAATAAATGGAATCACAATACCACAGACCCACAGTTAGGAGGTTGGCAAGGGGGAGTCAATTCTCTTAGTTTGGGCTATATTTTAGAATAGAGAGATAAGAGCCATACTATGTGGAAAATGAGTCTGAGAGGCTTCCCTGGAACACATGGCAAGAAGTTCTTCTCTTAGTTAATCCAAGACAAGGATTTTTTTAAACTTGAATCTATTGGGATGACATTGGTTAATAAAACCACACAGGTTTCAAGTTTACAAATCAAAAACATCATCTTCACATGGCATCATGCACCCATCACCGCAATCAAAGTCTCTTTTTGTCCCCATTTCCCCTTCTTTGCTCACTTTCACCTCCTCCCAACCTCCCTTTCCCTCTGGCAGTTACCACACTGTTGTTTGTGTCTATGTGATATTGTATATATACATACATACATATATATATATAGTTTTATAGTTGTTATAGTTATAGTTATCATATATATGTTTTTTTGTGCCCAAATCAGTCATCTAAACCTTTACCTATCAAGTACAGCTGAGTGACTTTGTTTCTCTTGGAGCCTAAATTAGCTGATGAGGTAGGCATTTAACCAGTAAGGTAGGTTTGGGGTATAAGATGGATGGGTGAAGACAGTATGAGAAGGAGAGAGGTAGAGATCAGTGAGAATGACATACTGGAAGGGCTCTCCATGTTAGGCTCATGAGTTTAAAACTTATCATTTAGAAAATGAGGAGGCATCAAAGGTTTAAAACCAAAGTAATGATATTTTTCATACATAAATGAGTTTAATAATATTCAGAAAATTAAGTGAACAGGAAGACCATGAATTAGGAGGAAAACCTGATTTGAGTAGGACAAAACCAGTGTTGGTATAGACACACTGGCTTTGGCCCCTAGCAGAGTGTTTTCCATTCCTATCAGGCAGAGCTATTTGTTTTATTCCTGGAGAATGAATAAGAAGGGTCTCTGACCTCATTGAATTGGCAGGGTGCCTGAAGAGTAATGTTATGCTATTCTCTCCTTGCTTGTTTGTCACAATGGATAGCACTGTGATTGATGGAAGATGCAAACAGTGAGTGCTAGAGAATGTCAACTTTCTTTAATGGCAGAGATCATGGAAATTTATAAAGATGGTTACACAAAGCAGGCAATAATGCAGCATGCCCTCGGATACAAATACAACATTCTAGAATTTCCATTCTGCCTGCATTCTAGAAACAGTCTCTAGGCCAGCCAGCTGAATCAGATGCAATGCACATGTGTACTGACTTCAGGCGAGACTTTTGAGCTGCTGGGGCATCCCATTTTTTCCCCAAGTCAATTCATTGCCCTATTCTTTCAGATGTCAATTATCATGCCTTTTTCTCTTTCCATGAGCCACCAATACCTCCTGCTTTTTCTCATTCTTCTATGGTCTTTTTCTTATTTCACTGAGAAAAATAGAAACATTCAAAGGGGAACATTCATATCTTTATACCAAAGTCATCTTCAGTCTTCTGTATCTGTACCCTTTTTCTACATCCTCCCTTGTGTCATGACAAATGAGCTCTTTATCTACTTATATAAGGCTAAACCCTCTACAAGTAAGTGACCTGATTCCATTTGACTTCTTAATCAAGGACATTGCTCCAGGACTCGTTCTCCTTTTTCTCTCATGTTATTTTTTCTCCTCAGCACTGAATCAACCCTCTCAGAATGCAAATACACAATTACATTTCTCTCTTCATCACACATTCCCCTCAATACTGTCACCATTTCTTTGTTGACATTTTAAGAAAAGTCCTCAGCAGTTGTTTCTTATTTACTGTCCTCACTTCTCGTATTTTCTTGAGCCCACTCTGATAAGGCTTCTATCCCCATCAATCCACCAAAGCTTCCTTGTCAAGATCACCAGTGATCTTCATGTTGCCAGATATAATGATCATTTCTTTTTTCAGTATTTTGGATCTATTTTCTGCTATAACACAGCTGATTACCCTTTCCTTTTAAAACACATTCTTGCCCTGGCTGGTGTGACTCAGTGGATCGAGTGCCAGGCTGCAAACCAAAGCGTTGCTGGTTCAATTCCTGGTCAGGGCACATGCCTGGGTTGCAGGCCGGGTCGCCAGGAGGGGTTGTGTGAGAAGCAATCATACACTGATGTTCTCTCCCTCTTTCTCCTTTCATTCCCCTCTTTCTAGAAATAAATAAATAAAATATTTAAAAAATAAGGAACAAAATGAAAATCAGTGTGTAGATTCTGACATTGAAACTAATCAAATCACTCACTACAAAGAAGAGATAGGTGGATGTTTTTATGTTTTCTGTAGATTTTACTTCATTCTGTTATGATATTAAGCCTCTATTACCTTAATATATCATATTAGATTTATTTATATTTGTGGGGATTAATAAGATACATTTGGACAAGCACCAGGCACAAGGCCTGATGCTCAGAAAATGTTGGCTGGATTTGAATTTGTTTTGTTTTATCAGAGATACAAGGAAATGCTATAGAAAAGAACCTAGAATCCTTGCTAATTTCTGCTTTTCCGAGTTTCTCTTTCCTGATGTGTCCTCCAATGAATAGATGTTGTTCATTGCCTTGGGCACAGGCTTTATGGAATCATCTTTTGGGTGGAGTTGAGGGAGGTGGCCTCTAAGTTGGCATGTAGTTAATTGCATACATGAAATTATTTCACTTGTCATGGATAAGAGGTAGTATTTGTAATGATTTTTAAAAAATTAACTAGTAGAATATTTTGATTTATTAAGCTTGTCCTTCTCAATAAGGTAAAGCAGTCAATTAGACCCCACATCCATAAACCCTGCTGTGATAGGTTTGAAATTAGAAAAGACAATTGTAACTGAATAAAAATTAATTAATTAATTTTAAAAAAGAAATTAGAAAAGAAGTTCAAGTGCAGGCAGAAGTGTTGATGACAGTAAATACACAAGGCCTGGAACCTAGTCAGAGATGCAGTTAGTATTACTGAGACCATTATTTACACCATTGAGAAAGGATGTTCCTCAGCTTATTGTTTTTTAACATTCTTGTGATATTTTTATGATTGACCACCTCTGGCTCAGTGTGGCTCATGGAATTTATTTGCAACCATCTGGTCTTTGAATATTATTGCTCCTCTCTGCTTTTCTCAATTCCTAAAACTGTCTTAGACACAGAGGTTCAGTTCAAAGTTTAGGAGTGGAAAAGTATAGCTCTTTTAATAACAACAACAAAGACAACTAAGATTTTTGCACACTTCTTATGTCCAAAGTTCAGCACATTGCAGCTATTCTCTCATTTTATCTTCAAAAAACCCCATGGCAGTGGATTGCAAAGTGTGGTCCTCAGACCAGCAGTATCAGCATCACCTGGGAACTTGTTACAAATGCTAATTCTCATGCTCCACACCAAACTTACTGACTCAGACACTTCAAAGGTGGGAACCAGCTTTCTGTGTTTTAACAAGCTTTCTATGTGATTTTGATGCAGGTTAAAATTTGAGAACCCCTGCCTTATGTTAGCATTGACAGTACTATCACTGCTATCATATAAAGAGCTCAGAGGCAATTGTTTTAGCAATGTTTTTAACTGACTCATTAATGCCCAGTCCTTAAACTCTCTTATCCTAGGAGAATGGAATTTTGATGGTGGTGCTACTTTAGTTTTGCAGCAAATACATTAGCATGCATCTATTTTGGTCAGTTACTGAAAATAAACTCTTAGGTCGAGATTAGACTGCAGAGAGTTTATAGGAGTGCCTTCGGGAACAGCACATGTGGGGTGTGAAGGAAGTCACTTGATGCAGACAGCCCCAGTAGATGGTATGTGACCCTGAGCCAGATTGTATTAGCAGAAGGCCTTCGATGCCAATGTTGCCAGCAGCTAAGGGCATGAATGCCTCAGTCTTGAAGGGGGGAAGCTGGGGAATTCTCATAGCACCCCATTATATACACTATAACATTGCCTCCCCTTCAAACCAATTTATGAAGTACCTTGTATAATGGTTTAATGTGATTGAAGCATTTTGATAGGTGAGGGAGAATTGAAATTGGCTTTAATCAGACTTTTGGCAACATTGTAAAAAATTAGGAACCAAAGCTCAGCAAAGTAGGTGAGAGTTGATGCTACAAAAGTGAACTGAAAAGGTTAAATAAAGACTTTGGAGTGGTGACAACAAGGGAAACAAGTGAGTGGTGTGATTAAAAAGAAAGCAAATATGAAATAGAGAGCAGAGAAAAACTATGCAGAACCATACATTTCCAGAAAGTAGAAGATCTCTCAAAGTCAAAAGTTCCTGAGAGCCCTGCAAACAGGCTACTGCTATTACCAGGTGGGAAGTCATCTGGGATCCTTTGAGAGAAGTACTAGCAAAGAGGCGGCAGTAAAATAGAAAATGGAAAATATTTTAAAGATTGCCCTCCAACTTAAGAGAGAATCCATGACGTGCAGAGACTCTTGCTTTTTTGTTTTCTTACATGACAACAATATGTATTATTTTGCCTTAAAACCTCCTAATGTAAGCGTAAAATAAGCCAGTTTGAAGAAAACATCTTGATGAATCATTTTGTCTCTGCATAGTTCTGTCATGAGCCACATCTGTAGTTATTCTTCACTGAGAGTGGGTTTGTTTGTTTGCTTATTCTTATTCTTATTTTATTCTTATTCTTATTATTGCTATTTGGGGCCATGTAAGTAGATATGAAGTACTAATTATCCCTTACATTTAGAACTTCCAAATATGAATTCAGAGAGAACTTAGGTAACACATTTATTTATATAAATTTAGAAAAAATATAAATTATATGTATGAGGAATTCTGGTAATACTTAGTAAATTGAACACCTGCATTTGTTTTCATTTTCTGTCTAAAACCTCTAAGCTGGCAATGAAGGAGATAAAAGAATTAGCTCACAAAAAGATGGAGACAATAGGAGAGAAAACAGCAGTAAAGGAAAATGCAAACAAGAAAGCAAACTGGGCAAGTGGAAATTGCACTAAGAAACCATTGAAAGCTGATGTACTAGGCTATAATGTAGGAAGCACAGAAGTAGATGAATCTCACCAGAGAAGCCTGGAAAGGCTTAGGAATGGGAACAGGAGTTGGAGGTGATAGAAAGAGACTTGTTTGATAAGCTGCATAAATAGCCTTAAATGAAATTCATATCCACTCCCTAGTGTTTGATGAAGACCAGAGATTTCACCCTGTGGAGAACTTAAACCAGAGAGACTCTGACCTCAGGGACACCAGGCATTGTGCAGGATTGGTTACAAACTCAAGGTAGGGGGGGAAAGGTAAAATGTGAACATCTGAACTCTGAGAAACTCCCATTAACTCTCTTTCCAACTTAGCTCTGAGCATGATGGAACAGAGAAACTAAGGTGGGGGCAGGGGGGAGACTAAATATTAATTTGGGGGAAATTTTCTAAAAATAGTTTTAGAACAAATGAAATACAAGAATGGAAACTACATTGCTCAATCTGGAATTATGTTACAATTTGCATTTTAACAACAATACAAAACAGAGTGTTCATCTTTCCCCAAAATAAGAAGACAGGAAAAGTACTAATTGGGGATGTGTGGTTAAAAGTTGAGGTGGAGAAGAAGTGCATAAGGGTGCTGAATCCTCATATTTTACAGTAGAAAATGTTAAAGGAAGTCATCAACAGAGCGTAACCACTGGTTTACCTAAGAGCTGGACCCAGGCAATCAGAGGCTACTCAGCCTTTCTCCTATACTTGGAATGTATGCTCTGCCTACTGTTTCCACAGTGGGAGCTGTTACAAAGACACAGCTTTGAGACTACCATGTGTTGTTGAGACCATCTGGACAAGATATGTGACAGAACCGAGTTAAGATCTCTATGTAAACTTTTAAGATTCTAGTGGGTGAGTGGGTGGGGAGATCCACCGGTAAATTCACTTGCTTATTAAAACTACCAGCTATCTTGAGAGAAGATGGCGGCGAGATAGGTGGGAGTAAAGTTAACTTCCCTCTGCACCTGAGTGAAACACCTACCCATTCTACTGAGGAACAAAGGGAACAGCCAAAAGCAGCCCAGCGTTTATGAAGATAGGAGACCAAAAAGTACAGAGGACACTGAGAAAACAGAAGGTAAGGAGATTGCTTCAGGTCAAAAAGGTCCCTGGGACCAACGCAGGGACAAGCGGCTGCAGCCCTAGGCCCACTTCAGCCGGGCCTGACCCAGGACTCCTGGCTTAATGGCCCCCTCCCCTGCCAAACAAGGCCTGAGCAACACTGTGAGAGACCTAGTTGCCTGAAGTCTCAGGGAGGGGAATAAGGACCAAGTGGTAAACCCAGGGAGACTGCAGGCTCTGGCTGTGGAGAGTTGAAAGTTGGGTTGTGTGCGATCCTGACCTGCACAGCCCCTGGCCTAGCTGGAGAGGTGGGCTGTGTGAGAGGACAGGCCCTTCCTTGTACGGAGGGAGCCACAGGAATGAGCAGGAGGATTTTTCCCAAAAAGAAAAAGACCCTCTGGGGCACTTTGGGGAATTCCCCTGCAGCAACAGCTCCAGTCTCCTCTCCACCCCTCCACCCATAGGAGGACTGTGTGCATCCACGGGGGAGAGTCTGCACCTCATCTCAGAGGGAGCTGAGACTACAGGCAACACCCAGGGGAGGGTGCCCAGTGACCGGGAGTGTACCCAGTGACCGGAGAGTGTGCCCATCAACCGGGGAGTGCCCGCACCTGATCTTGGAGGGAGCTGACACTACAGACACCACACAGGGGAGTGTGACAAGCGACCAGGGAGTGTGCCCATCCACTGGGGAGTGTCCGCACCTTATCTCTGAGGGAGCTGAGACTACAGACACCATGCAGAGGAGGGTGCCCAGTGACCGGGAGTGTACCCAGCGGCCGGGGAGTGTGTCCACCCACCTGGGAGTGTCTACACCTCATCTCAGAGGGAACTAAGACCACAGGCACCAGGGTGACTGAGAATCAAGGAAGGCTCTGCAAGCACACCCATAGCCCGGAGAAAGCCTACCATAAAAAAAGAGTGGGAAGAGCTGGGAACACCAGGATAACTCCTGGAAGAGGAGACCCACCAACAAAGGAAACACCAACAGATAAGAAGAGAAGAAGGTGAAGGAGGGAGGGGAACCACACTAAGTCAACAAAGGACCTATCTGAAAATACAAATAAATAGTGAAGAAATTACTAAGAACAAACAACTGAACAAGAGCAAGAGAAAAGCCTCAAAACCTTGTATACACGGAAGAACCAGATACAACACAACCAGCCCATACCTGCACAAAAGAAGACAAGAGGTGGGGGACAGACTAACCCTCAGATAACCAGCTGGTGGGAAAGACCCACCAAAGAAACACCCAACAAGAACCAAAAAAGGAAGACATACACAGAGACAACATCAACCACAGCCCAAGATCAGTAAGATCAGGAGATCAAGGAGACTGTACACAAAATCTCACAAGTATTCTACCACAGAAGTTTACGCCAAAAGCTCAGGGGGTCAGAAAAGACCGACTTAAGAAGCAGAGGCTAACAGGAAGAATCTCAGAAACAATGGGAAGACAAAGAAACAATCCAAAAATGAGAGGAAAGGAGGAAGCCTCAGAAACGATGCTAAACAAAAAAGTGGCAAGTCAACTTTCAGATAATGAGTTCAAGGAATTGGTTATAAAGGAACTTCATGAGCTCACACATGAAGAATTACAAAAAAACTACAGGGAAACTACAATGAACTCACTGCAAACTATATCAACATGAAAATAAGAGATAGAAAGTATCAACAAGGGCCAAGAGGAAATGAAGAGTACAATTTATGAACTGAAGAACACAGTAGAAGGAATCAAAAGAAGGATCGATGAAGCAGAGGATCACATCAGTGAACTGGGGGACAAGGTAGAAAAAAAAAAAACAGGATGAGCAAGAAAAAGAAAAGAGGCTCAGAAAGAACGAAGAGGGGTTAATGGAAATGCAGGAAAATATGAAACGCAATAATATCCCCATAACAGGGATACAAGAAGGAGAAGAGGAAGAGCAAGGGATAGAAAACCTGTCTGAAAAAATAATGATGGAAAATTCCCCTAATTTGATGAGAGAAAAAGTCACACAAATCCAGGAATCACAGAGAGTCCCAAGCAAGAGGAATCCAAAGAGACCCACTGCAAGATACATCATAATTAAAATGGAAAAATTCCAAGACAAAGAGAATCTTAAAGGCAGCAAGGGAAAAAAAGGAAGTAACATAACAGGGAGCCCCAATAAGGTTAGTAACTCACTTCTCAATGGAAACGCTCCAAGCCAGAAGAGAATGGCAAAAAATATTCCAAGTAATGAGAACCAGAGGCCTGCAACCAAGACTACTTTACCCAACAAGGCTCTCAATCAAGATAGAAGGCAAAATAAGGAGTTGCCCAGACAAAAGAAGTCTAAAAGAATATAACTCCACCAAACCAGCTCTGCAAGAGATGCTAAAGGGGCTGCTGTAAGGAAAGGAAGGAAAAGAGAGAAAGAGGGAAGAACACAGGTACAAAGAATCGGCAATGAATAATTACCTATCAATAATAACCTTAAATGTAAATGGATTAAATGCTTCAGCCAAAAGACATTGAATAGCTGAATGGATAAGAAAGCATGACCCACACATATGCTGCCTACAACAGACCCACCTGAGGACAACAGACCTACACAGAATGAAAATGAAGTGCTGGAAACAAATATTCCAAGCAAATGGACAGGGAAAAAAAGAAAGGGTAGCAATACTCATATCAGGAAAAATAGACTTCAAAAAAAGAGCCATAAAGAGAGACCCAGAAGGTCACTTCAAAATACTCAAAGGAAGAATTCACCAAGAAGACATAAACACTGTAAATATACATGCACCCAACATAGGAGCACCCAAATACATGAAGAAAATCTTGGAGGACTTCAAGAAAGATATTGACAGCAACATAGTTATAGTAGGGGATTTTAATACACCACTGTCAAAGATGGACAGATCTTCCAAACAAAATATCAACAAAGATATTGTGGCATTGAACAAGGCCCTAGATGAAATGGACTTAACTGATATGTATAGAACCTTTCATCCCAAAGAAGCAAAATACATATTCTTTTCAAATGCATATGGACCATTTTCAAAGCTACACCACATGATAGGACACAAAACAAGCCTCAACCACTTCAAGAAAATTGAAATCATATCAAGCATTTTCCCTGACCATAAGGGTATTAAACTAGAAACACATCTCAAGGTAAAAAACCCAAAACACTCAAAATCATGGAGATTGAATAGCATGCTATTAAAAAATGAATGGGTGAAAAATGAGATTAGGGAAGAAATCAAAAAGTTTCTAGAAACAAAAGAAAATAAACTCACAACAATCCAAAACCTATGGGACACAGCAAAGGCAGTCCTGAGAGGGAAGTTTATAGTGATACAGGCCTAACTAAAAAGAATAGAATTAGCTCAAATAAACAACCTAACTGTACACCTACAAGAACTCGAGGAAAAACAACAAAGACAATCCAGAGCAAGTAGAAGGAAGGAAATAACCAAGATCAGAGCAGAACTAAATGATCTAGAGATTAAAAGCACAATTGTAAGGATCAATGAATCCAGGAGCTGGTTCTTTGAAAACATAAACAAAATTGACAAGCCCTTAAGCAGGCGCATCAAGAAAAAAAGAAAGAGGACCCAAATACACACAATGGAAAATGAAAGAGGAGAGACTACAAGTGATACCACTGAAATACAAAGGATTGTAAGAAATTACTACCAAGAACTGTATGCCAAAAAGTTTGAAAACCTACAGGAAATGGACAAATTTCTAGAAAAATATAACCTTCCAAAATTCAATAAAGAAGAAGCAAAAAGCCTGAACACACCAGTAATGCCTGATGAAATTGAAAGAGTAATCAAAAACCGTCCTAAACACAAAAGCCCTGGACCAGGTGGTTGCATAGGAGAATTCTACAGAGCATTTAAGGGGCAGCCAACCCACATCCTCCACAGATTATTTCAAAAAATTCAAGAAGACGGAAGTCTCTCAAACTCGTTTTATGAAGCCAACATCATCCTAATACCAAAGCCAGGTAAAGACACAACAAAGAAAGAAAACTTCAGGCCAGTATCGCTGATGAACATAGATGCTAAAAACCTCAACAAAATATTGGCAAATCACATCCAGCAATACTTTAAAAAGATCACACACCATGACCAAGAGGGATTCATCCCAGGGATGCAAGGATGGTACAACACTCACAAATCAATAAACATAATACACCACATGAAAAAAAGCAAAGACAAAAACCACTTGAACATACCAATAGATGTGGAAAAAGCATTTGATAAGGTACAGCACCCATTTCTGATAAAAACCCTCAACAAAGTGGGAATAAAGGGAGCATTCCTCAACATAATAAAGGCCATATATGAGACACCGACAGCCAACATCATACTCAATGGACAAAATCTTAGAGCTTTCCCACTAAGATCAGGAACAAGACAAGAATGCCTTCTCTCACCACTCCTATTCAACATATTACTGGAAGTCCTAGCCACAGCAATCAGCCAAGAAAAAGCAATAAAAGGCATCCAAATTGGAAAGGAGGAAATGAAACTGTCACTGTTTGCAGATGACATGATAGTGTATATGGGAAATCCTATAGACTCCACCAAAAAAATACTTGACCTACTAAATGGATTTGGCAAAACAGGTGGATACGAAGTCAGTACTCAGAAATCGAAGGCATTCCTGTATACCAACAACAAAACTGCAGAAAGAGAAATCAGGAAAAAAATCCCATTTGATATAGCAACAAGAAAAATCAAGTACCTAGGAATAAACCTAACCAAGGAGATAAAAGACCTGTACTCAGAAAACTACCCAACACTGAAGAAAGAAATTAAGGAAGACACAAACAGATGGAAGCATGTACCATGCTCATGGATTAGAAGAATTAACATCATCAAAGGGGCCATACTACCCAAAGCAATTTATGGACAAAACACAATCCCTATTAAAGTCCCTATGACATATTTCACAGATATAGAACAAACATTTCAGAAATTTATATGGAACCATAAACAACCCCGAATAGCTGAAGCAATATTGAGATAGAAGAACAAAGCGGGAAGGATAACAATACCTGATATCAAACTGTATTACAAGGCCACTGAAATCAAACAGCCTGGTACTGGCATAAAAACAGGCACATAGACCAATGGAACAGAACAGAGAGCCCAGAAATAACCCCAAGTCTTTACAGTCAATTAATATTAGACAAAGGAAGCAGGAGCATAAAATGATGCAAAAATAGCCTCTTCAACAGATGGTGTTGGGCGATCTGGATAGCTATGAGCAAAAAAATGAAACTCGATCACCAACTTACATCATACACAAAAATAAATTTAAGGTGGGTAAAAAACTTAAATATAAGTCGTAACACCATAAAAGTCCTAGAGGAAAACATTGGCAGGAATATCTCAGACATTCCATGCAGCAACAGCCTCACAGACTTGTCCCCTAAAGCAAGGGACATGAAGGAAAGAATAAACAAATGGGACCTCATCAAAATAAAAAGCTTCTGCATGGCTAAAGAAAACAGCATTAAAATGAAAAGAGAACCAGCTATATGGGAAAACATATTTGCTATTGATACCTCAGTCAAGGGACTGATCTCCAAAATATATAAAAACCTACACGACTCCACTCCAGGAAGATAAACAACCCAATTAAAAAATGGGCAAAGGACTTGAACAGACACTTCTCCAAGGAAGACACAGAGAGCGCCCAGAGATATATGAAAAGATGCTCATTTTCATCAGCCATTGGAGAGATGAAAATTAAAACCACAATGAGGTACCATCTCACACCAGTCAGAGTGGCCAACATAAACAAATTAATAGACAATTGTTGGAGAGGATGCGGAGAAAAGGGAACCCTAGTGCACGGTTGGTGGGAATGCAGACTGGTGAGGCCACTGTGGAAAACAGTATGGAATTTCCTGAGAAAACTAGAAATGGAACTGCCTTTTCACCCAGCAATTCAGCTCCTGGGATTATACCCTAAGATCACTGAAACAGCAATCCAAAAGAACCTATGCACCCCAATGTTCACAGCAGTACAATTTACAATAGCCAAGTACTGGAAGCAACCTAAGTGCTCATCAGCAAACGAATGGATCCAAAAACTATGGTATATTTATACAATGGAATTCTACGCAGCAGAGAGAAAGAAGGAGCTTATACCCTTTGCAATGGCATGGATGGAACTGGAGAGCATTATGCTAAGTGAAATAAGCCAGGAGGTGAGGGACAAATACCATATGATCTCACCTTTAACTGGAACATAATCAACAAAAGAAAAAAGCAAACAGAATATAACCAGAGACATTGAAATTAAGAACAATATAACAATAGACAGAGGGGAGTTGGGAGGGGATAGCGGGGAGAGGGGTTTTCAGGAGCTATTGTAAAGGACCCAAGGACAAAATCAAGGGGAAGGTAGAGGTGGGGGAGGGAGGTTGGATTGACTCGGGTGGCATGGAGGGATGGGGAGAAAATGCAGACAATTGTAACTGAATAAAAATTTAAAAATTGAAAAACAATAATAATAAAAAAAGAAAAAGAACAATAAAATTTCAAAATATATATATAAATAGGACTACCAGCTATCAAATTAGATTGTTCTCACTCTTTGTTTGGTCTCTTCTAGGCTTACATGTACAGGGACCAATTCACAAACTGACAGAAAGGCAGCAGATAGTATTGGAAATAGGAAGAAAAGAA
Organism: Desmodus rotundus; assembly: GCF_022682495.2. NCBI lineage: Eukaryota > Metazoa > Chordata > Mammalia > Chiroptera > Phyllostomidae > Desmodus > Desmodus rotundus. Next base: position 70,937,585 of record NC_071400.1, read on the forward strand.
AGAAATAACAGTGGGGATGTTATATACTATTATATACTGAAATAGAATGTTCCAAAGTAGTTGAAAGTGGTTGTCTCCTAAGAGGAGTAATCAGTTTGTGAAGGACAGGAAAGAATCTGCTGTTTTCTTCATAAACCTTATAATAATGGTTGTCTTTTGAAACTCTGTACATGTAAAATTGGATGCAATTTTATGTACATCCAAATACTTTGAAATGCCCACCTATGGCATTTTCTGTGAACAGGTTGTACAAAATGACCTTTTTAAATAGTTTTTCTTTCTAATTACTGAAGTAATCCTTGCATGTACCAAGGGTATGATACATTACTTACACATTGGAGTGTATTGTGCATGGTATAAAAATCTTTATGAAAATGAGGGCGGAAAATTAGGCCTTTAAATTACACAGACTTCAGGTGATTATGGTTAGAAAATGAGCCCACTTATGGGGATGGTAGCTGGGAAGGCAATTTTTTATTTATAATCAATTATAAACTGACAGTATTGTTAGCATGTGGCAGGCAAATATGTTTGATTAATTTCATGGATGTAATGGCAGAATTTTTTTGTGTCCTAAGTAAATGACTCAGGTAAGATAGATCAATACACGATCGGTGAATTTCTCCTTGACCATTGTGTATTCTATTACTCTGTGTAGGGGTGACTGAATTTCACTTGAATTTCTATATTCATTTTCTACTGATAATAAATTGTTAGAATTTTCAGTATAGAATAAATGCTTTTAATAGACTACACTTCATAGTTTGACTGTGTTTGAGTTTACAAAGTCAAAGATTTTACAAAACTGACACAAATATTTATCCTTTTATATCATTCTTTAACATAAGCTGTACTCTTCTCTGAGTTAATTTTAGTGTATTTAAAATATTACCAGTTTTTTGCTGCGGGGGAGAACCAAGATGACGGAGTAGGTAGACACACTGCGCCTCCTCGCACAACCAGAACTGACAGAAAATCGAACTGCAAGGAAGTCCGACTCCAAGCAGATAAAAAAGAAACATACATCCAGAATGGTAGGAGGGGCAGAGACGGGCACCAGGGCGGGACCGAGACTGGCAGAGTGTGGGATGAAAGGGGCAGGCAGACTGACCACTGGCAGACCCTGGGGCCCCACATTTGTGCACAGAGAAACCAAGAGGGCCGGACTCAGAGTGGAGGAGAACGGGGCAGGCAGAGCAGCAGGTAGCACACTTTGGCCCCACACTTGCACACAGATAAACCTGGACAAACGGTGGGGAGCAAAGCAGACCACATAACCCAGGGCTCCAGCACGGGGAAATAAAGCCTCAAACCTCTGATTGAAAACGCCCATGGGGGATGGGGCAGCAGCGGGAGAGACTCCCAGCCTCACAGGAGAGGTCGTTGGAGAGACCCACAGGGGCCTAGTGTGTGCACAAGCCCACCCACTGGGGAACCAGCACCAGAGGGGCCCAATTTGATTGTGGGTAGCGGAGTGAAAGACTGAAATCTGGTGGAGAGGGGAGCGGGCACCATTGCTCCCTCTCGGCCCCCATTGCTCCCTCTCGGCCCCTCCCCCACGTACAGCTTCACAGCTCAGCAACAGGAGTTACCCCGCCCCATCCCAGAACACCTAAGGCTCTTCCCCTTTAAGTAACAGACATGCCAAGACAAAAAAAAAAAAAATGGCCCAAATGACAGAACACTTCAAAGCTCCAGAAAAAATACAACTAAGCGACGAAGAGATAGCCAACCTATTGGATGCACAGTTCAAAACACTGGTTATTAAGACGCTCACAGAATTGGTTGAATTTGTTTGAAAACTAGATGAAAAAATGAAGGCTATGCCAAGAGAAACAAAGGAAAATGTACAGGGAACCAATAGTGATGCAAAGGAAACTGGGACTCAAATCAATGGTGTGGACCAGAAGGAAGAAAGAAACATCCAACCAGAAAAGAATGAAGAAACAAGAATTCGGAAAAATGAGGAGAGGCTTAGGAACCCCCAGGACATCTTGAAACGTTCCAACATCCGAATTATAGGGGTGCCAGAAGGAGAAGAGGAAGAACAAAAAATTGGAAACTTATTTGAACAAATAATGAAGGAGAACTTCCCCAGTCTGGCAAAGGAAATAGACTTCCAGGAAGTCCAGGAAGCTCAGAGAGTCCCAAAGAAGCTGGACCCAAGGAGGAACACACCAAGGCACATCATAATTACATTACCCAAGATTAAAGAGAAGGAGAGAATCTTAGAAGCAGCAAGAGAAAAGGAGACATTTACTACAAAGGGGTTCCCATAAGACTGTCAGCTGATTTCTCCAAAGAGACCTTACAGGCAAGAAGGGACTGGCAAGAAGTATTCCAAGTCATGAAAGGCAAGGGCCTACATCCAAGATTACTGTATCCAGCAAAGCTTTCATTTAGAATGAAAGAGCAGATAAAGTGCTTCCCAGATAAGGTCAAGTTCAAGGAGTTCATCATCACCAAGCCCTTATTATATGAAATGTTAAAGGAAGTTACCTAAGAAAAAGAAATTAAAAAATATGAACAGTAAAAATGACAGCAAACTCACAGTAGTTAACAACCACACCTAAAACCAAAACAAAAGCAAACTAAGCAAACAACTAGAACAGAAACAGAACCACAGAAATGGAGATCACATGGAGGGTTATCAATAGGGGATTGGGAGGGGGAGAGAGGGGGGGAAAGGTACAGAGAACAAGTAGCATAAATGATAGGTGGAAAATAGACAGGGGGAGGGTAAGATTAGTGTAGGAAATGTAGAAGCCAAAGAACCTATAAGTATGACCCATGGACATGAACTATAGGGGGGCAATTTCGGAGGGAGGGGGTGGGCAGGATTGAGTTGAGTGAAGGGGCAGAAATGGGACAACTGAAATAGCATAATTAATAAGTACATCAAAAAAATAAAATATTACCAGTTTTTTATTATTAATAATATTTTCATGAGAAATTGTTTTTCTTTGAAAAATCGAAATATTTGTGAATTTAGTTACTTGAATGAAGGTTGCTAGAGTGAGGAAATTACAACTTCTCTAATAAGGACAAATGTACTGTACTGTCCATGATAAATCAGGAAATGAGTTTATATTCTATCTACACAGAGGTGACCTATCAAAATGACAAATTTTAGTTTTTACTGTATTTTAAAATCCTTCTAGAAAGGTTGCCATGCATAGTAATTAAGAGCATGACTTCTGGATCCAGACTGGCTACACTCAAATTCCAGTTGTGCCACTTAATGGTATTTTACCCTTGGCCAAGCTACTTAACACTTAGGACTTAGATTCTTCATCTCTTAAATGGTTGTGGTGAAGATTTAAATGAATTACTGTCTTCAAAGTGCTTAGAAGAGCAAGTGGCTTAGAGTAACACTATATAAATGTGTTGTTGTTAATAGAGTTATTATCATCATTATCCTCATTATTATTATTCCTCACTCATACCTTCTTATGAAAGGAGGAACTGGCTTGAGGGACCATGATGGAAAGGAAATTGGAGGGTCAAGAGGAAAGGCATTCTCAAGCAGATGTTAACAGATTATCTGTATATGTCCTAGAGTATCCCAGAGTGGAGAAACCTAAAATCTAAGAAACCCCAGGGGTGCTCATAAACAGTTGGGTGAAATTTTGAGGAAGGTAGAGGTTCTTGCCTTAAACATGTAGGTAAAAACTAGTGAAATTGAAGTTATTAATGCTATCGCAACTTTTTTTTCATGTGAACAAGTTGGTGAAACCTAGTGCAACTTCATTGCATTCTCTCAACACAAATGTGTATTGACAATGAACACTGCGTTATGTACAGAAGCTTTGGTTCAAAAGAATTTAAAGACCCCACTAAGCCCTGAAAAGCAAAAGATAGCTATCTACTTTTTGCCATTATTGCTGGTGGAAGAACGCAAAAACTTCTCCATTCTCCTTGTTTTGTAGATGGGAAAACTGAGACTCAGAGGAAGTAACATGTCAAGGTCCTTCAGTTATTAGTGCGGGAGTTAGAACCAGACTCCAGTTGAAAGCCTTGTTCTGATGTGGGAGAGGAATTGATCAGGTGGAGTCTTCTCCTGCCTGCAGAGTAATGCCAAGCAGGCCTGCCCCTACAATTTGTGCAGCCCAGATCAAGAGTATAAGTGAAGGTTCACAAACTATTTATCTAAAAATATAAATGTTCTAAATCAGGCTAGCAAAGAATTAATAAAATATGTTTTATTCCCTTATCTTCACAAGTATACTTTTATAAATATCTGGAATCCTGGCTCAAATTAGGGTTCTGAGACTCCTTGTCCCCATGTATACCTCACTTTGTGTAGTGAGCTACAGATTAGGAGGGCCAGAATGGTACTCTAAAATTAGAATTCCAGATCAAGGGTATCTCTTGCTAGATTCTAAGCATAATATGGTAGCAGACGTTTAGAATCAGGACAAGTGGAAACCACACAAAACCATTTTTTTATTGAGAATGTAAACATTTATTTACTTTCCTTTTTAAAATTAAATTTATTGGGATAACTTTGGTTAATAACATTGTATACATTTTAGGTGTACAAATTTATAATATATCATCTGTATATTGCATTGTGTGCTCACCACCCAAAGTCTAGTCTCCTTCCATCACTATATATTTGACCCCTTTTACTTTCTTTATCCCCCACCTAACTTCTTTCCCCTCTGGTAACCACCATACTGTTGTCTATGTCTGTGAGTTGTTTTGTTTGCTCATTTGTTGATTGCTGTTTTATATCCTACATATGAGAAAACCATTATTTAAAGCACAAATCAATGAGATACAGCCCTGTGTCCCTTAAATACCCCTGAGCTACTCATCCTCCTTCCCTTCCTGAATCCAGCTGAGCTAAAATGGAAGCATCAACGATTACAAAACATTTTAGCTCATAGAACTTCAGTCTGGTAGGCAGGAGGTAATCTTCAGGTACATCTACTTTACAGGGAAGCAGAGGATTTTAGAACCATATAGAGATAAATAATATAGGGTCCTGTAGACAGAAACCAATTAAATCAAACCTTAGGTTGAGACTTCTCTAGTTATCATCTCTACATAATAATCTCAATTTCAAGGCTCTCAGGACCACTTGAGCCTCTTTAGTATCTTTCAAACTTAGAAAAGAAAATGAGAAACCTCTATTTTATTACTAGAAGAAGAGGAAATAGATTTTTTCTGTTCAAATGTTCAATATTATAGACCTTTGACTTTTCAACAGCATGCTTGTTTGGGCCATTTGACAATTTTACTTACTTAACATTTAGTGATATTCTATATGCTTTTAGCAATAATGGTAGTGAATCAATTAATCTTAAAAACATACCTCTTGTCCTAATTTTATCATTATTTCTACCATTCCTTCCTTCTGATTTTATTTAGAGTGTCCTCATTCCTTATTTCTACACCCAAAGAGAGGCAGTGTTCAGTTTTCTTATGTTCTCAAAGTGCTTTTGCTTAAAATGAGAGCCAATTACATTCACAGCAGAAGAAAGTTATGGGCTTAAGTACTTTATACTTTCAACACCACATTTTCAAGAGTGTTTCTATTGATCAACTAAAGAACTAGGACACTCAAGACCCTAAAGCAGGTTAAACATCTCTCCAAATGGTTTATCATGAAACTATTCAAAACCACTTCACAAAGCCTAGAAGTGGCTTGGGAATCAGAAAGATTTCATAAACTAGGTGGTATCACTTCATAAGAAAAGAAAGATGCACAGTTATTTAAGAAATTTAGACAATAAAAATTGCATAGACCAGTATACCATGCTCTTATTCTAGTCCGTAATTCATCAAAATCCACATATACTTCTTGATAACTCTAAGTACTTGATGCAGAAGAATAGTATCTTGATTTTCAAGGACAACAACTAATCAATATAAAATTGGCAAACAGCTTGAGAAAAAAAATCAATTTCTTCTGCTAATGTGACCATATTTCTTAGTTGTTAGTTCCAAGGTCTGTGTTTTTGCTTGGTTCACCCACTTACCAATTATAAATCATGTTTAGAATGCCGTCAGTGCATTTACAGAATATCTACTGGAGTTGGATCATACTATCTTCATTATACAATTTACCTTTAGAAACGACCTAACATTTCTGCCTTTAAGGGGATTTTAATGTAGATCCCTTTTGTGGATGAATCAACCAGTGAATTAAATCTTGTGTATGTGTGTGTCTTTAGGTGGGAGGGGTCAGGAAAGTGATGTAAAGATGACCACGTTTTATTGTAGGAACCTAGAAGGTATCCCATACATCTGGTATCTTCAGTCTTCTCAGATGATCTTGCAGAAACCAGACTAAGAGGAGAAGGCACCTTCTTTGCAGTGTGATTTCAAACTCCAGGAAGGAGGAGACCATTCCCTCTGATTTACCCTGGAGTAAGGAGCTCTGATTCCAAGGCTCTCTGAGAGGGCAAACAGCAGAGTGCAGGGATTGCCTAATCTTAGAAACTAACCTTTTCTCTGCTCACTACCATATCCCTGAAACACTCCACTGATCCCATCCATGGACATCATCACCCCTGAGGTAGACTGCTGCTATAAACTGCTCCCCTTCCAATGGGCAAAAAAATGACAGCTACTCAAAGCTCATATGTAGAGAAAACTGAAATCATAGAGTCCTCCATACTGATTAGTCCAGTTGTTTTTCCAGCAGTTGAATATTAATAAACTTCTTACTTCATAATTACATTACCCAAGATTAAAGATAAGAAGATAATTTTAAAAGCAGCAAGAAAAAAGGAGAAAGTTACCTACAGAGGAGTTCCCATAAGAATATCACCTGACTTCTCAAAAGAAACATTGCAGGAAAGAAGGGGCTGGAAAGAAATACTCCAAGTCATGAAAGGCAAGGACCTACATCCAAGATTACTCTATCCAGCAAAGTTATCACTTAGAATGGAAGGACAGATAAAGTGCTTCCCAGATAAGGTCAAGTTCAAGGAGTTCATCATCACCAAGCCCTTATTATATGAAATGTTAAAGGGATTTATCTAAGAAAAAGAAGATAAAAAATATGAAGAGTAAAATGACAACAAACTCACAACTAATAACAACTGAACATAAAAAAATCAAAAACAAAAATGAACTAAGCAAACAACTAGAACAGGAACAGATTCACAGAAGTGGAGATCACATGGAGGGTTATCATCAGGGAGGAGAAGCAGGAAGAATGGGGGAAAAGGTACAGGGAATAAGAAGCATTAATGGTAGGTACAAAATAGACACGGGGAGGTTAAGGATAATATGAGGAATGGAGAAGCCAAAGAACCCATATGTATGACCCATGGACATGAACTAAGGTGGGGGGGGGGGATGTGGCTGGAAGGGGAGTTCAGGGAAGAGAGGAATAAAGGGAAGAAGCAAATGAGACAGCCGTAATAGCATAATCAATAACATGTAGTTTTTAAAAAACTTCTTACTTCATTCTTCTGCAAAGCCACCACCCCCTGACAGACTCCAACAACCTTACCTGCAATGATTCAGAGAGATACTTCTACATTTGCCGAAATGAGTAGACATGTGATTTATGAGTTAGTTAAGGAGACTTAGTAGTTTGAAGGACAGGAGTCACAACATGAGAAGAAAACTTTAAAATATATGTAATAAGAATTATTATGTAAAATAAAGAAAATTACCACAGAAATTCTGAGAAAACAAAACAGTTTTGAAAATTAAAAAAAAAAAAAAAGTGATTTGTGGACCCGGCTGAGTGCTTTTCTTGGTTAGAGCATTGTTCCATACACAAAAAGATTGTGGGTTTGATCCCTTGTCAGGGCACATACTTAGGTTGCAGGTTCCATCTCTGGTCGGGGTGCATATAGGAGGCAACCGATAGATATTTCTCTCTCTCTCTCTCTCTCTTTCTCCCCCCATTCTCTTCTGACTCCTTCTCCTCCACCCCCTCTCTCTTTCAAAAATCAGTAAAAGCACAAATGAACATGTATAAAGGACTCTTGGACAAAGCCAAGAGAAGGGAGGTGGAGGTGGGTGGGGTGGGATAGAATGGTGGGTGGAAAATGGGGACAATTGTAGTTGAACAACAATTTTTTTGATATATTTATTGATTATGCTATTACAGTTGTCCCATTTCCGCCCCTTCACTCAACTCCATCCTGCCCATCCCCTCCCTCCCACATTCCCCCCCTATAGTTCATGTCCATGGGTCATACTTATAAGTTCTTTGGCTTCCACATTTCCTACACTATTCTTACCCTCCCCCTGTCTATTTTCCACTTGTCATTTATGCTATTTATTCTCTGTACCTTTCCCCCTCTCTCCCTCCCACTCCCCTGTTGATAACCCTCCATGTGATCTCCATTTCTGTGGTTCTGTTTCTGTTCTAGTTGTTTGCTTAGTTTGCTTTTGTTTTGGTTTTAGGTGTGGTTGTTAACTACTGTGAGTTTGCTGTCATTTTTACTGTTCATATATTTGATCTTATTTTTCTTAGGTAACTCCCTTTAACATTTCATATAATAAGGGCTTGGTGATGATGAACTTCTTTAACTTGACCTTATCTGAGAAGCACTTTATCTTCCCTTCCATTCTAAATGATAGCTTTGCTGGATACAGTAATCTTGGATGTAGGTCCTTGCCTTTCGTGACTTGGAAGACTTCTTGCCAGCCCCTTCTTGCCTGTAAGGTCTCTTTGGAGAAATCAGCTGACAGTCTTATGGGAACCCCTTTGTAGTAAATGTCTCCTTTTCTCTTGCTGCTTCTAAGATTCTCTCCTTCTCTTTAATCTTGGGTAATGTAATTATGATGTGCCTTGGTGTGTTCCTCCTTGGGTCCAGCTTCTTTGGGACTCTCTGAGCTTCCTGGACTTCCTGGAAGTCTATTTCCTTTGCCAGACTGGGGAAGTTCTCCTTCATTATTTGTTCAAATAAGTTTCCAATTTTTTGTTCTTCCTCTTCTCCTTCTGGCACCCCTATAATTCGGATGTTGGAACGTTTCAAGATGTCCTGGGGGTTCCTAAGCCTCTCCTCATTTTTCCGAATTCTTGTTTCTTCATTCTTTTCTGGTTGGATGTTTCTTTCTTCCTTCTGGTCCACACCATTGATTTGAGTCCCAGTTTCCTTTGCATCACTATTGGTTCCCTGTACATTTTCCTTTGTTTCTCTTGGCATAGCCTTCATTTTTTCATCTAGTTTTCAAACAAATTCAACCAATTCTGTGAGCGTCTTAATAACCAGTGTTTTGAACTGTGCATCCAATAGGTTGGCTATCTCTTCGTCGCTTAGTTGTATTTTTTCTGGAGCTTTGAAGTGTTCTGTCATTTGGGCCATTTTTTTTTTTTTTGTCTTGGCATGTCTGTTACTTAAAGGGGAAGAGCCTTAGGTGTTCTGGGATGGGGCGGGGTAACTCCTGTTGCTGAGCTGTGAAGCTGTACGTGGGGGAGGGGCCGAGAGGGAGCAATGGGGGCCGAGAGGGAGCAATGGTGCCCGCTCCCCTCTCCACCAGATTTCAGTCTTTCACTCCGCTACCCACAATCAAATTGGGCCCCTCTGGTGCTGGTTCCCCAGTGGGTGGGCTTGTGCACACACTAGGCCCCTGTGGGTCTCTCCAACGACCTCTCCTGTGAGGCTGGGAGTCTCTCCCGCTGCTGCCCCATCCCCCATGGGCGTTTTCAATCAGAGGTTTGAGGCTTTATTTCCCCGTGCTGGAGCCCTGGGTTATGTGGTCTGCTTTGCTCCCCACCGTTTGTCCAGGTTTATCTGTGTGCAAGTGTGGGGCCAAAGTGTGCTACCTGCTGCTCTGTCTGCCCCGTTCTCCGCCACTCTGAGTCCGGCCGTCTCGGTTTCTCTGTGCTCGAATGTGGGGCCCCAGGGTCTGCTAGTGGTCAGTCTGCCTGCCCCTTTCATCCCACACTCCGCCAGTCTCGGTCCTGCCACGGCCACTCGAGTCCTCTCCACCCAGGTGCCCATCTCCGCCCCTCCTACTGGTCTGGATGTATGTTTCTTTTTTATCTACTTGGTGTCGGACTTCCTTGCAGTTCAATTTTCTGTCAGTTCTGGTTGTGCAAGCAGGCGCAGTGTGTCTACCTACGCCGCCATCTTGGTTCTGAGAACAACAATTTTTTAAATCTGAAAAAAATCAATAAAACATATTCTTGGGTGAGGATTAAAAATAGTGATTCATGAATTTAAAGATTCCAAAGAAGTGAAAAAATTGGCATTAACACTGCTGAAAACTTAATAAGTGAATTGAAAGTTCAAATACAGAAATTATCTCAAAAAGCAAAACAAAATATGAATACAATTCATGATTAAAGAAAGAAAAATATTATAGAAAAAGCCAAGAGATATAGAAGAATAGAATTTCCAGGACAGAAGGTAAATTAAGGGAACAAAGCAATAATTCAAGGAATTTGAGGAAGAAAACTTATCTGAGCTTCAAAAGTAATCAAGTTTTGCAGATCCTAACTGTTCATTGGGTACCAAACAGGATTAAATACACACACACACACACACACACATCTTGTGAAATTCCAGGATAAACGATATTGGAAACTTTCAGACAGAAAAATACAAACTATGAACAAAAAATAAAATAATCAGGGGAAAACAGATTTCTTTTCTGCTATATAAGACTAAAAATTATATTATCTCATCTATAAATTTTTGAGAGAAAAGTATAGTATCCAATGCATGCTCTCATTTACTTATGAAATGAATCTTGATATATTTTTTACATATTTAGGGACACAGAAAGTATATTAACTAAGCATCCTTTCTGAAGAAACTGAAGAAATTCTCAAGGAAAATTAAAATTAAATCAGATCTTTTTCAGAATGAGGGAAATGAAATATCTAAGAAATAATGGTGAATAATAACTTTAGGATACTTTGTCTAGTTATCTTCATTTTTTCTCCATTTGTATTGCTCTCACATTAGTCCATGCTATTATAAACTCTCACTAGATTGCTTGTTCAGTTATCTCCTATCTGTTCTCTATACTTGCCTTCACTTTGGCCAGACTCATTGTTTTGAAAAGATACATTGAGACTACCTCCCTGATGAGGATCCTGGCCAGCAGGATCCTGTGTTATGGCAGCAATAGACAACCACACTCGAACTACTGAAATCCTGTGGAGAAAAAGGGACTGTGGGGCCACTCTCTAAGTCAGAGAGAGGGCGAGAGGGCTAGAGAGAGCCCAAGAGAGGGCTGACCCCTGCCTGGACAGGCTTTTATTGCTTTTCTGGGCACATTACATCCAGGATGGTCCTCATTTACTATGCACAATTTCACTGTAGGTGATTACCTTTTACAGACAACAAAGGACAGAATACTGCTAATTACTTCAAAAAGAAGGATGTTACAGCTCAAGGGGGAAAGTGGTTGAACTGGTTACACTCCTTACTTGGGTGGTTTAGCACAGGCTTTAGGAAGTTAAAGATACTCAGTTAAACATTTGCTGCTTCATTTCAGAGTGAGGGAGTTTTAGCAAGAGCAAGTCTCATAGTAGTCTAGGTACAATGCAGGCCTGATTCACCATGGGAGAACCTGTCCATGGGTGTGGGTCCTGCCCGTGGAACTTCGCTCCCCACTGGCTTTTCCAGTAGGGGCTGGGCCACATTTCCCATGCTTGGAACAGTTCCTCATACCTCCCCCACACTCCTAAAAGCCTTCAGGAGTCTCATTTTTCTCAGGTTAAAAAAAACCAATTCTTTAATGTGCTCTGTGAAGATTTTGCATGGTATTGCTCCATCTTACCTACTCAGCTTTTTTTCTTTATTATATTTTTTCCATTACCATTTAGTCACTGTATACCTCCTCCCTCCAGCAATCACACACTTTTTTTCTTGTCCATAAGTCCTTTTTCCTTTTCACTCAATCCTTCTACTCCCTAACCTCCCCCTTCCACTAGCTATCATCTGTTCTCAATCTATGAGTCTGTCTCTGTCTCACTTATTAGTTCAGTTTGTTCATTAGATTCCACATATGAGTGAAATCATATGGTATTTGTCTTTCTCTGACTGGCTTATTTCAATTAGTATAATGTTCTCTAAATCCATTCACATTGTTGCAAAGGGTAAAATTTTCTGCTTTTTATGGCCTAGTAGTACTCCATTGTGTAAATGCCCCATAGTTCTTTTTTTAAAATTTTTATCATTATTCAATTACAGTTGTCTTCATTTTCTCCCCATCCAGCCACCCCACTCAGCCGAACCCACCTCCCTCCCCTACCTTCACCCTCCCCCTTGATTTTGTCCATGTGTCCTTTATAGTAGTTCCTGTAAACCCCTCTCCCCACTGTCCCCTCTCCACACCCCTCTGGCTATTGTTAGATTGTTCTTAACTTCAATGTCTCTGGCATTGAAGGACAAATAACATATGATCTCACCTTTAACTGAAACATAATCAACAAGAGAAAAAAGCAAACAAAATATAGCCCCATAGTTCTTTTATCCACTCATCTACTGATGGACACTTGGGCTGCTTTCTTATATTGGCAATCATAAATAACACTGCAATGAACATAGAGGTACTTATGTTGTTTCAAATTAGTGTTTTGGTTTCCTTTGGATATATTCCCACAAGTGGGATTGCTTGGTCAAAAGGCAGATCCATTTTTAATTCTTGAGGTATCTCCATACTGCTTTCCACATTGGCTGCATCAGTCCACATTCCTACCAACAGTACAAAATGGTTCCCCTTTCTCCACATCCTCACCGGCACTTGTTGTTTATTGATTTATTAATGATAGCCATTCTGACAGGTGTGAGATGGTATCTCATTGTGGATTTTATTTGCATTTCTCTGACCAATAGTGACAATGAGCATCTTTTCATATGTCTATTGGCCATCTGTACGTCCTCTTTGCAGAAGTTCAGGTCCTTCACCCATTATTTAATTGGGTTGTTTGTTTATTTGGTGTTGAGTTTTGTAGGTACTTTATAAATTTTGGATATTAACCCCTTATAACATGTATCAGCAAATATGTTCTTCCATACTGTCGGTTGTCTTTTTATTTTGTTGACGATTTCCTTTGCTGTGCAGAAACTTTTTAGTTTGATGAAGTTCTATCAGTTTATTATTTCTTTTGTTTCCCTTGCCTGGGGAGACATATCCAATAAAAAATTTCTATGAGCAATGTCTGAGATTTTGCCGCCTATGCTTTTTTCTAGGACTTTTATGGTTTGGGTCTAACGTTCAAGTCTTTGATTCATTTTGAATTTGTTTTTGTGTGTGGTGTAATAAGGTGGTCTACTGTCAATATTCTGCATGTATCTGTCCAATTTTCCCAACACGATGTATTGAAAAAACTACCTTTAGCCCATTGTATGTGCTTGTTTCCTCTGTCGAATATTAAATGACTATAAAGGTGTGGACTTATTTCTGTGCTCTTTATTCTGTTCCATTGATCTATGTGTCTGCTTTTATCCCAGTACCATGCTGTTTGATTACTCTGGCCTTGTAGTATAGTTTGATATTAGGTAGTGTGATTCCTCCAACTTTGTTCTTCTTTCTCAGGATTGCTGTTGGTATGCAGGGCCTTTTGTGGTTCCATATAAATTTTTGAAATATTTACTCTAGTTCTGTGAAATATATTATTGGAATCTTGATAGGAATTATGTTGAACCTATAGATTGATTTGGGTAGTATGGACATTTTAATGATGTTAATTCTTCCTATCCTTGAACATGTATTACCACTTATTTGTATCTTCTTCAATTTCTTTTTTCAGTGTATTATAATTTTCTGAGTACAGTTCTTTCACATCCATGGTTAGGTTTACTCCTAGGTATTTTATTCTTTTTGAAGCAATTGTGAATGGGATTGTTTTCTTGTTCCCCTTTCTGTTAGTTCATTATTGGCATATAAAAATGCTACTGATTTCTTGGTATTAATGTTGTTTCCTGCTACTTTGGAGAATTCATTTATCAGTTCTAGTAGTTTCTTGGTGGAATCTTTGGGATTCTCTATGTACAGTATCATGTCATCTGCAAATGACAGTTTTACTTCTTCCTTTCCAATTAGGATGCCTTTTATTTCTTCTTCTTGTCTGATTGGTGTGGCTAGGACTTCCAGTACTATGTTGAATAAGAGAGGTGAAACATGACATCCCTGTTTGTTCCCAATCATAAGGGGAATCTTGTAGTTTTTCCCCATTGAGTATGATGCTGGCAGTGGGTTTTTCATACATGGCTTTTATTATGTTTAGGTATGTTCCCTCTATTACCAGTTTGTTAAGGGTTTACATTGTAAATGGATGCTGGGCACACCTGACCCCACGGCCCAGTGGCTGCCCATTCCATCCCAGCAGCAGAGGCTGAGTGCTCACACCCACAGCCCTGGGGGGCAGAGCACACCTAATTCTGCTGCCCAGAGGCACCACAAGCCAGACACCACAACCCCAGGTACAGCAGCAGAGGAAGCACACACCTGTGTCCACCTTGGCAGCCAGCAGTGTGCCCACCCTGTAGGACCAACTGGCTCCTAAGAAGAAGGTAGAGACACCCCCGCATAAGAGAGCAGCAGGGCTTAGGGAGTAACCAATCCCCAGAAAGACTTAACTCAGTGGGGGAGCCGAATGACCTTGAAGAGACTCTGAGAGTCTCTAGCATCTAGGAGAGCAAAGAGTGAGAAGGTGGTGTGTGAATTGCCCCTAATTGGTGCACTTCAAGTACAGCACAACTGGTGCTCTGAGGCATAGGCCAGGTGCAGAAGGGCATTGGTGGCCCAGCAGTGAACTGAGGAACTGGGCTGGAGACTGGGTAACTGCAAAGAGTGCTGCTCAGACCAGGCCTCCAACCCATAAAACCACAAGAATGGAGAAAAAGTGAAACCAATCGCCCCTCAGCCTGCTGCAGCCAAGAAGTTGAGCAGAACTGACTTAGCCAGTTTAAAGCCAGCAGGAGGCTTTTCTTTTTTCTTTTCTTTTTTTCTCCTTCTTTATTCCTTCCTTTCTTTTTTTTATTCCTTCTTCCTCTGTTTTTCTTTTTTTATTCCCACAAGTGAGACAATAAAACCTGGAGCTGTGAAAGGACCAGAGTTAGACCCAAAGAGGGGTCATCCCAACAACTGAGACAGTGAGACAAATTTCACTTTGCTACTCCAGGGAACGTGCAAATTATTGTATATATTTTTTTTCATTATTTCTACATCTATTATTTTATTAGTTTTTTTTTTAGTTTCTCTTCTTTAGTTTTCTTCACTTGGTTTGTTAAATTGCATTGTTTAACTGGTTTTCCTTGTTCTCTCTTTCATAGTGTATTTTTAATTATCCTTCTTTCACTTCACTTGTGTTCCAATAGTGTACTACTCTAGATTATGCACTTCCCACTCCTGTTCTTCAGATCATATAGATTATGCTATATGATTCTTGCTCCATTACAATTGTAAATAATTGCTGTTCCATACAATTGTAAATAATACACAGCACCCCTCCTGGATCTTAGCCCACTTCACTGTTTCTGGAACATTATTACTGTTGTAGTTAACCCTATTCTCTCACACACTACACCTATTTTCTATCCTTTAGTCTTATGATGTCTCAGAATGTGAACTCTCACAAGCTCACTGCTTTCTAGATGCAACTCAAAATCCTTCCCCCCAGCCTAACAAGAGACTTATCTTTTCCTATACTTTCTAAAAGGTGGCTAGTTGGGTGAAATATCACGGTGAACACTATACATAACCAAAGGATCCCCTATCTAATCTCTATGAGTTGGTACTTTAATTACTCTAGAATACACTCCTAATGTCTTAATCCATTTTGCCTTCCCCCTCCAACTAATCACAGAAGAGTAGGTGGGAGCTGTGAACCACAGTATACCTGCTAAAAGAGGAAACCCACCAATAAAGGAATCACCAACAGATAATAACAGAAGAAGGTTCAGGAGGGAGTGGAAGCCACACTAACCCCCACCCAGGGCCAAACAGGAAATACAACTAAATGGTGGAGAAATTATCCAGAACAAAAAACTGAACAAGAGCAAGAGAGAATTCTCAAAACCTCATAAAGACAGAAGAACCAACTCCAACACAACCTATCCACACCCGTACAATACAATACAATATGTGGTGGATGGAGTGACCCTCAGTTAACCAGCAAGAGGGAATGACCCACCAAAGAAAGACCCAACAATAATCAAACCCAAAGACATACAGAGAGCCACCATAAATGACAGCCCAAGACCAGTGAGCACAGGACATCAAGGAGACTGCACCACTGAATCTCACAGGTCTCCTAACATAGAAGTTCACACCATAAACCCAGGGAGTCAGAACAGATCAATTGAAGAAGCAGAGGCTAACAGGAACAGTCTCACAAAAAAATGGGAAGGCAAAAAAACAATCCCCAAATGAAAGGAAAGGAAGGAGCCTCAGAAAGAATGCTAAATGAAAAAGAGGCAAGTCAACTATCAGATATTGAGTTCAAAGCATTGATTATAAGGAAGCTTAATGAGCTCAAAGAGAACTACCAGAAACTACAGGGAAACTACAATGAACTCACTGAAAACTATATTAACATGAAAAAGGAAATAGAAACTATCAACAAGGGCCAAGAGGAAATGAAGAATACAATTTCTAAATTGAAGAACACAGTAGAAGGAATGAAAAGCAGACTTGATGAAGCAGAGGATCGGATCAGCGAGCTGGAGGACAAAGTAGAAAAAAACACCCAGAAGGAGCAAGAAAAGGAAAAGAGGCTCAGAAAGAATGAAGAGGCAATAAGGGAAATGCAGGACAACATGAAACATAACAATATCCGTATAATAGGAATACCAGAAGGAGAAGAGAAAGAGCAAGGGATAGAAAACCTGTTTGAAAAAGTAATGATGGAAAATTTCCATAATTTGATGAGAGAAAAAGTCACACAAATCCAGGAACCACACAGAGTCCCAAGCAAGAGGAACCGAAGAAGGCCCACTTCAAGACACATCATAATTAAAGTGGCAAAATTCCAAGACAAAGAGAGAATCTTAAAGGCATTAAGGGAGAAACAGGAAGTAATATACAAGGGAGCCCCAATAAGGCTAGCAGCTGACATCTCAATGGAAACGCTCCAAGCCAGAAGAGAATGGCAAAAAAATATTCCAAGTAATGAGAACCAGAGGCTTGCAACCAAGACTACTTTACCCTGCAAGGCTCTCAATCAAGAAAGAAGGCCAAATAAGGAGTTTCCCAGACAAAAGAAGTCTAAAAGAATACAGGTCCACCAAACCAGCTCTTCAAGAGATGCTAAAGGGACTGCTTTAAGGAAAGGAAGGAAAAGAGGAAGACACAGGAACACAGGTAGGAAAAAATGGCAATGAATAACTACCTATCGATAATAACCTTAAACGTAAATGGATTAAATGCTCCAATAAAAGACATAGAATAGCTGAATGGATAAGAAATCAGTTCCCACACATATGCTGCCTACAAGAAAACAACCTGAGAAAGAAAGACCTACACAGACTGAAACTGAATGTTTGGAAACAAATATTCCAAGCAAAAGGACAGGGAAAAAAATGCTGGGGTAGCAATACTCATATCAGACAAAACACACTTCAAAAAAGAGCCATAAAAAGAGACCCAGAAGGTCACTTCATAATATTCAAGGGAAGAATGCACCAAGAAGACATAAACTTTGTAAATATATATGCACCCAACATAAGAGCACCCAAATATATAAAGAAAATCTTGGAGGACTTCAAGAAAGATATCGACAGCAACACCATTAAAGTAGGGGATTTTAAAATCCCACTTTCAAAATGCATATATCATCCAAACAAAATATCAACATAGATATTGTAGCATTGAACAATGTCCTAGATGAAATGGACTTAACTGATGTATATAGAGCCTTTCATCCCAAAGAAGCAACATAGAGATTCTTTTCAAATGCACATGGAACATTTTCAAAGATAGACCACACAATAGGACACAAAAATAGCCTCAGCAATTTCAAGAAGTTTGAAGTCATCTTAATCAATTTCTCTGACCACAAGGGACTGAAACTAGAAACAAACCTCAAGGAAAAAACTCAGAAACACTCAAATGCATGGAGATTGAATAGCATGCTATTAAACAATGAATGGGTCAAGAATGAGATTAAGGAAGAAATCAAAAAGTTTCTGGAAACAAACAAAAATGAACTTACAACAATACAAAACTTATGGGACACACCAAAGGCAGTCCTGAAAGGGAAGTTCATAGCGATAGAGGAATACCTAAAAAGAATAGAAACATTTCAAATGAACAACTTAACCTTACTCTTACAAGAACTGGAGGAACAACAACAAAGACAGCCCAGAGCAAGTACAAGGAAGGAAAGAAACAAGATCAGAAAAGAATTAAATGACATAGAGACTAAAAGCACAATTCTAAGGATCAATGAATCCAGGAGCTGTTTTTTCAAGAAGATAAACAAAATTGACAAGCCTTTATGCAGGCTCATCAAGGAAAAAAGAGGACCCAAATAAACACAATCAGAAATGAAAGAGGAGAGACTACAACTGATACCACTGAAAGACAAAGGATTGTAAGAAATTACTTTGAAGAACTGTATGCCAAGAAATGTGAAAGCCTAGATAAAATGGACAAATTTCTATAAAAATATAACCTTCCAAAATTCAATGAAGATGAAGCAGAAAGCCTGAACTGACCAATGACATCTGATGAAACTGAAACAGTAATCAAAAAGCTTCCTACACACAAAAGCTGTGGACCAGATGGTTTCACAGGAGGATTCTACAGAGCATTTAAGGGAGAGCTAACTCCCATCTTCCACAGGTTATTTTAAAAAATTCAAGAAGATGGATGATTCCCAAACTCTTTTTATGAGGCCAGCATCATCCTAATCCCAAAACCAGATAAAGTCATAAGAAAGGAAGAAAACTTCAGGCCAATATCGCTGATGAACATAGATGCTAAAATCCTCAACAAAATACTGGCAAACCACACCCAGCTATATGTTAAAAAGATCATATACCATGATCAAGTGGGGTTCATCCCAGGAAAGCAAGGAGAGTAAAATATTCACAAATCAATAAACGTACCATCACATAAACAAAAGGAGAGACAAAAATCATATGATCATATCAATTGTTGCAGAAAAAACATTTGATCAGGTACAGCACACATTTATGATAAAAACACTTAGCAAAGTGGGAATAGAGGGAGCATTCCTGAACATAATGAAGGCCATATACAAGTAACCTAAAGCTAACATCATACTCAAGGGGCAAAAGTCAAAAACTTTCCCACTAATATGAGGAACAAGACAAGGATGTCGCTTTCGCCACTTCTACTCAACATAGTATTTGAAGTTGTAGCCACTGTGATCAGACAAGAAAAATAAATAAAAGACATCCAAATTGGAAAGGAGGAAGCAAAACTGCCATTGTTTGCAGATGACCTGATAGTGTACATAGAAAATCCTATAGGCTCCACCAGAAAACTATTCAATCTAATAAGTGAATTTGGTAAAACAGCAGGATAGAAAGTCAATAGTCAGAAATCAAAGGCATTTTTGTAAACCAAAAATGAAATATCAGAAAGAGAAATCATGAAAAAAGTCCCATTTGCTGTAAAACAAGAAAAACAAAGTACCTAGGAATAAACCTAAGAAGGTAAAACACTGAAGAAAGAATGAAACCAAGAAGGAAGATACAAATAAATGGAAACATATACCTTGTTCATTGATTGGAAAAATTAACATGATCTAAATATCTATACTACCCAAAGCAATTTATAGATTCGATGCCATACGTATTAAAGTACCAATGGCATATTTCACAGACATTGAACAAACATTTCAGAAATTTGTATGGAACCCTAAACAACCCCAAATAGCTGTAGCAATATTGAGAAAGAAGAACAAAGCAAGAGGGATCACATTGCCTGATATCAAACTGTAATCAAAACAGCCTGGTACTGTCATAAGAACAGACACGTAGACCAATGGAACAGAACAGAGAGCCCAGAAATAAGCCCAAGTGTCTATGGTCAATTAATATTCATAAAAAGTGGCCAGCAGCATAAAATCAAGTAAAAATAGCCTCTTAAACAAATGGTGTTGGGAGAGCTGGACAGCTACATGCAAAAAAATGAAACTCAAGCACCAACTTACACCATATACAAAAATAAATTCAAGGTGGATAAAACATTTAAATATAAGTTGTGACACCACAAAAGTCTTTCAGGAGAACACAGGCAGGAAAATCTCAGATATTCCACGCAGCAATATTTTCACTGATACGTCCCCTAAAGCAAGGGAAGTAAAAGAAAGAATAAACACATGATATCTCATGAAAATAAAAAGCTTCTGCATGGCTGAAGTAAACAACATTAAAATGAAAAGAGAACCAACTGTATGGGAAAACACATTTGCCAATGATACCTCAGACAAGGGTTTGATCTCCAAAATATGTAAAGAACTCACATGACTCCACTCCAGGAAGACAAACAACCTAATTAAAAGATGCTATAAAGGACACAAGGACAAAATCAAGGGGGAGGGTAGAGGTGGGGGAGGGAGGTGGGGTTGGCTGGGGTAGGGTGGAGGTATGGGGAGAAAGTGCAGACAATTGTAACTGAATATAAATAAATAATTAAAAAAAGATGGATGAACGACTTGAACAGACACTTCTCCAAGGAGGAGACACAGAGGGCCCAGAGGCATTTGGAAAGATGCTCAGCATCACTAGCCATCAGAGAGATGCAAATTAAAACTATAATCAGATACCACTTCATACTGGTGAGAATGGCCATCATAAATAAGTCAATAAGAAGTGTTGTAGTGGATGTGGAGAAAAGGGAACCCTAGTGCACTGTTGGTGGGAATGCAGACTGGTGCAGCCACTATGGAAAACAGTGTGGTATTTCCTCAGAAAACTAAAAATGGAACTGCTTTTTGACCCAGCAATTCCACTGCTCGGATTATACTATAAGAACCCTGAAACACCAATTCAAAAGAACCTATGTACCCCAATGTTCATAGCAGCACAATTTATAATAGCTAAGTACTGGAAGCAACCAAGGTGCACATCAATAAATGAGTGGATCAAAAAATGGTGGTACATTTACACAATGGAATACTACACAGCAGAGAGAAAGAAGGAGCTCCTACCCTTTGCAACAGCATGGGTGGAACTGGAGAGCATTATGCTGAGTGAAATAAGCCAGGTAATGAGGGAAAAATACCATATGATCTCACCTTTAACATGAACCTAATCAACAAAAGTAAAAAGCAAGTGAAATATAACTAGATACATTGAAATTACGAACAATGTGATAATTACCAGAGGGCAGGTGGGAGGGGATAATGGGGGGAAGGGTTTTCAGGAAGAACTCTAAAGGAGTCATGGACAGAACCACGGTGGCGTGGAAACAAGGGAGGGAGGGAGTTTGGCTGGGGTGGGGGGAGAATGGTGGGGAGTACGGTGGGGAGTAAATGCAGACAACTGTAATCGAAGAACAATAAAATAATTATAAAATAAAAAATAAATGTATGCTGGATTTTATCAAAAGCTTTGTCTGCATCTATTGTTATAATCATGTGGTTTTTATTCTCCGTTTTGTTTATATGATGAACCATGTTTTATGATTTGTGAATATTGTACCATTCCTTGGATTCCCAGAATAAATGTCCTTTGATCATGGTGCATGATCTTTTTGATGCATTGGTGTATTTTGTTTGCTAATATGTTGTTGAGGATTTTAGCATCTATGTTTATCAGTTTATGGCCTATAATTTTCTTTCTTTGTAGTGTCCTTTTATTTAATTTATTTTAATATATTTATTGATTATGCTATTACAGTTGTCCTATTTCCCCTCTTCACTCCATTCCATCTTGCCCACCCCCTCCCTCCCACATTCCCCCCCCATAGTTCATGTCCATGGGTCATACTTATAAGTTCTTTGGCTTCTACATTTCCTACACTATTCTTACCCTCCCCCTGTCTATTTTCCACCTATCATTTATGCTACTTATTCTCTATACCTTTCCCCACCTCTCCCCCTCCCACTCCCCTGTTGATAACCCTCCCTCTGATCTCCATTTCTGTTATGTTCCTGTTCTAGTTGTTTGCTTAGTTTGCTTTTGTTTTTATTTTAGGTGTGGTTGTTAATAACTGTGAGTTTGCTGTCACTTTTACTGTTCATATTTTTGATCTTCTTTTCCTTATATAAATCCCTTTAACATTTGATATAATAAGGGCTTGGTGATGATGCATTCCTTTAACTTGACCTTATCTGAGAAGCACTTTATCTGCCCTTCCATTCTAAATGAAAGCTTTGCTGGATAGAGTAATCTTAGATGTAGGCCCTTGCCTTTCATGACTTTGAATACTTCTTTCCAGCCCCTTTTTGCCTGTAAGGTCTCTTTTGAGAAATCAGCTGACAGTCTTATGGGAACCCCTTTGTAGGTAACTGTCTCCTTTTCTCTTGCTGCTTCTAAGATTCTCTCCTCTTTAATCTTGGGTAATGTAATTATGATGTGCCTTGGTGTGTTCCTCCTTGGGTCCAGCTTCTTTGGGACTCTCTGAGCTTCCTGGACTTCCTGGAAGTCTATTTCCTTTGCTAGACTGGGGAAGTTCTCCTTCATTATTTGTTCAAATAAGTTTCCAATTTTTTGTTCTTCCTCTTCTCCTTCTGGCACCCCTATAATTCGGATGTTGGAACGTTTCAAGATGTCCTGGGGGTTCCTAAGCCTCTCCTCATTTTTCTGAATTCTTGTTTCTTCATTCTTTCCTGGTTGGATGTTTCTTTCTTCCTTCTGGTCCACACCATTGATTTGAGTCCCAGTTTCCTTTGCATCACTATTGGTTCCCTGTACATTTTCCTTTGTTTCTCTTAGCATAGTCCTCATTTTTTCATCTAATTTGTGGCCAAATTCAACCAATTCTCTGAGAATCCTGATTACCACTATTTTGAACTATGCATCTGATAGGTTGGCTGTTTGCTGCTCAGTTGAATTATTCCTTAGCTTTGATCTGTTCTTTCATTTTCGCCATTTATTTTGTCTTGGTGTGCCTGTTATGTAAAGGGGCGGAGCCTTACGTGTTCACCAGGGTGGGGCAATGCTCGTCACTGTGCTGTGACACTGTACGTGGGGGAGGGGCTGAGAGGGAGCAATGGCGCTTGCTCCACTCTCTGCTGGATTTCAGTCACTCTGCTACCCACAATCAAATTGGGCCCCTCCGGTGCTGGTTCCCAAGTGGGTGGGTGGGCTTGTGCACGCTCTAGGCCCCTGTGGGTCTTTCCAATGAACTCTCCTCTGAGGCTGGGAGTTTCTCCTGCTGCTGCCTCATCCCCCATGGATGTTTTCAGTCAGACGTTTGAGGCTTTATTTCACTGTGCTGGAGCCCTGGGTTGTGCAGTCTGTTTCACTCCCCCACTGTTCCTCCCGGTTTATCTGTGCGTGAATGTGGGGCCACGAGATCTGCTAGTCGCACTGCCTGCCCCATTCCACAATCTGCCACCTTGCTGGCGGCGAGTCCTCTCCACCCCGGCTGCCCATCTCTGCCCCTCCTACCCGTCTGGATGAATGTTTCTTCTTTATCTCCTTGGTTGTCAGACTTCCATGCAGTTTGATTTTCTGTCAGTTCTGGTTGTTTTCTGTTTTTAAATTGTCCTTCTTTTGGTTGTGCGAGGAGGCCCAGTGTGTCTACCTATGCCTCCACCTTGGCCGGGCCTTTGTAGTGTCTTTATCTGGTTCTTTATCTGGTTTTAGAATTAGAATATTTTTGGCCTCATAAAATGAGTTTGGAGACTTCCCTCCTCTTGAATTATAAGAAATAGTTTGAGGATAGGTGTTTGTTATTTTTGGAATGTTTGGTAAAATTTACCTGTCAAGATATCTTGTCAATGGCTTTTGTTTTTTGGGAGTTTTTTGATTACTACTTGTAGGGCAAATGGAGGCAGTCTGGCTTCCTCACCCAGGTGTGTGTGTAACTAAGGGAAACACTGTTCCCTTAACCTTGAAGGGGCATAATAAGTAGTGTTCTTATAGCCTTGAGACTGTGTCTGGTAAATGGTGCCCATAACATGAAGTGGGCTCGCATGCTCAGAATAATGCTATATTTTATAATTTTCTGGCCTGAAGCTGGCTTTATTTGCCTCTAGTACTTAAGTAGGTAGGGACTCCTTGCTGGGTGCAAGGACATGTGCCATGCAAGGGAACAGATGACATGCAGTGTGCCATACAGGGAGACATTCAGCTTGCAGCATGTGTGGCTTGCTCACCTGTGAATAAAGGCATGTCAAGCATCCCCACAGCTCCATGAATATTCTTTCATCTGCCTGAATACCATGAACCTGTTAGGCCTTGAACAGTTGCAACACACTGCTTCAATTTCATCAGGTGTAATCTATCCATTCAGATTCTCTGATTCTTCCTGATTTACTTTTGGAAGATTGTATGTTTCTAGGAATGCATCCATTATATCCAGGTTGTCCAGTTTGTTGGCATATAATTGTTCATAATATTTTCTTACAATCCTTTGTATTTCTTTGGTGTCAGCTGTTACTTCTTTTTCATTTCTCATTTTATTTCTTTGGGTCTTTTCTCTTTTTTCTTGATGATTCTTGTTAAAGGTTTGTCAATCATGTTCATCTTTTCAAAGAACAAGCTCTTCGAATCATTGATCTTTTGTAATGTTTTTGTTTAAACTTTCATTTATTTCTATTCTGATCTTAATTATTTCCTTCCTTCTACTCAGGTTGGGCTTTGTTTGTTGTTAATTTTCAAGTTCCTTTAAGTGTGAAGTTTGATTGATTATTTCAGCTTTTTATTGCCTTTTTTTTTTTTTTTTTGAGATAAGCCTCTAATGCCATGAATTTCCCTCAGGATTGCTTTTCCAGTGTCCTGTAGATTTTGCATTGTTGTGTAATCATTTTCATTTGTTTCAAGGTATCTTTTGATTTCTTCCTTGATCTCATTGTTGACCCACTGATTGCTAAATAACATGTTATTTCACTTCCATGTTTTTTAATGTTTTCCAGTGTTTTTCTTGTGATTGATTTCTAGTTTCATAGCATGTGGTCAGAGAAAATGCTCTTATAATTTCAAACTTTTTAAATACATTGAGACTTGTTCTGAGTCTTAGAATGTGGTCTATCCTAGAAAATGTTATATATGCACTTGAAAAGTTTATATATTTTGCTGCTTTGGGATGAAAAGCGCTGAAAATATCAATTAAATCCATTTGATCTATTGTGTTGTTTAAGGCCGCTGTCTCCTATTGATTTTCTGCCTGGAAGATCTATCTGTTGAAGACAATGGGGTGTTAAAATCCTCAACTATGACTGTATTTCTGCTGGTCTCTCCCTTTATGTCCATCAAGGTTTGCTTCACATATTTAGGTACTCCTATGTTTGGTGTGTAAATGATTGCTAGGGTTATATCTTCTTGTTGGATTGTTTCCTTTTCCATTCTGTAGTATCCTTCTTTGTCTCTTACTATAGCCTTGGTTTTAAGGTCTATTTTGTCTGATATGAGTATTGCCACCCCAGCTTTTTTTTTCTTTTGTATTTGCATGAAATATCTTTTTCCAAACCCTTTACTTTTAGTCTGTGTGCATCTTTCAATCTGAGATGGGTCTCTTGGAGGTTGTATATGTGTGTATACATGTCTTGTTTTCTTATCCATTAAGCTACCCCTCTCTTTTGGGTGGAGCATTTAAGCCATTTACATTTAAGGTGATTATTGATAGATATGTGTGTAGTGCCATTTTATAGACTGTTTTCCTCTGGATTTTCCCTTTCTATTTTTCTTCATTTTCTTTTATTTTTTTAAATTATTTTATTGTTGTTCAATTACAGTTCTCTGCATTTTCTCCCCACCACTCACCTGCACTCCAGCCAAACCCACCTTCCTCCCCTGCTTGCACCCAACCTTTGGTTTTCTCCATGTGTCCTTTATAGTAGAACCTGAAAACCCTTCTCCCCACTTTCCTTTCCTCTGTCGCCTCTGGCTATTGTTACATTGTTCTTTTTTTTAAATTTTTATTGTTATTCAATTACAGTTGTATGCCTTTTCTCCCCATCCCTCCACCCCACCCCAGCCGAAACCCCTCCCTCCCACACCTCCACCCTGCCCCTTGATTTTGGCCATCTGTCCTTTATAGTAGTTCCTATAATCCCCTCTCCTCACTGTCCCCTCCTCACTCCCCCCTGGCTATTGTTAGATTGTTCTTGACTTCAATGTTTCTGGTTATATTTTGTATGCTTTTTTCTTCTGTTGATTATGTTCCAGTTGAAGGTGAGATCATATGGTATTTGTCCCTCACCACCTGGCTTATTTCGCTTAGCATAACACTCTCCACTTCTATCCATGCTCTCGCAAAGGGTATAGGCTCCTTCTTTCTCTCTGCTGCATATTATTCCATTGTGTAAATGTACCATAGTTTTTATTTTTATTTATTTTTTTCTTTTTATTTATTTAATTAAACAAATTTTTTATTGTTGTTCAATTACAGTTGTCTGCATTTTCTCCCCTCCCCTCCATCCCACCCCAGCCAAACCCACCTCCCTCCCCCACCTCCGACCTCCCCCTTGGTTTTTTCCATGTGTCCTTTATACTAGTTCCTGTAAACCCCTCTCACCACTGTCCCCTCCCCACTCCCTTGTGGTTATTGTTAGATTGCTCTTAACTTCAATGTCTCTGGTTATATTTTGTTTGTTTTTTTCTTTTGTTGATTATGTTCCAGTTAAAGGTGAGATCATATGGTATTTGTCCCTCACTGCCTGGCTTATTTCACTTAGCATAATGCTCTCCAGTTCCATCCATGCTGTTGCAAAGAGTAGGAGCTCCTTCTTACTCTCTGTTGCGTAGAATTCCATTGTGTAAATGTACCACAGTTTTTTGTTCCATTCATTTGCTGATGGGCACTTAAGGCCTCTGCTTCTTAAGTTGCTGTGTTCTGACTCCCTGGATTTATGGTGGTAGAATAACTGTAAATTCACTGGTACAGTCTCCTTGATCTCCCGAGCTTACTGATCTTAGGCTGTGGTTTATGTTGGCTCTCTGTATGTCTTTGGTTTTGGGGTTTTGTCGGGTCTTTCTTTGGTGTGTCCTTCCCAGCACTTGGTTATCTGAGGTTCAATCTGTCCATCACCTCTTGTTTTCTGTTGTGCAGGCATGGCCAGGTTGTGTTGGAGCTGGTTCTTCATTGTGTACAAGGTTTTGAAACTTTTCTCTTGCTCTTGTTCAGTTGTTTTTTCTGAGTAATTTCTCCACTATTTAGTTGTATTTTCAGATAGGTCCTGGGTTGAATTAGTGTGACTTCAACTCCCTCCTTCACCTTCTTCTGTTATTATCTGTTGGTGATTTCTTTGTTGGTGGGTTTACTCTTCCAGGAGGTATCCTGGTGTTCACAGCTTCTACCTACCATTTTTTGGGATAGGTTGGAGGGGGAAGGAAAAGTGGTTTAAAACAGCATGAGTCTATTCTTTGATATTTAACATACCAGCCTTTAGAGAAGAGATAGGAGATCCTTTGGATATGTATAGAGTTAACTGTGATAATTCACCCATCTAGCCACTTTTTAGAAAGGGTGGAAAGAAGATATGACTCTTGTTGTGGGGGAAAGGATGTGTGTTGGATGTAGAAAGCTGTGAGCTTGTGGGAGGTCAGATTATGAGGTAAAGTGAGAGTAAAGTGTAGAAAATATATGTAATGTGTGAGAGAATAGAGTTAACCACACCAGTAATAAAGTTCAGGAAACTGTGAAGTGGGCTGAGAACTGGGAGGAATACTGTGTAGTATTTACAAATGTATGGAATAGCTATTATTTACAATAGTAATGGAGCAACAATCATATGACAGAATCTGTGTGGTCTGGACAACTAGAATAGGGAGTACAGGTCCTAGAGTAGTGTGGTAATGGAATGCAAGTGAAGTGAAAGACAGTTAATTACCAATACACTATAAAAGAGGGAACAAGGGGAAACCAGTCAAACAATGCAAATTAACCAGTCAAGTGAAGAAGACTAAACATATAGAAGAGAAATACAAAAATATTAATAAAATGAGTGACTTAAGAATAATGAAAAATAATAATACAAATATACGATAACTTGCAAGTTCTCTGGGGTAGCAAAGTGAAATTTGTTTCACTGTCTCAGCTGTTGGGATGCCCCCTCTTTGGGTCCAACTGTGGTCTTTTCACAGTTTCAGGTTTTATTGTCTCACTTGTGGGGATTAAAAAAAGATAAAAGAAGGAAGGAAGAGGAGAAAAATAGGGAAAGAGAGAAGGAATAGAAGAAGAAAGAAGGAAAGAGAGGGAGAAGGTGTTAGAAGAAATAAAAATAATAATAATAATAATAAGGAATTACTGAAAAAAAAAAAAAAAGCCTCCTGCTGGCTTCAAACTGGCCAAGCCAGTTTTGCTGGTCCATTTGGCTGCACAGACTCATTGGGCTCAGTTTAGCTCTTCTCCCTTCTGACTAGCACTTGGCCAGCCTCCAGCTCATCTCCAGCAACCACCGGTCCCACAGGTTCAGGCACACAGCTTCCTGTGGGCTATGGGTGTGGGCACTGGGCCTTCCGTGGTTTGCACTCTCCCCAGTGCCTCAGATTTGGGCTCAATGCCTCCCATACCCCCGTGGGAGCTCCAGGTGGGCAGGAGGCTAGAGCTGCTGCAGGAGAATTCCCCAAACTGCCCCCGAGTGTCTCTCTTTTTTTTCTTTTCACTTTTTCTTTTTGAGAAAATCCTCCTGCTCAATCCTGCCACTCCATACAAGGAAGGGCCTGTCCTCTCACACAGCCTACCTCTCCAGCTAGACTGGGGACTGTCTGAGTCAGGGCCTCTCACGGCCCAACTCTCAACTCTCCCCAGCTGGTGCCCACAGTCTCCGTGTGTTTACCACTTTTTCCTTATTCCCGTCCCTGCGACTTCAAGCAACCAGGTCTCTCTCGGTGCTGTTGAAACCTTGTTTGGCAGGGGAGGGAGCCATTAACGCCCGCTCTCTCTCAGGATTCCTGCAGCAGGTGCCAGGCCCAGGTGTGCAGTCACCCTGGTCGCTGTGCTGGTCCCAGGGACCTTTTTGTCCTGAAGCAATCCCCTTTCTGTGTGTTTCTTCAGTATCCTCTATACTTCCTGGCCTCCCATCTTCATAAATGATGGGGTACTGTTGGCTGTTCGCTTTGTTCCTTAGGAGATCAGCTAGGTGTTTCACCTGTGTGCAGGGGGAAGTGTACTCTGCTCCCACCCATCTCGCTGCCATCTTCCTCTCCCTTCTTCTTAAAGGAATCCCTTTAACATTTGTTGCAGAAGTGATTTGGTGTCAACAAACTCCTTTAGCTTTTTCTTGTCTGTGAGGCTGCTTATTTCTCCTTCAATTTTAAATCATAGCTTTGTTGGGTAAAATAGCCTTTTTTGTAGTTCCTTGCTTTTCATCACCTTCAGTATTTCACACCACTCTCTTCTGGCTTGAAATGTTTCTGATGAGTAATCTGATAGCTGTCTAATTGGTGCTCCTTTGTAGGTAACTACCTGCTTTTCTCCTATGGCTTTTAGGATTCTCTTCTTATCTTTAAGCCTTATCTTTTTAATTATTATGTGTCTTGGTGTAGGTCTCTTTGGGTCCAACTTTTTGGGACTCTCTGAGCTCCTGGACTTGTATGACATTTTCCTTTGCCAGATTGAGGAGGTTTTTGGTCATTATTTCTTCAAATAGGCTCAATCCCTTGCTCACTCTCTTCTTCTATTGTTCCCATGATGAGGATGTTGTTATGCTTCATGTTGTCCAATATGTTTCTTTTTTTTTTTTTGTCCAATATGTTTCTTAAGTTCTCCTCATTTTTTAAAAATTCTTTCTTCTTTGTGCTGCTCTACCTGATTGTTTTTTTCTGCCTTGTCTTCCGAAACACTGATTTGATCCTCTGCTTCATGTAACCAACTGTTTATTCCTTGCAGTGTGTTATTTATCTCAGATATTGCATTCTTTTTTTTTCTGACTGATCCTTTTTTATGTTTTCTATGTCTTTTTTCATACTGTAGAGTATCTTTATAATTATTACTCTAAACTATCTATCTGATAAATTCCTTACCTTCATTTCACTTAGTTCTTCTGGAAAATTCTTTTGTTCTCTCACTTGGGGTCTGTTTGTCTTCCCATTTTTGCTGCTTGTTTGTATTTTCTGCCTTAATTGTTAAACTTAATCAGTCCTCAGTCAGCTGTTAATCTAATCAATCTGTGATCAACAGTCAAGCTTAAGCACCACTGAGTGGGGCAGACTAATTCATGCAGGTGGGGCTATTGCTTCCCTTCAGGCTGATGGCATTCGGAGAGGTATACTTTGCCTGAGAGAAATGGCTACTGAAATATGGGGAATGACTTAGTATGTGGATCCTAGTGGCTGTTTCCTCAGTTCTCTCCCCAGAGCCAATAATTCCAGACTCTCCAGAAGCATCTCTATTCCACTCTGGCTTTCCTTTGCCGGAACCCAGGGTAAGTGGTTGCAAATGAGATTTTGTGCTTTGGCCCTTTAAGATGTTCTCTGAGTTTCTGGCCATCTCTCCTTGTTAGACAGATATCCTACTCTTTTTCACCGCTGGATGTTATTTGAGTTCCTTTCTAGATCTGGTGCTCTAGGTTGGGGAGCCAAGCTTGGGGTACAGACCCCACACCTCTTGGGGTGAAGCCCTTGGCCACTGAAATATCCCTCCAGCAATTCTGCTGCCACCCATGGGAGCCCAGCCAGCCCTCTTGCATCTCCTCCTCACTCCTTACCAATCACATTGTGGTGAAGTGTTTTCTTCTGTCTGTTCATGGTTGTAAGGCTTTTCTCCAGGTAGTGTTCAGTTGATTTTTCAAGATGATTTCTCTACAGTTTAGTTGTAATTCCAGATTGGTCTTGTGAGGAGGTGTTGGTGTAGCTTCCACTTACTCCTCCACCATCTTGGATCTTACCTACCCTGTTTTATCATGAGCCACTTTTCCCTTCGTTTGTATCATGTGCTTTCCCACCATGGGGATTTTGTATTATCTGAACTTGTTCCAAGAACACTCTCTTTCCCCTTCTTCACTTTACTGAACTATTTATTCATCCATTTTGAATGCAGACCTTTAAATAAGATTCCTTTCTGGGAAAGAAATGATCAAGATTCAACTCATAAAGGACAGAATTAATCAGCTATAAATATAATTCTTTTTTGTTTGTTTCAGGTTATGGTTGAGGCAAAAGTATAAATTACTGAATGTGGAAATACAACCAACAAAAAGAGGAAACAAAATGACAGGAGCAGATATTGTCTACAGATAAATGGCAGGCCTCAGACGGAGATGGGAGAGGTATGTCACTGGATTATCTATTGGAGTCTTAAATACACACATCGACTCTCTCACATTGTTTGGGACTACCAAACAGACTGAAATATGGGATAGTTGATCATATGTAGAAGAGGTTTTCTGTAGAAACATTTACTATAAAGTTTAGTAGCAATATAGGAACTCGGGAAAACTCATACTACATTAAAAGGGAATACTCTATTAATGTGTTAGTTTTCTATTGTACTGCGATAAATTACCATAATCTCAGTGGCTTACAACAGCAAAAATTGATTTTTTTCACATATTCTATAGCTGAGAATGCCAGGAGTGGCACTAGATTCTCTCCTTCAAGTTCTCACAACACTAAAATCAAAGTGTCATCTGAGGCTGAACTGGGTACAGCTTTACTTACAGGTTCTAATGGCTATTGGAAGCTTTTAGTTATTTGCAGCTGTTGTTCTAGGGGCTTTGGATTCTTGATACTGTTGGCTAGAAGTCACCCTCAATTGCTTACCATATGGCCTCTTTGTAGGCCAGCTCATACCATGTCAGCTGGATTCTTCAAAGTCAGTACAGGAAACAGTGTCTCAGCAAATAGGGCTTACAATCCATTTAATGTAATTGTGTACACATAATCACAAACATCTCACCTTTACAGTGCTCTCTTGGTTACAAAAAAATCACAGGTCATGATCATACTTAAGAGGATTGAATGACACAATGGCATGAACACCACGAGACAGTGATGATGGTGATTACACTAGCCTTTATTTACCACAGTTGGGTATACAAGATTTGCTCAGCTCTAAGAAACTGATTATCTTGTGTAACGCTGTTGATTTCTTTATTACCAAGTTTTCCTTAAGATACTGAAATACTTAAAGGGATTTAGTAACTCCCATACACCATCAAGGTTACTAAGAAGTATCACCATAATGTAATTTATGTTAAAGAAATCAGCATTAAATCTGTCAGGAAAAAATTAATTTTTTAACATTTTTTTATTCTTGCTCAGTTACACTTGTATGCATTTTCTCCCCACCCCTCCACTCCACCACAGCCAAAGCCACCTCCCTCCCCCACCTCCACCCTCCCCCTTGGTTTTGTCCATATATCCTTTATAGTATTCTTGTAAATCCCTCTCCCCACTCCCAATGGCTATTATTAGATTGCTCTTAAGTTCAATGTCTCTGCTTATATTTTGTTTGCTTTTTCATTCGGTTGATTGTGTTCCAGTTAAAGGCGAGATCATATGGTAGTTATCCCTCACCACCTGAATTATTTCACTTAGCAAAATGCTCTCCAGTTCCATCCATTCTGTTGCAAAGGATAGGAGCTCATTCATTCTCTCTACTGCATAGAATTCCACTGTGTAAATGTACCATCGTTTTTTGATCCACTTATTTGCTGATGGGCACTTAGGTTGCTTCCAGTACTTGGCTATTGTAAATTGTGCTGCTATGAACGTTGGGGTGCATAGGTTCTTTTGGATTGGTGTTTCAGGGTTCTTAGGGTATAATCCCAGCAGCAGAATTGCTGGATGAAAGGGCAGCTCCATTTTTGATTTTCGGAGGAAATTCCATACTGTTTTCCACAGTGACTTCACCAGTCTGCATTCCCACCAACCGTGCACTAGGGTTCCCTTTTCTCCACATCCTCTCCAACATTTGCTTGTGGATTTGTTTATGTTGGCCACTCTGACTGGTGTGACATGGTACCTCATTGTGGTTTCAATTTTCATCTCTCTGATGGCTAGTGATGCTGAGCATATTTTCATATATCTCTGGACCCTCTGTATGTCTTCCTTGGAGAAGTGTCTGTTCAAGTCCTTTGCCCATTATTTAATTGGGTTGTTTGTCTTCCTGGAGTGGAGTCGTGTGAGTTCTTTATATATTTTGGAGATCAGATCCTTGTCTAAGGTATCATTGGCAAATATGTTTTCCCATACTGTTGTTTCTCTTTGTATTTTAGTGCTGTTTTCTTTAGCCATGCAGAAGCTTTTTATTTTGACGAGATCCCATTTGTTTATTCTTTCCTTTATGTCCCTTGCTTTAGGGGATGTGTCTGTGAGGATATTGCTCTGTGGAATGACTGAGATTTTCCTGCCAATGTTTTCCTCTAGGACTTTTATGGTGTTACAGCTTATATTTAAGTCTTTTATCCATCTTGAGTTTAGTTTTGTGTATGGCTTAAGTTGGTGATTGAGTTTCATTTTTTTGCACATAGCTGTCCAGATTTCCCAACAACATCTGTTGAAGAGGCTGTTTTTGCTCCATTTTATGATCCTGCCTCCTTTGTCAAATATTAATTGACCGTAAAGACTTGAGTTTATTTCTGGGCTCTCTGTTCTATTCCATTGGTCTATGTGCCTGTTTTTA
The DNA here is from genome assembly GCF_022682495.2 of Desmodus rotundus. Taxonomy (NCBI): domain Eukaryota; kingdom Metazoa; phylum Chordata; class Mammalia; order Chiroptera; family Phyllostomidae; genus Desmodus; species Desmodus rotundus. The sequence continues at coordinate 70,971,173 of NC_071400.1, forward strand.
TGCCAGTACCAGGCTGTTTTGATTACAGTGGCCATGTAATACAGTTTGATATCAGGTATTGTGATCCCCCCTGCATTGTTCTTCTTCTCAAAATTGCTGCAGCTATTCAGGGTCGTTTATGGTTCCATATAAATTTCTGAAATGTTTGTACTATATCTGTGAAATATGTCATGGGTACTCTAATAGGGACTGCATTGAATCTATAAATTGCTTTGGGTAGTATGGTCATTTTGATGATGTTAATTCTTCCCATCCATGAGCATGGTACATGCTTCCATTTGTTTGTGTCTTCCTTAATTTCGTTCTTCAGTGTTGTGTAGTTTTCTTTGTACAGGTCTTTTACCTCCTTGGTGGGTTTATTCCTAGGTACTTTATTTTTCTTGGTGCTATATCAAATGGGATTTTTTCCCTGATTTCTGTTTCTGCAGTTTCATTGTTGGTATACAGGAATGCCTTAGATTTCTGAGTATTGACTTTGTACCCAGCTGTTTTGCCAATTTCATTAATTAGGTCGAGTAGTTTTTTGGTGGAGTCTATAGATTTTCCATGTACACTATCATGTCATCTGTAAACAGTGACAGTTTCATTTCCTCCTTTCCAATTTGGATGCCTTTTATTGCTTTTTCTTGTCTGATTGCTGTGGCTAGGACTTCCAATACAATGTTGAATGGGAGTGGTGAGAGAGGGCATTCTTGTGTTGTACCTGATCTTAGTGGGAAAGCTCTAAGTTTATGTCCATTGAGTATGATATTGGCTGTAGGTCTCTCATATATGGCCTTTATTATGTTGAGGAATGCTCCCACAATCCCACTTTGCTCAGTGTTTTTTTTTTTATCATAAATGGGTGCTGTACTTTTTCAAATGCTTTTTCCACTTCTATTGATATGATTATGTGATTTTTCTCTTTCATTTTGTTCATGTGGTGTATTGAAATTATTGATTTGTGAATGTTGTACCATCCTTCCATCCCTGGGATGAATCCCACTTGGTCAAGGTGTATGATCTTTTTAATGTATTGCTGGATGCGGTTTGCTAATATTTTGTTGAGAATTTTAGCGTCTATGTTCATCAGTGATATTGGCCTGAAGTTTTCTTTCTTCGTTGTGTCTTTACCTGGTTTTGGGATTAGGATGATGAGGGCTTCATTAAAAGAGTTTGGGTGTCTTCCATCATTTTACATTTTTTCAAATAGTCTGTTCAGGATAGGGGTTAGCTCTTCCGTAAATGCTTTGTAGAATTCTCGTGTGAAACCATCTTGTCCAGGGCTTTTGTGTGTTGGGAGTTTTTTGATGACTGCTTCAATTTCGTGTGCTGTTATTGGTTTGTTCAGTTTTCTGCTTCTTCTTAATTCAGTTTTGGAAGATTATATTTTTCTAGAAATGTGTCCATTTCACCTAGGTTTTCAAATATCTTGGAGTACAGTTCTTCATAGTAATGTCTTACAATCCTTTGTATTTCTGTGGTATCAGTTGTAATCTCTCCTCTTTCATTTCTAATTGTGTTTACCTGGATCCTCTCTCTTTTTTTCTTGATGAGCCTACATAAAGGCTTGTTGAGTTTGTTTATGTTTTCAAAGAACCAGCTCCTGGATTCATTGATACTTAGAATTTTTCTTTTAGTCTCTAGGTCATTTAACTCTGCTCTGATCTTGGTTATTTCCTTCCTTCTGCTTGCTCTGGGCTGTCTTTGTTGTTGTTCCTCCAGTTCTTGTAGGCATAGGGTTAGGTTGTTTGTTTGAACTCTTTCTATCTTTTTAAGGTACGCCTGTATTGCTATGAACTTCCCTCTCAGGACTGCCTTTGCTGTGTCCCATGCGTTTTTGGTTTTTGTGAGTTCATTTTTATTTGTTTCCAGGAAGTTTTTGATTTCTTCCCTAATCTCATTCTTGATCCATTCATTGTTTAATAGCATGCCATTCAATCTCCATGATTTTGAGTGTTTTGGGTTTTTTCCTTGGGGTTGGTTTCTAGTTTCAGTCCCTTGTGGTCAGAGAAAATGCTTGATATGATTTCAATTTTCTTGAATTTGTTGAGGCTTGCTTTGTGTCCTATCATGTGGTCTATCTTTGAAACAGTTCCATGGATACTTGAAAAGAATGTGTATTTTGCTTCTTTGGGATGAAACGCTCTATATATATCAGTTAAGTCCATTTTCTCTAGGGTATTGTTAAGTGAGACAATATCTTGTTGATATTTTGTTTGGAAGAACTGTCTATTTTTGATAGTGGGGTGTTAAAGTCCCCTACTATAATTGTGTTGCTGTCAATATCTTTCTTGAAATCCTCCAAGATTTTTTTTATGTATTTGGGTGCTCCTATGTTGGGTGCATATATATTTACGATGTTTATGTCTTCTTAGCGCATTCTTCCTTTGAGTATTATGAAGTGACTGTCTGTGTCTCTCTTTATGGCCCTTCTTTGGAAGTCTATTTTGTCTGATATGAGTATTGCTACCCCTGCTTTTTTTTTCCTGTCCATTTGCCTGGAAAATTTGTTTCCAGCCCTTCACTTTCAGTCTGTGTAGGTCTTTTGTCCTGAGATGGGTCTCTTGTAGGAAGTATCTGTGTGGATCATGTTTTCTTATCCACTCAGCTGTTCTATGTCTTTTGATTGGAGCATTTAATCCATTTATATTTAAGGTTATTATCGATAGGTAGTTATTCATTGCCATTTTTTCCTACCTGTGTTCCTCTCTCTTTCTCTTTTCCTTCCTTTCCTTAAAGCAGTCCCTTTAGTATCTCTTGCAGAGCTGCTTTGGTGGAGCTGTATTCTTTTAGACTTCTTTTGTCTGGGAAACTCTTTATTTGGCCTTCTATCTTGATTGAGAGCCTTGCTGGGTAAAGTTGTCTTGGTTGCAGGTCTCTGGTTCTCATAAGTTGGAATATTTTTTGCCATTCTCTTCTGGCTTGGAGCGTTTCCATTGAGATGTCAGTTGATAACCTTATTGGGGCTCCCTTGTATGTTACTTCCTGTTTCTCCCTTGCTGCCTTTAAGATCCTCTCTTTTGGGGGAACCAAGATGGCGGCGTAGGTAGACACACTGCGCCTCCTCGCACAACCAGAACTGTCAGAGAATCGAACAGCAAGGGGGACTGACACCAAGGAAACAGAAAATAATCATTCATCCAGACTGGTAGGAGGGGCGGAGACGGGCACCAGGGTGGAGAGGACTCGCGTGGCTGTGGCGGGACTGAGACTGGCGGAGTGTGGGACAAATGGCACAGGCAGTCCGAGCACTAGCAGACCCTGTGGTCCCACATTTGCACAGATAAACCCAGAGGGCCGGACTCAGAGTGGCGGAGAGTGGGGCAGGCAGAGTGGCGGGTAGCACCTTGTGGCACCACATTCGCCCACAGATAAACCTGACCAATGGTGGGCAGCGAAGCAGACCGCTGGGCAACCCAGGGCTCCAGCTCGGGGAAATGAAGACTCAAACATCTGATTGAAAGCGCCCCTGGGGGTTGGGGCGGCAGGAGAGACTCCCAGCCTCACAGGAGAGGTTGTTGGAGAGACCCACAGGGGCCTAGAGTGTGCACAGGCCCACTTACTCGGGAACCAGCACCAGAGTGGCCCAGTTTGATTGTGGGTATTGGAGTGGAAGATTGAAATCCGGAGGAGAGTGAGGCGGGCGCCATTGCTCCCACTCGGCCCCTCCCCCACATACAGCGTCACAGTGCAGCGACCAGCATTACCCTGCCCTGGTGAACACCTATGGCTCAGCCCCTTAAAGTAACAGACATGCCAAGACAAACAAAAAAAAAATGGCCCAAATGACAGAACACTTCAAAGCTCCAGAAAAAATACAACTAAGCGAGGAAGAGATAGCCAACCTATCGGATGCACAGTTCAAAGCACTGGTTATCAATATGCTCACAGACTTGGTTGAATCTGTTCGAAAAACAGATGAAAAAATGAAGCCTATGCTAAGAGAAACAAAGGAAAATGTACAGGGAACCAATAGTGATGAGAAGGAAACTGGGACTCAAATCAATGGTATGGACCAGAAGGAAGAAAGAAACATCCAACCAGAAAAGAATGAAGAAACAAGAATTTGGAAAAATGAGGAGAGGCTTAGAAACCTCCAGGACACCTTGAAACGTTCCAACATCTGAATTATAGGGGTGCCAGAAGGAGAAGAGGAAGAACAAAAAATTGAAAACTTATTTGAACAAATAATGGAGAACTTCCCCGATCTGGCAAAGGAAATAGACTTTCGGGAAGTCCAGGAAGTTCAGACAGTCCCAAAGAAGCTGGACCCAAGGAGGAACACACCAAGGCACATCATAATTACATTACCCAAGATTAAACGCAAGGACCTACATCCAAGATTACTGTATCCAGCAAAGCTATCATTTAGAATGGAAGGGAAGATAAAGTGCTTCTCAGATAAGGTCAAGTTAAAGAAGCTCATCATCACCAAGCCCTTATTATATGAAATGTTAAAGGGAGTTACCTAAGAAAAAGAAGATCAAAAATAGGAACAGTAAAAATGACAGGAAACTCACAGTTATTAACGACCACACCTAAAACAAAAACGAGAGCAAACTAGGCAAACAACTAGAACATGAGGGTTGTCAATAAGGGAATGGGAGGGGGAGAGCGGGGTAAAGGTACAGAGAATAAGTAGCATAGATGATAGGTGGAAAATAGACAGGGGGAGGGTAAAAATAGTGTAGGAAATGTAGAAGCCAAAGAACTTATAAGTATGACCCATGGACATGAACTATGGGGGGGGGGGAATGTGGGAGGGAGGGGGGTGGGCAGGATGGAGTGGAGTGGGGGGGGAAATGGGACAACTGTAATAGCATAATCAATAAATATATTTAAAAAAAAAAGATCCTCTCTTTCTCTTGGAATTTTGCTATTTTAATTATGATGTGTCTTGCAGTGGGCCTCTTTGGTTTCCTCTTGCTTGGGACTCTCTGTGTTCCCTGGATTTGTGTGAGTTTTTCTGTCGTCAGATTAAGGAAATTTTCCATCATAACTTTTTCAAACAGGTTTTCCATCCCTTGCTCTTCATCTTCTCCTTCTGGTATTCCTATTATACGGATATTGTTACGTTTCATGTTGTCCTGCATTTCCCTTATTGCCTCTTCATTCTTTCTGAGCCTCTTTTCCTTTTCTTGCTCTTTCTAGGTGTTTTTTTCTCCTTTGCCCTCTAGCTCGCTGATCCCATCCTCTGCTTCATCAAGTCTGTTTTTCATTCCTTCTACTGTGTTCTTCAGTTCAGAAATTATATTCTTCATTTTTCACGGCCCTTGTTTACAGTTTCTATTTTCTTTTTCATGCTGATATAGTTTGCAGTGAGTTCATTGTAGTTTCCCTGTAATTTCTGGTAGTTCTCTGTTAGCTCAGTGAGTTTCCTGATAACCATTGCTTTGAACTCAGTGTCTGATAGTTGAATTGCCTCTTTTTCAGTTAGCATTCTTTCTGAGGCTTCCTCTTTTCCTTTCATTTAGGGATTGTTTCTTTCTCTTTCCACTGTTTGTGAGACTCTTCTTGTTAGCCTCTTCTTCTTAAATTGATCTATTCTGACTCCCTGGGTTTATGGTATGAAGTTCTATGTTAGAATGCCAATGGGATTCAGTGGTGCTGTCTCCTTAATCTCCTGTGCTCACTGGTTGAGCTGACTTTTAAGGATCTAACAGTGTCTAACTCTGGTCTTTTCAGTGTTTCAGGTTTTATTGTCTCACCTGTGGGAAAAGAGAAAGAAGGGGGGAAAAAGGAGAAGGGAAGGAGAGATAAAGGGAATAGAATAGGAAAGGAAGGAAAGAAGGAGGAGTAAAAAAGATCAGAGGAAAGATAAGAAGAAGGAAATTTAACAAAAATTAAACAAAGCAATAAATAAAAGGAGGCAGGAAGAAGGAATAAAAAAGGTAAAGGATGAGCGGAAGAAGGAATAGAAAAAGAAAGAGGGACAGAAAGGAAGAAAGAATTTAGGGGGAAAGGAGGAAAGAAAAGGAAAAAAAAAAGTCTTCTGCTGGTTTTAAATGGGTCAGGTTAGTTCTGCTGGTCTTCTGTCTGTGGTACGGGAGCGGGTGGTTGGAAGGATTGGTTTCACTTTTCTCCCTTCCTGAGCCACACTCTTTACTGTTGTTCAGCCTTCAGTCCTGTTCCTCTAGGTCCTTCTGGTCCCCACTAGGCCTTTAGTTCACCAGCTGTGCTGTCCTTGAGTTGCACCAATTAGGGGCAACTGACATTCCACCTTCTTGCTTTTTGCTGTCTTAGATGGTAGGGCCTCTGGGTGCTGCTATGGGGTAGTTCAGCCCCCTACTGGGTCGAGTCTTTCTGGGGAATGCATTCTCCCCTAGCCCTGTAGCTCCCCTCTGCTGGGTGTTCTGCCTTCCTGCTAGAGAGCCAGTAGGCCTTGCAGGGCTCTGTGTGCAGGGACTAGGTGGGGGTTTTTGGGAACTGGTGCTTTAGGTTTCTTCGCTCGCAGGCAGTCAGGCAGTTGATCTGGTTATGCAGCCTATCTGCAGCTTTGGGCCTTGTTGCGCGGCTGAACCAGTACTTTGGGCCTGTGTGCGGGGCTGCCAGTCTCAGATCCTGGTGCGCACCCACCTGAGGTTTCAAGTGTGGGCGCCCCGCTGGGGTTTCAGGTGGGTGCACCCAGGCCACTTATGGTGGTGCACGCCCACCCAGGTGTTTTGTGTCTGTGCGCCCAGGCAGCCAGGCCGCTTATCAGGGCATGCACCCTCCAGGAGTTTCAGTTGTGGGTGTCCAGTCCGCTGATCTGGGTGCACGCTAACCAGGCTTCAGGTGAGAGCTGGGGCTGCTTATCCTGCATTCACAGTCCAGGGGCTGAGAGGGGAGGGGCGCCAGAGGAGGAGCGGCTGCTGCGGACAGTTCTGTAACTAGCTGCTGAGTGCCTCTATTTTCTCTTTTTCTTTTTGAGAAATTCTTTCTATTCAAGCCCCCCTGGTCCAAACAAGCACCTGGCCTCTCACACAGCCCAGCCTGGCTCTCTCCCAAGAATCCTGCAGCCGACCCTGCGCCTGGGCCAGGACTTCAGCCACCCTGGTCTCTGTGCAGGTCCTAGGGACCTTATTGTCCTTAAGCATTCTTCTTACCGTCTGATCTTTCAATGTCCTCTATCTTTGGTCTCTGATCTTCATATATGCTGGAATACCGTTGGCTGTTTGCTCTCTTCCTCAGATCAGCTATGTGTTTCACTGGTGCCAAGGGGAAGTGGACTCCACTCCCACCTATGTCACCGCCATCTTCCTCCTCAACATTTTCTATAGTTCTTGGATTTCCATGAGAAAAAAGAGGGCTTGGAACTGTGATTATGATGTTTCTGAGAAAATTGGGCTAGGAAAGAAGCTCTGTATCTTTTTTGTGTCTGTGAAGGTATGGAATGTAATTACACTATGACAGAATTATTTCCTTCCATAGAGCTGAATAGAGAAGATACATACCATTATCTCTACTCAAGAATATTTATCTTTGCTTGACACCTGACACTAAATCTCAGTTAAGTATAAACATATGATTTCATCCAACACAGGCAAATGATCTGAATAAGTAATATTATTGTATTAATTTGAATCTATAGAACATTATCAAATATTAGAAGTGATTTTAAAGATATTCTCAATATTGCAGAAAAGGTGATTAGCATCATGTTAAATAATTTAATTTTGTGTACAATTTCTTCTTGATGTAGTGCATATAGAAAACTCAATTGCATGTTTAAAACCACAGTTTTTTAGATTTATTTATTTATATTTTAAAAATATATTTTATTGATTATGCTATTACATTTGTCCCATTTCTTCTTCCCTTTATTCCCCGCTGCCCTGTACCCCACCTCCCACCATCATTCATCCACCTTAGTTCATGTCCATGGGTCATACATATAAATTCTTCAGCTTCTCCATTTCCCATACTATTCTTAACCACCACCTGTCTATTTTGTACCTACCATTTATGCTTCTTATTCCCTATACCTTTTTCCCCATTCTACCCATCCCCCTCCTCACTGATAATCCTCCATGTGATCTCCATTTCTGTGATTCTGTCCATGTTCTGGTTGTTTGTTTAGCTTGTTTTTATTTTTGTTTTAAGTTCACCTATTGACAGTTGTGAGTTTGTTGTCATTTTACTGTTCATAGTTTTGATCATCTTTTTTTTCTTAGATAAGTCCCTTTAACATTTCATATAATAAGGGCTTCGTGATGATGAACTCCTTTAACTTGACCTTATCTGGGAAGCACTTTATTCGCCCTTCCATTCTAAATGATAGCTTTGCTGGATAGAGTAATCTTGGATGTAGGTTCTTGCCTTTCATGACTTGGAATACTTCTTTGCAGCCCCTTCTTGCCTGTAAGGTCTCTTTTGAAAAATCAGCTGACAGTCTTATGGGAACTCTTTTGAAGGTGACTGCCTCCTTTTCTCTTGCTGCTTTTGATTCTCTCCTTATCTTCAGTCTTGGGTAATGTAATTATGATGTGCCTTGGTGTGTGCTCCCTTGGGTCCGACTTCTTTATGACTCTCTGAGCTTCCTGGATTTCCTGGAAGTCTATTCCTTTGCCAGATTGTGGAAGTTTTCGTTCATTATTTGTTGAAATAAGTATACAATTTCTTGCTCTTCCTCTTCTACTTCTGGCACCCCTATGATTCAGATGTTGGAATATTTAAAGTTGTCCCAGAGGTTCCTAAGCCTCTCCTCATTTTTTTTTTTTTTTGAATTCCTGTTTCTTCATTCTGTTCTGGTTAAATGTTTATTTCTTCCTTCTGCTCCAAACCGTTGATTTGAGTACCAGTTTCCTTCCCTTCACTGTTGGTTCCCTGTACATTTTCTTTTATTTCACTTTGCATAGCCTTCTCTTCTTCCTCTATTTTGTGACCATACTCAACCATTTCTGTGAACATCCTGATTACCAGTCTTTTGAATTCTGCGTGTGATAGGTTGGCCATCTCTTCATGGCTTAGTTCTATTTTTGGAACTTTGATCTGTTCTTTCATTTGGGCCATATTTTTTGTCTCAGAGGACCTATTACATAGTAAGGGGTGGTGCCTTAGGTATTCTACGGGGCAGGGCAACCCACTTGGCTGCGTTGTGGCACTATATGTGCGGTAGGGGTCTGAGAGGAAACAATGCTGCTTGCTGAGCTCTCAGCTTGCTTTCAGTCACTCCCCTCACTACCCACAAGCAAATTGGGCCCTTCTGGAGCTGATTCCCTGGTGGGTGGGTTATGTATGTTCTAGGACCCTGTGGATCTCTTCAACAAGCTCTCCTGTGAGGCTGGAAGTTTCTCCCACCACCTCAACCCCCACAGGTTTTTCAGTCAGAGGTTTTGAGGCTTTATTTCCCATGCTGGAACCCTGGGTTATACTCTCTGTCTCACTCCCCAGTTGTTCCTCCAGGTTTATCCACAGGCAGATGTGGGACCACCTGGTCTGCCAGCCTCTGCCTCACCCGCCCTGGTCCTCCAGCTGCTGCCTTGCTGTGAGTCCTCTCTGTCCTGCCTGACCATATCTCCCTCTCCTACTAGTCTGGATGAATGTTTCTTCTTTAACTCCTTGGTTGTCATACTTCCATACAATTTGATTTTCTGGCAGTTCTGGTTATTTTTTGTTTTTAAATTTGTTGTTGTCCTTCTTTTGGTTGTGTAAGGAGGTAAAGTGTATCTACCTATGCCTCCATCTTGGCCAGAAGTCCTAAAACCAAATTTTTATTCCAAAGAGGAAATTTCTGCTTTGGTCAAGATGGAGTTTTGGTGACTACACTTATTCTACCACCTGAAACAACCCAAAAAACAAAAAACATAAATGAAGCAATTGGACAAGACACTGATCAACAGGCAATGAAATGTAGTGATATTTGAGAGACGGAAAACAAATAGAGCCTTCAGTTTACTGCCTTGAGATAGTTTCCAGGCAATGGTGAAGAAAGAGGAAACTGAAATACAGCCTGCAAGACTCTGAGTTTTAGAGATCAACCCAACTGTGTAAGAACATAGAGAAACATAAAGCTCAGGAGACAAAATACCAAAGAAGAAATACAAGGGATAAATATTGAAAACCAGGAACTAAACTGTATTCACAGAAATAAATGACCATTTATGTATAAAATCCAGTGGAATCCAGAAAAATGTGACTAGAACTATTAAGTGAATTTAGTAAGTTTGCAGAATACAAGATCAAAACTACAAAAGGTTGTTGAGAGTTATTGAAGGAAAAATAAAGGAAACCACAATAAATAAAGAAATATAGCTTGTTTATATATCGAAAGATTTGATATTAATATTTCAACTTCCACAATTAATCTACAGATTAATGGGATTCCTATCAGAATTCTAGTGGACAATTTCATAGACATTTACAAGCTAATCCTAAAACTAATATAAAAACTAATATGAAAGTGATTTAAAATAGACAAAATCACTGTGAAAAAGAAGATAAAATTAGAGGGTTAACACTACCTCATTTTAAGGTTTATTATAAGCTATATTAGTCTACATAGTGTGGTATTGGTGTCAAAATAGACAACTATCTCAGCGGTATAGAATATTGGATTCACAAATAACTATCACATGTTGAGGCAATTAATATTTGAAAAACATGCAAAGATAATTTGGTGGACAAAAGGTACTTTTAATTAAATGATGCTTAAAAATAGAATAAGCTAATAATATATGCTAAACTAGAGCTATCAATACCTCATGCTATATTTAAAAATAATTCCAAATGGATTGAAGATCTAAATGTAAAAATTAAAACTATAAAACTTCTAGAAGTAACACTGGAGTAGAGCTTTGTGACCTTAGGTTAGGCAAAAATTTCTGAAATCTGATATAAAAAGCATGACCTTCACATAAATGAAATAATTGATAAATTGAACTTTGTAAAAAATAAAATCTTCTACTTTCACAAAGACATTGTTAAGGAAATGAAAAGGCAGATGACATACTGGGAGGAAATATATCCATGGCATATATTTATTAAAGAACATGAACTCAAAACATATGCTCAATACACAATAATAAGAAAACAAAAAACCCAATTAAAAATGAGCAAGTACAAGGGAATTTTCAAGGTGTTGTAAATGTTCCATATGGTACTGTGGTAGTCGATATACAACTCAATGTATTTGCCAAATCACATAGAAATGTACAAAACAAAGAGCAAATATTACTAAATATGTATATTAGAATAACCAGGCTATATTCTGATTGGTTATTGTAAGGCTAAAAGCAAAAAGAACTGCATATAAATACTGTATGCCAGTTGATAAATGGGATTTAAAAAGGATGCAGTTTTGATGTTATGTTGCATATATACTAGGCTTAAACAAATACATAAATAATTTGAAGATAATGAGAACTAGGTCTCTCACAGTCAGAGAAGCTCAAATAAACAAAGGCAGAATGCCAAAATGATCCCTTGAGTTCTGGATTAGAATTGGAGATACCACTATAAACTCATATATATATATTTAAATAAATGAATAATTATATATGTGAATACATGGGCCAGCATGCATATGTATATTTTCTAGCTCTTACTAAAAAAGCCCAGTAGTAATGACCCTCTAGTTAATAACGAGCAAACTCAGTGTCTAGATTTTGGTTTCTAGATAATATTCTAAAAAAAACCAACAACAACAAAAAACAAGGCACCTTGGGGAAACTGGTAATACTAAGTTTGAGCCAGGAAAAATACAAGATAAGCTTGGAGTTCATCTTGTGGCAGAAAGTAAAGGAGTACTCATAAAACAAACAAACAAACAAACAAACAAAAGTATGCCAAAGAGACACAAGAACCAACCTGAAACATTCCTTAAATGACTAAATCTGGAACTATTTGAGCAACAAAATAAATAATATAATATTGGATTATAACCCAAAGAATAAAATAAATATACTACATGACTTCAATGACATACATTAATAACAGTATAAGTAAATAAACAGAAGAGAGACACATATTACAAATAATAAGTACAGAAGGAATGAGACAAATAGAAAATCATTAATAACATAATGGTAAAAAATGCTTTAGGGAAGAGCCAGTGATAAAGGCTAAGTTAGTAAGTGAATATTTGAAAAGAAATAAGATAATCAAGTAGCTTCAAATATCTTTCCAATAGTATTCATTAGTTATTAATTACTTATTTACTATATTATATATAAATTATATAAAGTTAATTACATTTATTAAATACAGTAGTGGTTTTAACACATGGCCACAGATTCTTAGATATATATTCCTCCATGAGATGGAGTTTAATTCCCCCTCATCTTTATTGTTGCCTGGGCCTAGTAATGTAGTTTTAACTAACAGAACATAAAATGGGAAAAAGAGAAACTTTACAGAGGAAAAAACCTTGCAGATATCACCTTAACCAAGTGGTTAACACCACAAAGGATTATATATATTGATATCATGTGCCTCTGATATGATGTGATGGGAAGGGCACTTATATCTCTACCGTTCTTTCTCAAAACCCATAACACTAATCTACTCATAAGAAAATATCAGACAAACCCAAATCAAGGAACATTCTACAAAATACATGACCTGCATGCTTCAAAAGTGCCATAATCATTGAAAACTAGGAAGGATTTACAAAGAGCTACTGATTGATGGAGACTAACAAAATGCCAACTAAATGTGATGAGGTATCTTGAATTGGATTCTGGACAAGCAGAAGGACATTAGTGAGAGAACTAGTGAAATCTGAATAAAGTCACAAGTTTGGTTAATAGTATAGTACCTGTGTTAAATTTTTGGTTTTGATAAATGTGTTATGGTTATATGAGATGTTAACATTAAGAAAAGCTGAGTAAAGGGTTTACAAGAACTCTGTACCATCTTTACAACTTTTCTGTAAATCTAAAATTATTTCAAAATGAAAAGTTTTATAAAAATGGTCAAAGTTTTAAACAGACACTTCACCAAAAGAAATATACTGATGACATATAAGCAAATGAAAAGATGACCATTGTCATTACTCATTAGGGAATTACAAATTAATACTACAATGAGATACTGGTACAGACATATTAGAATGGTTAAATTTAAGAAAAGAAAAAATCCTATAGGGGAGCAGAACTGTGGGTCACAGGATATGTGCACATCCTGGTTTAATCAGAAAACTGCTGTACACTCCGACCAGCAGCGGATGAGAATTATCATTGCTCGACATCTTTGTCTGTCAGATTCTTAAACTTTACCAATCTGGTGAGTGTAAAATGGTCTCCATCCATGGTCGTTTTAGGTTTGTGTAAGATTGACTATCTTTTAAGATGTCTATGGGCCCTGTGACTCCCACAAAGACATGGTGAAGTCTTAATCCTTGGTACCTATGAATGTGACATTTGGAAATAGGGTCTTTAAATGTAATTAGTTAAAATGAAGTCATACTGTATCAAGGTGGGCCCTGAATCCAATCACTGGTATTCTTGAGATCCATAAGAAGACACGGCCATCCAGAGAGAAGAATGCCATATGAAAATTAAGATAGAGACTGGAGTGATGCATCTACAAGCCAAGGGATGACAAGGGTTGCTGGCAGCCAGCAGAATCTAGGAGAGGGGCCTGGAACAGATTCTCCCTTAGAACTTACAGAAGGAACCAATCCTGTTGACGCTGTAATTTCAGACTTCTATTAGAGAATAAAATTCTATTGTTTTTTTATTTATTGTTATTTAATTACAGTTGTATGCCTTTTCTCCCCATCCCTCCACCCCACCCCAGGTGAACCCACCTCCCTCCCCCCCTCCACCCTCCCCCTTGGTTTTGTCCATGTGTCCTTTATGGTAGTTCCTGAAAACCCCTCTCCCCACTGTTCCCGCCACCCCCCCACCGCCCTGGCTATTGTTAGATTGTTCTTAACTTCAATGTCTCTGGTTATATTTTGTTTTCTTTTTTCTTCTCTTGCTTATGTTCCAGTTAAAGGTGAGATCATATGGTATTTGTCCCTCACTTCCTGGCTTATTTCACTTAGCATAATGTTCTCCAGTTTCATCCATGCTGTTGCAAAGGGTATAAGCTCCTTCTTTCTCTCTGCTGCATAGAATTCCATTGTGTAAATATACCATAGTTTTTGGATCCACTCGTTTGCTGATGGGCACTTCGGTTGCTTCCAGTACTTGGCTATTGTAAATTGTGCTGCTATGAACATTGGGGTGCACAGGTTCTTTTGGATTGGTGTTTCAGTGTTCTTAGGGTATAATCCCAGCAGCGGAATTACTGAGTCAAAGGGCAGTTCCATTTTTAGTTTTCTGAGGAAATTCCATATTGTTTTCCACAGTGGCATCACCAGTCTGCATTCCCACCAACAGTGCACGAGGGTTCCCTTTTCTCCACATCCTCTCCAACATTTGTTTGGGGATTTGTTTATGTTGGCCATTCTGACTGGTGTGAGATGATACCTCATTGTGGTTTTGATTTGCATCTCTCTGATGGCTAGTGATGCTGAGCATCCTTCCATATGTCTCTGGGCCCTCTGTATGTCTTCCTTGGAGAAGTGTCTGTTCAAGTCTTTTGCCCATTATTTAATTGGGTTGTTTGTCTTCCTGGAGTGGAGTCGTGTGAGGTCTTTATATATTTTGGAGATCAGGCCCTTGTCTGAGGTATCATTGGCAAATATGTTTTCCCATACTGTTGGTTCTCTTTGTAATTTGGTACTGTTTTCTTTAGCCATGCAGAAGCTTTTTATTTTGATGAGGTCCCATTTGTGTATTCTTTCCTTTATGTTCCTTGCTTTAGGGGATGTGTCTGTGAGGATGTTGCTGCGTGGAATGTCTGAGATTTTCCTGCCAATGTTTTCCTCAAGGACTTTTTGGTGTTATGGCTTATATTTAAGTCTTTTATCCATCTTGAGTTTGTTTTCGTGTATGGCGTAAGTTGGTGATCGAGTTTCATTTTTTTGCACGTAGCTGTCCAGATCTCCCAACACCATCTGTTGAAGAGGCTGTTTTTGCTCCATTTTATGCTCTTGACTCCTTTGTCAAATATTAATCGATCGTATAGACTTGAGTTTATTTCTGGGCTCTCTGTTCTGTTCCATTGGTCTATGTGCCTGTTTTTATGCCAGTACCAGGCTGTTTTGATTACAGTGGCCTTGTAATACAGTTTGATATCAGGTATTGTGATCCCTCCTGCTTTGTTCTTCTTTCTCAAAATTGCTGCAGCTATTCGGGGTCGTTTATGGTTCCATATGAATTTCTGCAATGTTTGTTCTATATGTCATGGGTACTCTAATAGGGATTGCATTGAATCTATAAATTGCTTTGGGTAGTATGGCCATTTTGATGATGTTGATTCTTCCAATCCATGAATATGGTACATGCTTCCATTTGTTTGTATCTTCCTTAATTTCTTTCTTCAGTGTTGTGTAGTTTTCTGAGTACAGGTCTTTTACCTCCTTGGTTAGGTTTATTCCTAGGTACTTTATTTTTCTTGTTGCTATATTGAATGGGATTTTTTTCCTGATTTCTGTTTCTGCAGTTTCGTTGCTGGTGTACAGGAATGCCTTTGATTTCTGGGTATTGACTCTATATCCAGCTGTTTGCCAAATTCATTTATTAGGTCGAGTAGTTTTTTAGTGGAGTCTATAGGGTTTTCCATGTACACTATGATGTCTTCTGCAAACAGTGACAGTTTCATTTCCTCCTTTCCAATTTGGATGCATTTTATTGCTTTTTCTTGTCTCATTGCTGTGGCTAGGACTTCCAATACTATGTTGAATAGGAGTGGTGAGAGAGGGCATCCTTGTCTTGTTCCTGATCTTAGTGGGAAAGCTCTAAGTTTTTGTCCATTGAGTGTGATGTTGGCTGTAGGTCTCTCATATATGGCCTTTATTATGTTGAGGACTGCTCCCTTTATTCCCACTTTGCTGAGTGTTTTTATCAGAAATGGGTGCTGTATCTTATCGAACGATTTTTCCGCATCTATTGATATGATCATGTGATTTTTTTCTTTGCTGTTGTTGATGTGATGTATTATGTTTATTGATTTGCAAATATTCTACCATCCTTGCATCCCTGGGATGAATCCCACTTGGTCATGGTGGATGATCTTTTTAATATATTGCTGGATGCGGTTTGCTAATATTTTGTTGAGAATTTTATCGTCTAAGTTCATCAGTGATATTGGCCTGAAGTTTTCTTTCTTCGTTGTGTCTTTATCTGGTTTTGGGATTAGGATGATGTTGGCTTCATAAAAAGAGTTTGGGAGTCTTCCATCAGTTCGGATTTTTTCGAATAGTCTGTGAAGGATAGGGGTTAGCTCTTCCTTAAATGTTTTGTAGAAATCTCCTGTGAAACCATCTGGTCCAGGGCTTTTGTGTGATGGGAGTTTTTTGATGACTGCTTCAATTTCCTTTGCTGTTATTGGTCTGTTCAGGTTTTCTGCTTCTTCTTAATTCAGTTTTGAAAGATTATATTTTTCTAGAAATGTGTCCATTTCATCTAGGTTTTCAAATTTCTTAGCATACAGTTCTTCATAGTAATTTCTTTTTTTTTTCTTTTTTTTTTATTTGATCTTACTTAAACATGGAATTTTTTTTTAATTTATTTATTGTTATTTAATTACAGTTGTATGCCTTTTCCCCCATCCCTTCAACCCACCCCAGGTGAACCCACTTCCCTCCCCCCTCTCCACCCTCCCCCTTGGATTTGTTCATGTGTCCTTTATAGTAGTTCCTGTAATCCCCTCTACCCACTGTCGCCGCCCCCACCCCCCACCCCCGCCCTTGCTATTGTTACATTGTTCTTAACTTCAATGTCTCTGGTTATATTTTGTTTGCTTTTTCCTTCTATTGCTTATGTTCCAGTTAAAGGTGAGATCATATGGTATTTGTCCCTCACCTCCTGGCTTATTTCACTTAGCATAATGCTCTCCAGTTTCATCCATGCTGTTGCAAAGGGTATAAGCTCCTTCTTTCTCTCTGCTGCGTAGAATTCCATTGTGTAAATATACCATAGTTTTTGGATCCACTCGTTTGCTGATGGGCACTTCGGTTGCTTCCAGTATTTGGCTATTGTAAATTGAGCTGCTATGAACATTGGGGTGCACAGATTCTTTTGGATTGGTGTTTCAGTGTTCTTAGGGTATAATCCCAGCAGCGGAATTACTGGGTCAAAGGGCAGTTCCATTTTTAGTTTTCTGAGGAAATTCCATATTGTTTTCCACAGTGGCCTCACCAGTCTGCATTCCCACCAACAGTGCACGAGGGTTCCCTTTTCTCCGCATCCTCTCCAACATTTGTTTGTGGATTTGTTTATGTTGGCCATTCTGACTGGTGTGAGATGATACCTCATTGTGGTTTTAATTTGCATCTCTCTGATGGCTAGTGATGCTGAGCATCTTTTCATATGTCTCTGGGCCTTCTGTATGTCTTCCTTGGAGAAGTGTCTGTTCAAGTCCTTTGCCCATTTTTTAATTGGGTTGTTTCCCTCCCTGGAGTGCAGTCGTGTGACTTCTTATATATTTTGGAGATCAGGCCCTTGTCTGAGGTATCATTGGCAAATATGCTTTCCCATATTGTTGGTTCTCTTTGTAATTTGGTGCTGTTTTCTTTAGCCATGCAGAAGCTTTTTATTTTGATGAGGTCCCATTTGTTTATTCTTTCCTTTATGTCCCTTGCTTTAGGGGATGTGTCTGTGAGGATGTTGCTGCATGGAATGTCTGAGATTTTCCTGCCAATGTTTTCCTCAAGGACTTTTATGGTTTTACGGCTTATATTTAAGTCTTTTATCCATCTTGAGTTTATTTTCGTGTATGGCGTAATTTGGTGATCGAGTTTCATTTTTTTGCACGTAGCTGTCCAGATCTCCCAACACCATCTGTTGAAGAGACTGTTTTTGCTCCATTTTATGCTCCTGCCTCCTTTGTCAAATATTAATTGATCGTATAGATTTGAGTTTATTTCTGGGCTCTCTATTCTGTTCCATTGGTCTATGAGCCTGTTTTTATGCCAGTACCAGGCTGTTTTGATTACAGTGGCCTTGTAATACAGTTTGATATCAGGTATTGTGATACCTCCTGCTTTGTCCTTCTTTCTCAAAATTGCTGCTGCTATTCGAGGTCGTTTATGGTTCCATATGAATTTCTGCAATGTTTGTTCTATATCTGTGAAATATGTCATGGGTACTCTAATAGGGATTGCATTGAATCTATAAATTGCTTTGGGTAGTATGGCCATTTTGATGATGTTAATTCTTCCAATCCATGAATATGGTACATGCTTCCATTTGTTTGTATCTTCCTTAATTTCTTTCTTCAGTGTTGTGTAGTTTTCTGAGTACAGGTCTTTTACCTCCTTGGTTAGGTTGATTCCTAGGTACTTTATTTTTCTTGTTGCTATATCGAATGGGATTTTTTTCCTGATTTGTGTTTCTGCAGTTTCGTTGTTGGTGTACAGGAATGCCTTTGATTTCTGGGTATTGACTCTGTATCCAGCTATTTTGCCAAATTCATTTATTAGGTCGAGTAGTTTTTGAGTGGAGTCTATAGGGTTTTCCATGTACACTATGATGTCTTCTGCAAACAGTGACAGTTTCATTTCCTCCTTTCCAATTTGGATGCCTTTTATTGCTTTTTCTTGTCTGATTGCTGTGGCTAGGACTTCCAATACTATGTTGAATAGGAGTGGTGAGAGAGGGCATCCTTGTCTTGTTCCTGATCTTAGTGGGAAAGCTCTAAGTTTTTGTCCATTGAATGTGATGTTGGCTGTAGGTCTCTCATATATGGCCTTAATTATGTTGAGGACTGCTCCCTTTATTCCCACTTTGCTGAGTGTTTTTATCAGAAATGGGTGCTGTATATTATCGAATGCTTTTTCCGCATCTATTAATATGATCATGTGATTTTTGTCTTTGCTGTTGTTGATGCGATGTATTATGTTTATTGATTTGCGAATATTGTACCATCATTGCATCCCTGGGATGAATCCCACTTGGTCATGGTGGATGATCTTTTTAATGTATTGCTGGATGCGGTTTGCTAATATTTTGTTGAGAATTTTAGCGTCTATGTTCATCAGCGATATTGGCCTGAAGTTTTCTTTCTTCGTTGTGTCTTTATCTGGTTTTGGGATTAGGATGATGTTGGCTTCATAAAAAGAGTTTGGGAGTCTTCCATCAGTTTGGATTTTTTCGAATAGTCTGTGAAGGATAGGGGTTAGTTCTTCCTTAAATGCTTTGTAGAAATCTCCTGTGAAACCATCTGGTCCAGGGCTTTTGTGTGATGGGATTTTCTTGATGGCTGCTTCAATTTCCTTTGCTGATATTGGTCTGTTCAGGTTTTCTGCTTCTTCTTCATTCAGTTTTGGAAGATTATATTTTTCTAGAAATGTGTCCATTTCATCTAGGTTTTCAAATTTCTTAGCATATAGGTCTTCATAGTAATTTCTTATGATCCTTTGTATTTCTGTGGTATCAGTTGTAATCTCTCCACTTTCATTTCTAATTCTGTTTATTTGGATCCTCTCTCTTTTCTTCTTGATAAGCCTACTTAAAGGCTTGTCGATTTTGTTTATCTTTTCAAAGAACCAGCTCCTGCATTCATTGATCCTTACAATTGTGCTATTAATCTCTATGTCATTTAGTTCTGCTCTGATCTTGGTTATTTCCTTCCTTCTGCTTGCTCTGGGCTGTGTTTGTTGTTGTTCCTCCAGTTCTTGTAGGCGTAGGGTTAGGTTGTTTGTGTGAACTGTTTCTAACTTCTTAAGGTAGGCCTGTATTGCTATGAACTTCCCTCTCAGGACTGCCTCTGATGTGTCCCATAGGTTTTGGGTTGTTGTGAGTTCGTTTTCATTTGTTTCCAGGAAGTTTTTGATTTCTTCCCTAATCTCGTTCTTGACCCATTCATTGTTTAATAGCATGCTATTCAGTCTCCATGATTTTGAGTGTTTTGGGTTTTTACCCTTGGGGTTGGTTTCTAGTTTCAGACCCTTGTGGTCAGAGAAGATGCTTGATATGATTTCAATTTTCTTGAATTTGTTGAGGGTTGCTTTGTGTCCTATCATGTGGTCTATCTTTGAAAAAGTTCCATGGACACTTGAAAAGAATGTGTATTTTGCTTCTTTGGGATGAAAATCTCTGTATATATCAGTTAAGTCCATTTCCTCTAGGGTATTGTTAAGTGACACAATATCTTTGTTAATCTTTTGTTTGGAAGACCTGTCCATTTTTGATAGTGGGGTGTTAAAATCCCCTACTATAATTGTGTTGCTGTCAATATCTTTCTTGAAATCCTCCAAGATTTTCTTTATGTATTTGGGTGCTCCTATGTTGGGTGCATATATATTTACAATGTTTATGGCTTCTTGGTGGATTCTTCCTTTGAGTATTATGAAGTGACCTTCCGGGTGTCTCTTTATGGCCCTTCTTTGGAAGTCTATTTTGTGTGATATGAGTATTGCTACCCCTGCTTTTTTTTCCTGTCCGTTTGCTTGGAAAATTTGTTTCCAGCCCTTCACTTTCAGTCTGTGTAAGTCTTTTGTCCTGAGATGGGTCTCTTGTAGGCAGCATATGTGTGGGTCATGTTTTCTTATCCATTCAGCTGTTCTATGTCTTTTGATTGGAGCA
The DNA here is from genome assembly GCF_022682495.2 of Desmodus rotundus. Lineage (NCBI taxonomy): Eukaryota > Metazoa > Chordata > Mammalia > Chiroptera > Phyllostomidae > Desmodus > Desmodus rotundus. The sequence goes on from NC_071400.1 coordinate 70,991,713, forward strand.
TTTAATCCATTTACATTTAAGGTTATTATCAATAGGTAGTTATTCATTGCCATTATTTCCTACCTGTGTTCCTCTGTCTTTCTCTTTTCCTTCCTTTCCTTAAAGCAGTCCCTTTAGCATCTCTTGCAGAGCTGGTTTGCTGGAAGTGTATTCTTTTAGGCTTCTTTTGTCTGGGAAGCTCTTTATTTGGTCTTCTATCTTGATTGAGAGCCTTGCTGGGTAAAGTAGTCTTGGTTGGAGGCCTCTGGTTCTCATTACTTGGAATATTTTTTGCCATTCTCTTCTGGCTTGGAGCGTTTCCATTGAGAAGTCAGTTGCTAACCTTATTGGGGCTCCCTTGTATGTTACTTCCTTTTTCTCCCTTGCTGCCTTTAAGATCCTCTCTTTGTCTTGGAAATTTGCCATTTTAATTATGATGTGTCTTGCAGTGGGTCTCTTTGGGTTCCTCTTGTTTGGGACTCTCTGTGATTCCTGGATTTGGGTGACTTTTTCTCTCCTCAGATTAGGGAAATTTTCCATCATTACTTTTTCAAACAGGTTTTCTATCCCTTGCTCTTCTTCTTCTCCTTCTGGTATTCCTATTATACGGATATTGTTACGTTTCATGTTGTCCTGCATTTCCCTTATTGCTTCTTCATTCTTTCTGAGCCTCTTTTCCTTTTCTTGCTCCTTCTGGGTGTTTTTTTCTACTTTATCCTCCAGCTCGCTGATCCGATCCTCTGCTTCATCAAGTCTGCTTTTAATTCCTTCTACTGTGTTCTTCAATTCAGAAATTGTATTCTTCATTTCCTCTTGGCTCTTGTTGATATTTTCTATTTCCTTTTTCATGTTGATATAGTTTGCAGTGAGTTCATTGTAGTTTCCTTGTAGTTTCTGGTAGTTCTCTTTGAGCTCAGAGAGCTCAGTGAGCTTCCTGATGACCATTGCTTTGAACTCAGCATCTGATAGTTGACTTGCCTCTTTTTCGGTTAGTATTCTTTCTGAGACTTCCTCCTTTCCTTTCATTTGGGAATTGTTTCTTTGTCTTCCCATTGTTTGTGAGGCTCTTCTTGTTGGCCTCTGCTTCTTAAATTGCTTTGTTCTGAATCCCTGGGTTTATGATATGAACTTCTATCTTAGAATGCCAATGGGATTCGGTGGTGCTGTCTCCTTACTCTCCTGTGCTCACTGGTCTTGAGCTGACGTTTATGTGTTTAACACGGTCTAACTCTAGTCTTTTCAGCACTCCAGGTTTTGTTGTCGCACCTGTGGGAAAAATAGAAAGGGGGGGAGAAAGTAAAGGAAAAAACAAACAAACAAACAAACAAAAAAAAAAAACCAAAGATGGGAAGGAGGGAAAAAGGAAATAGGAAAGGAGGAAAGGAAGGAAGGAGGGAAGAAGGATTAAAGAAAGATCGGAGGCAAGATAAGAAGGAATTTTAACAAAAATTAAAACATAGAAATAGATAAAAGAAGGCAGGAAGAAGACATAAAAATGGTAAAGGATGGGAGGAAGAAGGAATGAAAGAAAAAAAAAGAGAGAGAGAGGAAGAAGGAGTTCAGGGGGAAAGGAAAAGAAAAAAAAAAAAAGGGAAAAAAAAAATCTTCTGTTGGCTTTAAACTGTTCAGGTTATTTCTGCTGTTGTCCTGTCTGTGCAACGGGAGGGGGTGGTTGGAAGGATTGGTTTCACTTTTCTTCCTTCCTGGGTCACACTCTTCACTGTTTTGTAGGTGTGGTCCCTGGCAGGCAATCAGGCCGTTGATCAGCCAATCCAGCAGCTTTGTTCTTGGACTCTCCAGTGGCTGCTCCAGCCGCTTTGGCTCCGGACGCGTGCGCGCGCAGCAGGGGCATCCAGCTGCTTCAGGTTTGTGACGTTATTTGGGCTCTGAGCGCGCAGGCGGCCGACCAATCGAGCCGCCCAGGCTAGGGAGGCTGGCGCTCTGCAAGCTGCTGGTTCAGCCGCCTTGGTGTTACGACTCTCTCCAGCCCCTTTGTGCTTGGGAAGTGCGCATCCAGCCGGCCCTACGCTTGGTGAGCGCGCAGCCCGCAGCCTAGCCAGAGGCTCTAAGCTTGGGGGCCCGATCCAGCCGCCGGGGGCTTGAGACTCTCGGGTGGGCGGGGCCGCCCTGGGACCGAATCACGCGGTACTCGGTTCCAAGGTTTTGGGTCTGTGGGTGGAGCAGCTAGTCTCTGCTCCAAAAGATCTCGGAGGTTTCAGGTGTGGGCGCCCCTCCGGGGTTTCATGTATGGGCCCTGTTCGCTAATCTGCGTGCGCAACCGTTCCTCAGGTGAGCGCCTTCATAGTAATTTCTTACAATCCTTTGTATTTCTGTGGTATCAGTTGCAATCTCTCCACTTTCATTTCTAATTCTGTTTATTTGGATCCTCTCTCTTTTCTTCTTGATGAGCCTACTTAAAGGCTTGTCGATTTTGTTTATCTTTTCAAAGAACCAGCTCCTGGATTCATTGATCCTTACAATTGTGCTTTTAGTCTCTATGTCATTTAGTTCTGCTTTGATCTTGGTTATTTCCTTCCTTCTGCTTGCTCTGGGCTGTCTTTGTTGTTGTTCCTCCAGTTCTTGTAGGCATAGGGTTAGGTTGTTTGTTTGAACTGTTTCTAACTTCTTAAGGTAGGCCTGTATTGCTATGAACTTCCCTCTCAGGACTGCCTCTGATGTGTCCCATAGGTTTTGGGTTGTTGTGAGTTCGTTTTCATTTGTTTCCAGGAAGTTTTTGATTTCTTCCCTAATCTCGTTCTTGACCCATTCATTGTTTAATAGCATGCTATTCAGTCTCCATGATTTTGAGTGTTTTGGGTTTTTACCCTTGGGGTTGGTTTCTAGTTTCAGACCCTTGTGGTCAGAGAAGATGCTTGATATGATTTCAATTTTCTTGAATTTGTTGAGGGTTGCTTTGTGTCCTATCATGTGGTCTATCTTTGAAAAAGTTCCATGGACACTTGAAAAGAATGTGTATTTTGCTTCTTTGGGATGAAAAGCTCTGTATATATCAGTTAAGTCCATTTCCTCTAGGGTATTGTTAAGTGACACAATATCTTTGTTGATCTTTTGTTTGGAAGACCTGTCCATTTTTGATAGTGGGGTGTTAAAATCCCCTACTATAATTGTGTTGCTGTCAATATCTTTCTTGAAATCCTCCAAGATTTTCTTTATGTATTTGGGTGCTCCTATGTTGGGTGCATATATATTTACAATGTTTATGTCTTCTTGGTGGATTCTTCCTTCGAGTATTATGAAGTGACCTTCCGGGTGTCTCTTTATGGCCCTTCTTTGGAAGTCTATTTTGTGTGATATGAGTATTGCTACCCCTGCTTATTTTTCCTGTCCGTTTGCTTGGAAAATTTGTTTCCAGCCCTTCACTTTCAGTCTGTGTAAGTCTTTTGTCCTGAGATGGGTCTCTTGTAGGCAGCATATGTGTGGGTCATGTTTTCTTATCCATTCAGCTGTTCTATGTCTTTTGATTGGAGCATTTAATCCATTTACATTTAAGGTTATTATCGATAGGTAGTTATTCATTGCCATTTTTTCCTACCTGTGTTCCTCTGTCTTTCTCTTTTCCTTCCTTTCCTTAAAGCAGTCCCTTTAGCATCTCTTGCAGAGCTGGTTTGCTGGAAGTGTATTCTTTTAGACTTCTTTTGTCCGAGAAACTCTTTATTTTGCCTTCTATCTTGATTGAGAGCCTTGCTGGGTAAAGTAGTCTTGGTTGCAGGCCTCTGGTTCTCATTACTTGGAATATTTTTTGCCATTCTCTTCTGGCTTGGAGCGTTTCCATTGAGAAGTCAGTTGCTAACCTTATTGGGGCTCCTTTGTATGTTACTTCCTTTTTCTCCCTTGCTGCCTTTAGGATCCTCTCTTTGTCTTGGAATTTTGCCATTTTAATTATGATGTGTCTTGCAGTGGGTCTCTTTGGGTTCCTCTTGCTTGGGACTCTCTGTGATACCTGGATTTGGGTGACTTTTTCTCTCCTCAGATTAGGGAACTTTTCCATCATTACTTTTTGAGACAGGTTTTCTATCCCTTGGTCTTCTTCTTCTCCTCCTTCTGGTATTCCTATTATACGGATATTGTTACATTTCATGTTGTCCTGCATTTCCCTTATTGCCTCTTCATTCTTTCTGAGCCTCTTTTCCTTTTCTTGCCCTTTCGGGTGTTTTTTTCTACTTTGTCCTCCAGCTTGCTGATGCGATCCTCTGCTTCATCAAGTCTGCTTTTCATTCCTTCTACTGTGTCCTTCAATTCAGAAATTGTATTCTTCATTTCCTCTTGGCTCTTGTTGATATTTTCTATTTCCTTTTTCATGTTGATATAGTTTGCAGTGAGTTCCTTGTAGTTTCCTTGTAGTTTCTGGTAGTTCTCTTTGAGCTCAGAGAGCTCAGTGAGTTTCCTGATGACCATTGCTTTGAACTCAGTATCTCATAGTTGACTTGCCTCTTTTTCGGTTAGCATTCTTTCTGAGACTTCCTCCTTTCCTTTCATTTGGGAATTGTTTCTTTGTCTTCCCATTGTTTGTGAGGCTCTTCTTGTTGGCCTCTGCTTCTTAAATTGCTCTATTCTGACTCCCTGGGTTTATGATATGAACTTCTATGGTAGAATGCCAATGGGATTCGGTAGTTCTGTCTCCTTAATCTCCTGTGCTCACTGTTCTTGAGCTGACGTTTATGTGTTTAACACGGTCTAACTCTAGTCTTTTCAGCACTCCAGGTTTTGTTGTCTCACCTGTGGGAAAAAGAAAGGGGGGAAGAAAGAAAAGAAAGAAAAAAAAACAAAACAAAAACAAGTCAAAGATGGGAAGGAGGGAAAAAGGAAATAGGAAAGGAGGAAAGGAAGGAAGGAGGGAAGAAGGAATAAAGAAAGATCGGAGGCAAGATAAGAAGGAATTTTAACAAAAATTAAAACATAGAAATAGATAAAAGAAGGCAGGAAGAAGAGATAAAAATGGTAAAGGATGGGAGGAAGAAGGAATGAAAAATAAAAAGAGAGAGAGGAAGAAGGAATTCAGGGGGAAAGGAGGAAAGGGAAAAAAAAAAATCTGCTGGCTTTAAACCGGTCAGGTTAGTTCTGCTGGTGTCCTGTCTGTGCAACGGGAGGGGGTGGTTGGAAGGATTGGTTTCACTTTTCTCCCTTCCTGGGTCACACTCTTCTCTGTTGTTCAGCCTACAGACTCCCCTATCACTGCAGCTCCCCTCTGCTGGGTGTTCTGCCTTTGTCCTAGAGAGCTAGTAGGCCCTGCAGGGTGCGCAAGTGTTAGGTAGGCGTTGTAGGTGTGGTCCCTGGCAGTCAATCAGGCCCTTGATCAGCCAATCCAGCAGCTTTGTTCTTGGGACCCGCAAGTGGTGGCTCCAGCCACTTTGGCTTGGGACGCATGCGCGCAGCAGGGGGATCCAGTGGCTTTGGGTTTGTGAAGCTCTCAAGCAGCTTTGTGCTTGGAGCGTGCAGCTGGCCGATCCAGCTGCCTGGGCTTGGGATGCTCGCGCGCAGGCGGTGGATTCAGCCGCCTTGGGGTTAGGACACTCGCAAGCAGCTTTGTGCTTGGAAAACGCGCATCCAGCCGGCCCTGCGCTTGGTGAGCTCGCAGTCGGCCGCACCAGCGGCCCTGTGCTTGGGGGGCCGATCCAGCCGCCCTGGGCTTGAGTCTCTGGGCGGGCGGGGCCGCCCTGGGACCGAATCACGGGGCACTCGGTTCCGAGGTTTTGGGCCTGTGGCTTGAGCAGCTAGCCTCTGCTCCAGATGATCTCGGAGGTTTCAGGTGTGGGCGCCCCTCTGGGGTTTCTTGTATGGGTCCCTGTTTGCTAATCTGCGTGCGCCCGGACCTCAGGTGAGCGCCTTGGCTCCGGTGCTGCAGTCCAGGGGCGGAGAGGGGAGGGGCGCCAGGGTCCTAGGCTACCGAGAGTTCTCTAACTAGCCCCTGAGTGTCTCTATTTTCTTTTTCTTTTTGTGAAATTCCTCCTTTTCAAGCCCCCCTGGTCCAATCAAGCACCTGGCTGCTCACATTTCAGCCTGGCCCTCTCCCAAGACTCCTGCAGCAGCCCCTGCGCCTGGGCTGGCGCTTCTGCCGCCCTTGTACCGCGGGGTCCCGGGTCCCGGGGACCTTATTGTCCTTGAGCACTCTTCTTACCATCAGATCTTTTGTTTTTAGCCACCTAAAAAAAAGAAAAAAGAAAAGAAAAGAAAAAATCCAAACTAGCCATATTAAATGTTGGTGAAAGTGTAGAACAAAGGGAATTGTCATAAATGCTGATAGGAATGTAAAATAGTACTACCATTTTGGAAAATACTTTAGCTATTTCTTGAAAAGTTAAACATACCCCTACAATATGATCTGGCCAGAAGAAAAGAAAGCACACATTCATACACAGACTTGTTCATAGCAGTTTTATCTGTAATAACCAAAAACTAGAAACAACAAAAATGTCCATCAACAGGTGAATAGATAAACAAATTTTGTAACATCAACTTACAAAATACTACTCTGCAATAAAAGGCACAAAATATTGATAAAAACAACAAGCTGGTAAACCTCAAAATAATTATGTTTACAGAAATAAGTTAAACAAAAATAATATGTACTGCATGACTCCATTTGTACAATATGCTAGAAAATGAAAACTAATGTATAATAACAAAAAGCAGATGAATGGTTGCTTGTTGAGATAGATTGGGCATTTTTGGAACTGAAGGATTTCCATGAAGCATGAGGAAAAGTTGGGAGTGATAGATAAGTTTACTATCATGACTGTGGTAGTACTTTTATGGTATAAACACATGTCAAAATTTCTCAAATTATACACATTAAATATGTTCAGTTTATTATATGGTTATTATAATTAAATAAATCTGTTAAAGATGTGTATTGTTTCATAATTTAAACTTAATTTTGATGACATATTTTAATTTTATGTAATTAGCATAATCAATAAATAACATTAAATATAACTGAATAATGGTTGAAAGTATTGGTTCTCAAACGTCAGCATGCATTGGAATCTGCTTGTGTGCTCTTTCAAACACAGATTTCTGGGCCTCATCTCCAGAGTTTCTAATTCAGTAACTTTGAAATCGGATCTGATAATTTCCATTTTTTTAAATGGTCCCAGATAATGCTGACTTTGAGAATGCTGGTATAAGTTTAAAGTATAGGTTTTTGGAATCAGAAAAACCTAAGTTTCAATCCTGGATATTTTGTTTATTAATTGTATGACCTCATACAATTCTTTATGGATCTAAGCAACAGGTTCCCCTAATGAAAATGGGAATAATAATTGTCCCACATGAATTAAATGATTAAAATGGTTTACCCTGTCTAGTGTGGCTCAGATGGTTAGAGCATCGCCCCATAAACCAAAAGGTCTCAGGTTCAATTCCTGGTCAAGGCACATGTGTAGGTTGTGGGTTTGGTCCCTGGCCGGGGCATGTGAGACAAAACTGATCTATGTTTCTCTCTCACATAGATGTTTCTCTCTCTCCCTTCTCCTCTCTCTAAAATCAATAAGTATATCCTTGGGTGAAGACATTAAAAAAATGAAAAAAAGGGAACTCTACTTAAGTGACAAATTTTTCATATATTGTTTAATAAGGTTTTCCTCCAGCATTAGCAAGAAACCTTACTCTTGATGACATGTCACATGTTCCCCATTCAGATTTCTTTGACTTGTCTGTGGTTTCCCTGACACTTGGAATAAGGTCACGGTAAAATCTCCAATTCAGGAATGAAGGGACCTTGAGGCCAAGGATCGATGGTTGGCAGGTAGAAAGAGGAAAGAAATTTGTTTTAGATAAAATAACAGAAATACCCTGTACATCTTTAACATCCAGCACTAAGGTTCTGATTTTTAGAATTAGGATGGACACTGTATTTTTTTAAATATGGAAGAATTTTGTTACAATGTTCTTAATTTCAATGTCTCTGGTTATATTTTGTTTGCTTTTTTCTTTTGTTGATTATGTTCCACATTGTAACAATAGCCACAGGGGAGTGGGGAGGGGATAGTGGGGAGAGGGGTCTATAGGAGCTCCTATGAAGGACACAGGGATGGAATCAAGGGGGAGGGTAGAGGTGGGAGCTCCTATGAAGGACACAGGGATGGAATCAAGGGGGAGGGTAGAGGTGGGAGCTCCTATGAAGGACACAGGGATGGAATCAAGGGGGAGGGTAGAGGTGGGGGAGGGAGGTGGGACTGGCTGGGGTGGGGTGGAGGGAAGGGGAGAAAATGCAGACGATTGTAACTGAAAAAAATTAATTAATTAATTAAAATTTTAAAAAGATATCAATCCAAAAAACAATAAATAAATATGGAAGATTTTTTTTCACATTTTGGGCTCTTTCTAAATAGCTTAAAATCTTTTAAAATATTCCCTGATGAAAATGTAACTGCAAATCTGAGCTTGAGTTTTAAAAATATGTACTTTACAACTATTTTATAAGGTTATTTAGAGAAGATTAAAACTTCTTTCAGAGAACGTTTCAGAGAATGCAGTGTTGGGGAGCAGATATGTATGCCCAACTCTAGAATTCACTTATGTCGAGGCAGAGTAACAGGTATCCTTTTGAGTAAGATTCTGGTGAGCCACAGGAAAAGAAACTGTGAGAAACTTTGGTCTGATGGCCTCTTGCTTGGACGTTAGGTTTAAGGCTCAAAAGTGAGCAGTAACAGTGAGGGTCCTGAGGAAGACAGTTGATAGTCTGAAGTAGGAAATAATGAATATACCCAGGTTTCATGCCTGGGTACTGAGAAGGGATACCAGCTTTGGGAGAAGTAGCACATTATGGAGTGTCATAATGCATATTATATCCTTGGTGGGAGTAAACACAAATTTTAACTTTTTTAAAAAATCAGAAAAAGATTAAAAACATAAGGATCAATTCAATGAGCAATAATCAAGCACTTACAATATATTGGGTACTATGCAAGATTATAGGAATATCATGGCAAGCAAAGAATATCCTTATATATAAATAACTATACTGCTGTGTGTGCATGACTAGAGCTACAACAGAGGAGAAAACGAAGTGCTTTGGATAAAAGAGCAAGAAATTTAAATAGTTATAAAATAGTAGCAGGGAGACATATTAAAAAGAGGAGTAGATGTGAGGCTAGCAGTTGTTAGTTTGAAGTGTTAGTCCTGATGATGCCCTTTCAAAATTAGAAAACCAAATCAAGACAAGTAATTTTCCAAATAACAAGGTAATGTTATTGCTAGAATAGAGATTACTTCTATTACTCTTAGACTATGCTTCTTCCATTCCACCTTATTTCAGGGCAGTGTATGACAGGGACACTTTTACAGAAATACTTTACAAAGAAGAGAGACTAGCAGCCATGTGTTATTTGGTCTCCAGGGTTACACAAGGCTTGCATTTTGAGAAGATGACAGCATGTCCTTAAAAGCTACAACCTCCCTATTATTAAATATTAAAGACTCTCTTTAGCAGTCTTGTGGTTCTTAACACAGTAAGACTTCCCAGTTAAGGTGGTTTCAAGGGGGGATAAATTTGCACAAATGTTTTATTGTAAAATTTAAAGTAAAATTACTTTTGTCATATAGACCATAATTATCTTCTTAATGAACACACCCTGATCTCTAACAGCAGTATACTATGGTCATTTGGAATCAACCAAGTGATTAGTGACTAATAATCTCTCTCTTTCCTCCCATACCTCCCTCACCCTACTGCAGCACAATAATGGGTCTGTTTCCAGGCTGTGAAAATGTGTCCCTAGGAATATTGTATTAATATCAGTCAAGTAAAGCAATAAACTTTTCTTGGGAATCTGTTCTACTTCTGAAGCAGAAGAAAAAAAGGGCACTAAATCAATACCAAGACTTTTGAGTCAGTTTTTAAATTATTTTAGAAATGTTTTAACCACAATATGAATGTGATTTTTCTCTAAGGTGCATTCCCATTACCCACCCCCCACTTCTCCACCTAGAAGGGACTTCATAATGGACAAAAATCAGGGAGTTAGGGTTCATTTCACTTATACTGAAGTCTCCTACCATAGTACTCAAGATCAACAGTACTGATTATGATGCTCCAGTATACCTGCAGGCCACCATGACCAAAGGCCTCCCTCCATTCATTGAAAGATAACAAGCATCTATCAGAATTTATTTTATTTATATATTTTGCTAAGATTTTTATGCATTTCATTTTACTTTTTAATCATCATAGAAAGAGAATTATATTTCCTACATTTCTTAAGCTGAGGAGATGAGTCTAGACAGGCCAAATAAATTGTCCATGGTTATATAACCTGTAAAAGTTAAAGCTAGCTCATAAGCCACAAATTTCACACATATTTGTTAAAGACAAATATCTTTTCAGTTAAAGAAATGTCTTTTACCCCTTTCCATCTAGTTTGGGACTCATAAGTCTAACCTATGAAAATTCTGGTGCTGCCATAGAAACAGTAACATTTAGGAATAGAAACATCACTTTTTCACCTTATGGAAAGTTCAGGATTTACCTTGAAGTGAAGAAAATGTTTTTAAAATTCTTTAAAAAATACTGCATACACCAACAAAATACCAGTACAATCAGTCAATGAATAAAACACCTACATGCCATTCTCAGATACCCTTTTTTTCCCCTTCTTATCTTGAATCTTTATTCAACTTCTCAAATTCTTGTTTGGATACATTAAAATGAAATTAAAACTTTCCATAAAATCCTCAATAATTTTTTGCATCTTTTCATCCAAAGAGTTGTTTTCCATCTTTTCTACTTATCTTGAAAATGTATTTCTTTAATAAATATAAAAACAACTAGGCAATGTAAACACCGCTTGTAATATATCAACCTGAAAAGACTCCTTTAAAATTTCCTTTAAAACAAATTTAAAAATTCAGATCTTAGTTTATAATACTATTCTCCAATGAAAGGACCCAGGGTTCCTTGGGTAAATTACAGATTGTAGGACTCAGGAAGGAAGTACACAAGATGAACCTGGAGTATCTGATAGTGCCAAAGAACAAAGAATGGCTCAAACAAAACTAACCACAGTAATGGGGTATGTCAAAATACACTGAAATCTTCCAAAAAGAGCTCTCAAATGACTAAGGCTGGAACAAACTAAACAACAAAATAAATAAGTGTTACATTTTAACCCAAATTATAAAATAAATATCCATGAGTCCACACTGATATATGTCAACTGATGGTCATTGGTGCCAATTCTTTGCTAACAAGAATACTCAATTTGGGGTGAAGTGAAGGAAGGAAACTTTATTCAGTACAAACAGCTCAACTGTGATACAACATGGCTGTGAAAAGGGCATGGCTGAGGATCAACCCAATAGTTTTAGAGCTCAGTTATGAAGTGTAGCTATGGAACAGCATGACCAGGAAATGGCCCTGGAGAGAGGTCCCTCTCCAGCTACACAGCTCTGCTCTGCTCTTTAGTCTACTCAGGTTTGCTCCCATCCACCCTGCACTGATCTGCTCTTCTCTGCCACTTAAGCAAGTCAGCTACGCTCTGCTCTTTGGTGTCACAGCTCCAGTCCCAAACAGAGGGAAACACAGTCTTCCCTCATTGGTGGAAAGGGAAAGTGCACTCCTGGAGCCAGAAGGGAACTGATTTACCAGCATATATACACAGAAATCCCTGCCCCTGGTTCCTGACTTGTCTGTCATTATGGAAATGAGGACTACAAATCCTCAGAGTTTGATTGGTTGAAAAGGCACTTTCCTGAATGGTCAGAATGGAGCTGCTCTGATCGTTTTTTTTTTTTTTTTTCTTTTTATTGAATATAATGGGGGTGGCAATGGTTAAAAAATTATACAGGTCACAGGTGCACAATTCTATAACATATGGTCTATATACTGCATTGAGTGTTTACCACCAAAAGTCAAGTGTCTGTAAATCACCATTTAACTCCTCATAGCATACCCTCCTCCACCTTCCCATACTCCCCTCCTAGCAATAAGACAGTTTTTTCTTCACATTTTTACTGTTGCTCAAATACAGTTGTCTCCATTTTCCCCCTACCACTCCCCCTCACCCCAGCCATCCCCACCCCCCCTTGATCTACCCCCGCTTTGGTTTTGTCCATGTGTCCTTTATACATGTTCCTGAAAACACTTCCCCCTTTTCCCTCCATTATCCCCTCCCACCTTCCCTCTGGTTACTGTCAGTTTGTTCTTTATTTCAATGTTTCTGGTTATATTTTGCTTGCTTCTTTGTTTTGTTGATTAGGTTCCACTTAAAGGTGAGATCATATGGTATTTGTCTTTCACTGCCTGGCTTATTTCACTTAGCATAATGCTTTCCAAGTCCATCCATGCTCTCATGAAAGGTAGGAGCTCCTTCTTTCTTTCTTCTGTGTAGTATTCCATCGTGTAAATGTACCATAGTTTTTTGATACATTCATTTGCTGATGTGCTCTGATTGATAAAAATGCTGATGGGGATATAGCTGTGCAGTTCCATTTAAACAGGGAAAGTCTCAATCCTAGTGGTTGGAATAGAATTCCAGGAACTGTCTATAAGGGCTGGATCAGATGGCAGAAACATAGGGCAGGGAAGCATTTCAATGCAGGAGGCAGGCACCTAGTGTAGCCTTCTTTCTGTATAGAAATAGTTTCTAGACTCTTTTTTTCTTTCATTTGAGCCCCCCTCCCAATAGCCATTCTTAGTAGGTATATTCTTTCTCAGGGTCCACATATGTATGAGGGGCAACCTCAAAAAAATGGAATTATCTTCTGGAGGGTGAACCCTTTGTAGTACAGCCTTCCCCCCACTAAGTAAGTGTTCTAAGAACCCATCTGTGTCACTGTGCCAGATGGCATTGTTGTGAGAGGCTCTGTTTGGCTTCAATGAATTTTTTGAAGACTCTTTCATTGCTTTTGCCCATTTTACAATGAGTGATTTATCAGAACAGCTGCCCACACTGAGCTGAGTGTTCAGCAGTTTTTGACCAAAAATGACATGACCCCCAAGACCCTCCCTCCCTATTCACCTGATCTTATCCACAGTGACTTTATTTTTGTTTCCCTGGATGAAAAAAGTCCTGAAAGGGAAGCATTTTGCCCATGTGGAAGTGATTAAAAAAATGGCAGTAGCACTAAAAGACATCAAAATCAGAGTTCCAAAACTGTTATTGAGCAGTGCAAAAAGTCGCTATAGGTGTATTGCATCAAATGGAGAGTACTTTGAAGGTGACTGAAGTTTAAACATATAAGAATAAATACACAATTTTTTATAAATAAATTTCATTTGGGGGGTTCCCCCTCATATAACTGAATAAATGAATAAACAAACAAGTAACTAAATAAAGAGGGAAAAAAGAAAAACCTCTTTTGCAGAAGAATTCCAAATAACTTATGTAGCTACTTCACCTCAAGGACACAGAGCATAATTCTTTACTCATTAAATGCAGCTTACATCTTGTGACTTGATTCCAAAGAGTACAGCATGTAAAAGGTAAGGGAAAAGAGTAGCTTTACAGTGAAGAAACTTGATAAACTTCAGTCAGATGATCAAGGTCAACATCAACAGTGATCAGTCATGTTGATAGTTGTATACTTGATATGATGTGATGAAAATGGCAATTTACCTCTGTAATCTTTCCCCTGAAAACCTGTAACCCCAGTCCAATCATAAGAAAAACATCAGAAAAATCTCAACTGAAGGACATTCTACAAAATTCTTGGACAGTACTTCTCACAACTGTCAGGGTCTTTAAAAAACAAAGAAAGACTGAGAAACTACTACAGCTAAGAGGAATCTAAGGAAGCATGATGACTCCACATAATATAGTATCTTGGATGGAGTCCTAAAACAGAAAAAGGACATTAGGTAAAAACAAAGGAAATTTGAATAAAGTACAGACTTCGGTAAATACTATATTGATAATTATTCAATTGTCACAAATGTGCCATAGTAATGTAAGATATTAATAATAAGGAAAAAGTATGGGATATATAGAAATTCTCTGTACTATCTTTGCAATATTCTGTACATCTAAAAGCATTTCAAAATAAAATGAACAAAAGCTAATTTAAATTATGCAGTACCAGTTTCCTGGAATTAAGGAGATAGAAATTAAATATAGATGTTTCTTGAGTTCCATGCCTCAATTACCCAGTCTATGGATTTTTTTGTTATACCAGCCCAAATAGATATTACTAACCCCTCAAAATCAAGTAGCAGCACTAACTCAAAGAAATATGACTTTAGAGGTCCACATTAAGAAAGTGATATCACAGCAAGTTCATTCACTAGATTTCTACCTCTGACAAAATGAATGTAATTATTTTATTTATTACTTTTTTAATGTTTCTGTGCTCTATCCAGTGAAAGTAAACTATCAAATTTAATAAACGTCCATTGCCTTTTTCCCTAGGCTTTCCACTTTAATACTCTTTTGTCTGAGACAGTACTGAACACACAATGGGTATACCTTAATATAAGAAAGATTGTCTGGGTCCTGGCTGCTGTGGTTCAGTGGATTGATTGCCAACCTCTGAACCAAATGGTCACTGGTTTAATTCCCAGTCAGCGCACATGCCTGGGTTTCAGGCCAGGTCCCCAGTGCGGGGCACGCAAGAGGCAACCACACATTGACATTTCTCTCCTTCTCTTTCTTCCTCCCTTCCCCTCTCTAGAAATAAATAAATAAAACCTTTTAAAAATATATTTTTTAAAAAAGAAAGGTTGTTGGGAATAGTGCAAGAAAAGTTTGTACCCTAAATGAATTTTGCCCTCTGACTTCTCATATACTCCTTTATATTATCTGATTTCAGTCAGAAACTTAGTTCTATTGTGATTTCCCAACAAGTGTACCCTACCAGTCCAGTCCTCCTAAAACAAGGCCTAGTGATATTGTTCTACCTCTTTCCTTTTTCTTTTAAAATTTTTTCTTCATTCAGTGCTTTGATGTGTGTCACCTGTCAAGAAGGAAGAAATTTATATTCTTATTTATATGAAAGTGTGTCTTGTAAAAACAAGTGCTACTCTCCTTGAAATTATGGCACACTGAAAGGATTCCCTGTAATGGTCCTCATGGTGAACAGTGTGCCCAGCAGTGTGATACATGTTTTTTAGTACAAATGTCTTTCTTATATTTCCCAAGTTTATGGAGATTCTGCTTTCAGGTTTATCCAAGACAGTCCTACGTTATGCCTGTTGCCCTGGATTAATTAATAGCAAAACTGATTTTATTCTTAAAATCATCCCTATTTGTATGATAAATTATGTAAACACCCTACCAAAATCACACAAGGCAAAATCCTGTTTTGCCCAGTCAATATTTTTTCATTTTAAGTTTTTAATGAAAGTTGTATATGAGATTACTTTATTCCTGCATCTTCTCAATTATTTCTTCCTTGAATTTGCCTTTTTTTCCCCTACTTGGTGAGATTTGGCTTTATGTTCAAGGATCTTTGTGTGGTCTTTGTCTAGATTTAGTCTCATGATAACCACCTTGCTGGGGTGAATGCTGCATGAACAGTTGCACCATTAACTTTCTCCTACTGCACTTGTTCAATGTAGATGACACATTTATTCCTGTAAACCTTGACTACTTTGCCAATTTGCTGCACTTTGTAATGTCCCAGAACAACTTGAACTTCATCATCCTTTTGGATGGGCATGGATTAAACATTGTACTTCTTTCTCAGCTCTTTGGAAAGAAGAGAAGACATAATATTCCTGCAAATGTTGGAAGGTGCATTGAAATGCCTTTCATTGTTCTTGCTCTGGTCAGAAGTAATAAAGGAATTGAGCTTCCTCTTGATTACTGGTGCTTCTATGATAGCTGCAAAAGGGAAGAGCACCAAGTCATTTTTTGTATATAAACTGCAGAAGTGGTGAAGAAGCCAGTTAATGCTAATTACAGAGTATTGTTCAACCCCAGCATTAAGCACACTTTATTGACAACTGACCATGCTCATTGTTTTCCCTTTGAACATCCAAACTTCTTTCAGATTCCTGTGAATGTGTAACCAGAGACAATGCTTTATTTTTGTTAATATTATCTATAAGATAATATTATTTAAACTTTTTCATACTGTCAGAATAAGCTTCTCAGAAAATAAAAATTAAGATATAAAGCCATCTCAGTGGAAAAAGAGTAAGTCATAAACTGACCTCTTTGAGATAATATCTCTTTGCTTATGTAAGTTGTGTTACCCCAGGACCCATAGCACTGTGTACAGCTCCCTGAAACAGACTGACTTTTCTCAAAACAAAATTGGGCTTTGTTCAGTACTTTAAAGGCATTAGGGCAAAAGCTTTGCCTCCCCTTTTCTCTAAAAAAAAAGGCATTAGGGACCTGAACTTTAGAGTTGTACTTTTTTAGACATTTTATTTGTAGAAGAGCTCTAACATATGAAATAGAAAGAAGTGTGAATTCTTCTGCCTACCCATGCCTCTTTCTCCCTGAATACACTGATTATGTGGCCTTTGAAAAACTCTTCTATGATGAGGTAATGACAACTATACTGGCAATGTTACCACTAGGTCTGCCTGTAGCATTTCGTGTGATTAGGAGTCTATCATCAGAGACAACCACAAAGTGGGAGAGAGTGGTGAGGAAGAAGGTGAGGAAGAAAAGTCAAAAGGATCACTTGCTTAAGACCGACACACCCAGTGGTCAGCTTCAGATAAAAGGAGATTTTGGCAGGCACCAAACTCTGCTGAGATGAATTGAACTTCTTATGGTCAGTACCTGCACACAAGCTTGTACAGAGTGGTTGGAGTACGTACAGTCATCAAGCCTGAGGGTAAAGCTCATACATGAATGGGTTAATTGAAATCAAGACTCAATTACAATAGAGGGCCCACATTACTCACACAAGGGATATTCTAGAGCACCCAGAATAGATGATCAACAAGACCATGCCATGGGATCTGAAAGGATACCTAATACTTAAGGCCACCCTACCAATACTGGGAGTCACAGAATAACAACTTAATACATAGAAACACAAATAGGCAGCCAAAATGAGGATCCAAAGAAACATGCAACAAATGAAAGAATAGGAGAAATCTACAGAAAAAGACACTTAGGAAATGGAATGGAAGCAAGCACTTTACTAGATATAAAGTTCAAAAATTTGGTTATAAGAATGCTCAAAAAAACACTTCAAAACCATAAAAGCGAACCAGTCAGAAATGAAAGATACAATATCTGAAATGAAGAATACACTAGAAGGAATAAGCAGTAGGCTTGATGAAACAAAGGACTGAATGAGTAATTCGGAAGACAAGTTTAAAAAAACACCCAACCAGAGCAGCAAAAGGGAAAAAGAATTACAAAGAGTGATTATAGTTTAAGGCACCGTTGGAACAACATGAAGCACAACAACATCCGCATCAAGGGCTACCAGAAAGAGAACAGGGAGCAAGGGTTAGAGAATCTATTTGAAGAAAAAATGGCTGAAACTTCCCTAAACTTTTTTTTTAATTGTTTGGTTTGTCTTCGTGGAGTTGACATGTGTGATTTATTTATATATTTTGGAGATCAAACCCTTGTCTGAAGTATCATTGGAAAATCTGTTTGCCCATATAATTGGTTCTCTTTTCATTTTAATGCTGTTTTCTTTAGCCATGCAGAAGCTTTTTATTTTGATGAGATCCCATTTCTTTATCCTTTCCTTTATGTCACTGGTTCTAGGAGACATATCAGTGAAAATATTGCTACATGGAATATCTGAGATTTTCCTGCCTATGTTCTCCTATAGGGCATAAATGGTATCACAACTTATATTGAAATCTTTTATCCACCTTGAGTTTATTTTCGTGTATGGTGTAAGTTGGTGATCGTTTCATTTTTTTGCACGTACCTGTCCAGATCTCCCAACAACATTTGTTGAAGAGGCTATTTTTACTCCATTTTATGCGCCTGCCCCCTTTGTTCAATATTAATTGACCATAGAAACTTGGGTTTATTTCTGGGCTCTCTATTCTGTTCCATTGGTCTATGTGTCTGTTCTTATGCCAGTACCAGGCTGTTTTGATTACTGTGGCCTTGTAATACAGTTCGATATCAGTTATTTTGATCCCTCCTACTTTGCCCTTCTTTCTCAATATTGCTGCAGCTATTCAGGGTCGTTTATGGTTCCATATAAATTTTTGAAATGTTCATTCTATATCTGTGAATTATGTCATTGGTACTGTAATAGGGATAGAGTTGAATTTATAAATCACTTTGGGTAGTATAGACATTTTGATGATGTTAATTCTTTCAATCCATGAACATGGTACATGCTTCCATTTGTTGTGTCTTCCTTAATTTCTTTCTTCACTGTTGTGTAGTTTTCTAAGTACAGGTCTTTTACTTCCTTGGTTAGGTTTATTCCTAGGTACTTTATTTTTCTTGTTGATATAGCAAGTGAGATTTCTTTCTGATTTCTCTTTCTGATATTTTATTGTTGGTGTACAAAAGTGCCTTTGATTGACTTTGTATCTTGCTGTTTTGCCAAATTCACTTGTTAGGTTGAGTAGTTTTTTGGTGGAGTCAATTAAAAAATGGGCAAAAGACCTGAACAGACACTTCTCCAATGAGGACATGCAGAGGACCCAGACATATGAAAAGATGCTCAGCATCACTAGCCATCAGAGAGATGCAAATTAAAATCACAATGAGATACCACCTCACACTGGTGAGAAAGACCCTCATAAACAAATCAATAAAAAACACATGCTGGAGAGGATGTGGAGAAAAGGGAACCCTAGTGCACTGTTGGTGGGAATGCAGACTGATGCAGCCACGATGGAAAACAGTTTGGAATTTCCTCAGAACACTAAAAATGGAACTGTCTTTTGACCCAGCAATTACACTGCTAAGATTATATCCTAAAAACCCTGAAACACCAATCCAAAAGAACCTATTTACCCCAATATTCACATCAGCACAATTTACAATAGCTGAGTGCTAGAAGCAACCTAAGTACCCATCAGTATATGAATGGATCCAAAAACAGTGGTACATTTACATGATGGAATACTACACAGCAGAAAGAAAGAAGGAGCTCCTGCCCTTTGTGACAGCATGGATGGAACTGGAGAGCATTATGCTAAGTGAAACAAGCCAGGTGTTGAAAGACAAATACCATGTGATCTCATCTATAAGTGGAACCTAATCAATAAAACAAACAAGCAAGCAAAATATAACAGTCACATTGAAATAAAGAACAAACTTACAGTAACTAGAGGTGAAGTGAGAGGGGATAATGGGGGCGGGAAGGGGGAAGGGTTTTCAGGAACAATGATAAAGGAGATATGGACAAAACCAAGAGGGGTGGACTCAGGGAGGGAGGTGGGGATGGTTGCATTGGGGGGAGTGGTGAGGGGAAAAGGCAGAGAGTTGTACTTGAACAACAACAATAAAAGAAATAAGGGGGGGAAATTGAGACAACTGTAGTAGAAAAGCAATAAAAAATAAATTAAAATGTCAAAAAAACCCAAGAAACTTCCCTAAACTGGTGAAGGAAAGACACACAAGTCCAGGAAGTTCAGAGAGTCCCAAATAAGATGAACCCAAAAAGGCCCACCCTAAGTCACATCATAATTAAAATGGAATAAGTTAAGACAAAGAGAAAAAATTAAAAAGAATAAGAGAAAGACTGTTAGTTACCTACAAGAAAGCTCCCATATGACTGTTAGATAATTTTTCAACAGAAACTTTTCAGGCCAGAAAAGATTGGCATGAAATATTCAACGTGATGAAAAGCAAGAACCTACAACCAAGACTACTGTACTCAACAAGGCCATTTTTTTAAATTAAAAAAGAAATAAAGTGCTGTCCAAAACAAGAAAAAGTTAAAGGAATTTATAACCAACAAACCAGTATACCATAAATGTTAAAGGGATAGCTTTAAACAAAGAATAAAACTTAAAAAAAAAACCAGAGAAACATAGTTAAAAGAATAAAATGTCCATAAATATGTACCTATCAACAATAATTTCAAATATAAGTGGTTTGAAAACTGCCAGAAAATGAAACTGCATGGAAGTCTGACAACCAAGGAGTTAAACAGACATTCATCCAGACTGGTGCACTGTGACAAAGAAATACAGCCCAGATGAAAGAATAGATCAAACCTCCAGAAAAAGAACTAAGTGACAAGGAAATAGACAACCTATCTGATGCAAAGTTCAAAACACTGGTAATCAGGATGCTCACAGAAATAATTCAGTTCAGTCACAAAATGAAGGAAGAAATGAAGGCTATACAAAGTGAAATAAAGGAAAATATACAGGGAACCAACAGTGAAAGGAAGGAAACTGGGACTCAAATCAATGATTTGGAACAAAAGGAAGAAATAAACATCCAACCACAACAGAATGAAGAAACAAGATTTCAAAAAATGAGGAGAAGCTGAGGAACCTGTGGGACAACTTTAAGCACTCTAATATCAAATCATAGGGGTGCCAGAAGGAGAAGAGGAAGAGCAAGAAATTGAAAACTTATTTGAAAAAATAATGAAGGAAAACTTCCCCAATCTGGTGAAGGAAATAGACTTCCAGAAGTCCAGGAAGCTCAGAGAGTCCCAAAAGAAGCTGGACCCAAGGAGGAACACACAAAGGCACATCATAATTACATTACCCAAGATTAAAGAGAAGGAGAGAATCTTAGAAGCAGCAAGAGAAAAGAACAAAGTTTCCTACAAAGGAGTTCCCATAAGACTATCAGCTGATTTCTCAAAAGAAACCTTGCAGGCAAGAAGGGGCTGGAAAGAAGTATTCAAAGTCATGAAAGGCAAGGATCTACATCCAAGATGACTCTATTCAGCAAACCTATCATTTAAAATGGAAGGACAGATAAAGTGCTTCCCAGATAAGGTCACGTTAAAGGAGTTCATCATCACCAAGCCCTTATTATATGAAATGTTAAAGGAACTTATCTAAGAAAAAGAAGAAGATCGAAACCATGAACAGTAAAATGACAACAAACTCATAACTATCAACAACGGAACCTTAAAACAAAACAAAACTAAACTAAACAGACAAGTAGAACAGGAACACAATCACAGAAATGGAGATCACATGGAGAGCTATCAGTAGGGAGGGGAAGAGGGAGAATAGGGGAAAAGGTAGAGGGTATAAGAAGCATAACTGGTAGGCACAAAATAGACAGGTGAAGGTTAAGAATAGTATAGGAAATGGAGAAGCCAAAGAAGTTATATGTACAACCCATAGACATGGACTAAATGGGAGGGGATACGGGAGGGTGAAAGAGTGCAGAGCAGAGCAGGAGAAAGGGGAGAAAAAGTTGAGACAACTGTAATAGCATAATCAATGAAATATATTTAAAATAAATGTAAATGGGTTACATGCTCCACTTGAAGACATAGGATAAATGAAAGAAAGCTATCTACAATAACCCACCTCAGAATGAAAGATACATACAGACTAAAAGTACAAGGATGGAAAAATATTTCATGCAAATAAAAATTGTAAAAAGCTGTGTTAGCAATACTTATATCTGACAAAAGGCTCTAAAACTAAGGCTATGTTAAAAGAGAAAGAAGGACAGTACATAATACTAAAGGGACCAATCTGACAAGAGGATGTAACACTTGTAAATGTATATATACCCAACATAGGAGCATCTAAATATATAAAACAAATCTTGATGGACAGGGGAGAGATCAACAGTAATGCAGTCATATCATGATATTTGAACACCTCATTGACATCAATGGATAGATCTTCCAGACAGAAAATCAACAACAACAACAAAACAGCATCCTTAAATGACACATTAGATCAGATAAATTTAATTGATATCTTTAGAGCCTTTCACCCCCAAAACAGCTGAACATACATTGTTTTCATGTGTATATGGAATGCTTTCTAAGATAGACCACATATCATGACACAAAAAAGTGTCAATAAATTTAAGAAGATTGAAATCACATCAAACATCTTCTTTGATTATAATGATATGAAACTAGAAATCAATCACAGGAAAAAAACCTGAAACACAAAAATATGTGGAGGCTAAATAACATGTTAGTAATGAATGGGTTAACAATGAGATCGAGGAAGAAATTAAAATATACCTTTAAACAAATGAAAATGAACACGCAATAACACAGAATCTATGGGACAAAGTGAAAGCAGTTCTGAGACAGAAATTCATAACATCACAGACCTACCACAAGAAATAAGAAAAATCTTGCCCTGACTGCTGTGGTTCACTTGGTTGGGCATTGTCCTACAAACCAAAAGTTCATGGGTTTGCTCCTGGTCAGGGCACATGCCTGGGTTGCAGTCTGGGCACCTAGATTGGGGGGTTTCTCTCCCTCTATTTCTCCCTGCCTTCCTATCTCTCTAAAAATAAATAAATAAAATCTTTAAAAATAAAATAAAAAATCTCAAATAAACAATCTAAATTAACACTTCAAGTAACTAGAAAAAGAACAACAAACAAAGTCAAAGTAAGTAGAAGAAAGGAAATAATAAAGAATAAAACAAGCCCTGGCTGGTATAGCTCAGTGGATTGAGGGCAGGCTGTGAACCAAAGGGTTGCTAGTTTGATTCCCAATCAGGGCACATGCTTGGGTTGTAGGTCAGGTCTAGTGGCGGCCATGTGAGAGTAAACCACATGTTGATGTTTCTCTCCCTCTCTTTCTTCCTCCCTTCCCCTCTCTCTGAAAATAAATAAATACTTTTTAAAAATGAAAAAATAAAAAGAATAAAGCAGAAATAAATGAAATTGAGTCTAAAAAACAATACAAAAGATCAGTAAGACCAAGAGCTGGTTCTTTGAAAAGATAAACATGATTGGCAAAGCTTTAATCAAACTCATCAAGAGGAAAAGGTGGGAAGACCCAAATAAATAAAATAAGAAATGAAAAGAGAAAAGCAACAACAGACTCCACAGAAATATAAGGGATTGTAAGAAAATATTATGAACAACTATACACCAACAAATTGAACAAGCTAGACAAATTGGAAAAACTCTTAGAAACATACAATTTTCCATCTGGCTTATTTCACTTAGCATAATGCTCTCCAGATCCATCCATGCTGTCATGAAGGATATAAGTGGAACCTGATCAACAAACCAAACAAGCAAGCAAAATATAAACAGATACATTGAACTAAAGAACAGACTGACGGTAGCCAGAGGGGAGAGGGGGGAGTATAATGAGGTAAAGAAGGGGAAAGATCGTCCAGGGATATATATAAGTGGCCCATGGACAAAGCCAAAGGGAGGTAGGATTGAGGGTGGGAGGTGGAGTTGCATGGGGTGGGGGAAGGGAAGGGGGAAAATGGAGACAACTGCATTTGAAAACAATAATAAAACAAAAAAAACAATAAAAAATAAAATAGAAAACAAATATACAATCTTCCAAAGCTAAATAAAAACGAATCAGAAAATCTGAACAGAACAATTACAACTTATGAAATCAAAGCAATAATTTAAAAAACTCTGAGCAAAACAGTCTTGATTCAAATGCGTCTGCAGGGAATTTTACCAAACATTCAAAGAATTAACACCTGTACTTCTCAGACTATCCCAAAAAATTCAAGAGAAAGGAAGAATCCCATGTTCATTTTTTTAGGCCACCATTATCCTAATTTAAAACTAGATGAAGACACAAAAAAAAAGAGAGAGAGAAAAGTATAAGCCAATATCCCTGATGAACATAGATGCTAAAATCCTCAACAAAATATTAGCAAATTGTATCCAGCAATATTTCAAAAAGTTCGTACACCATGATCAAGTGGGATTTATTCCAGGGATGCAAGGATGGTACAATATCTGCAAATCAATAAACATTATACCCAAGAAGAAAAATGAAGAATAAAAAGCACATGATCATATAAGTAGGCGCAGAAATAGCATTTGGTATCATCCAGCACCCATTTATGGCAAAAACTCAGCAAAGTGGGAATAGAGAGAACATAGCTCAACATAATGTAAGCCATGTATGAGGTCTGTCCAGAAGGTGTCCAGCCACATAATATGAAAAGTAAAGACATTTACTGAAGAAGATACAAGATACAAGAAACATTGTACATGGGACAATGATGCCTCAGTCCCCTTCAAAGTAGGCAGCTTGGGACCTCACACAGTTATGCCAATTGCCATCAGCTGCCCTGTCATATTTTCCTGAATCTCATTGACAGTCTGAAATCTCTTCCTTTTACAGGTGATTTTAGTTTTGGGAAAAGCCAGAAGTTGCAGGATGCCAAATCTGGACTGTAGGGGAGCCTGAGTCACCTGGGTGATGCATGAGTAGAAGAGTTGTTGTGATGAAACTGTCCATCACCAGTTGCCCATAGCTGTGGCCTTCTGAATCATCTGAATAGTTTACATGAAGGAATGTTCAAGCTTATTTCAAAATTGGATGCAAATTTGTTGCTCTACTCAGTCATTTTTAATGCAATGGCCACAGAATACACATGCTCACTCAATCTCATCTATCACCCCTACTGACTAGTACAGTGAAGTAGACATTGTTCACTCATGTGCATTCTGGTTCACTCTCTTTGGCTGTCAGGTTACATCAATGTTGCACAAACTGTTCCTGTTATATTAACAATAGCTGGACTTTTTCCAGACAGACCTTGTATGACAAACCCAGAGCCAACATCAAGGGCAAAAACTAAAAGCATTTCCCTTAAGGTCAGAAACAAGACAGGGATGTCTGCTTTCACCACAGTTATTCAATATAGTATTGGAAGTCCTAGCCACAGCAATCAAACAAGAAGAAACAAAAGGCATACAAATTGGAAAGGAAGAAGTAAAACTGTCATTATTTGCAGATGGTATGGTACTGTATATAGAGTAGCCTAAAGAATCCACCAAAAAACTGCTAGGACTCATAAATGAATTCAGGAAAGTAGCAGGATATAAAATAAATATCCAGAAATCAGTTGCATTTTTACACACTAATAATAAATTATTAGAAAGGGAAACTAAGAAAATATCCAATTTATGTTTGCATTAAAATACCTAAGAATACCTTTAACCAAGGCTGTAAAAGACCTGTACTCAGAAAACTATAAGACACTGAAGAAAGAAATACAATAAGTGGAAGCTTATACTGTATTCATAGATTAACATAATTAAAATGTCTATATTACCCAAAGCAATCTATAGATTCAATGCAATTCCTTTCAAGATACCAATGGCACATTTCACGGAACTAAAGCACATATTTCAAATATGTATATGTAACCACAAAAGACCCTGAATAGCCACAGCAGTCCTGAAAAAAGAACAAAGTTGCAGAAATCATTCTTCTTGTTATCAAACTATACTACAAGGTAATAACAATCAGAACAGCATGCTCCTGGCATAAAAACAGACATATAGATCAATGGAACAGAATAAAGAGCCCAGAAATCAATTTAGACCTTTGTGGTTAATTAATATTTGACAAAGGAGGCATGAACATATGATGGAGTTATGATAGTCTATTCAATTAATGGTGTTGGGAAACTTGGACAGATGTGCAAAAAAAATGAAATTAGAACATCTCCTTACACCATACACAAGAATAAACTCAAAATGGCTTAAATCAATGATTTTCAACTTTTTTCATCTTATGGCACATATAAACTAATTACTAAAATTCTGTAGCAAGCCAAAAAATATATTCAATTTTTGCCAATATGAAAAGAAAAAACAGGTATAATCAATGAATTTAATTTTAATTCATTGATACCAAATGGCTATTGTTGTTTTGGCTGTTGTCATTTTTTTATTTGACAATCTAAGGGAAAAGAGGTCAGTGCCTCTGACCAAATAGTCAGGTATTGCATGTTTTAAAAATTGTTGCAGCACACCAACTTGTTTGCCAGGGCAAACTGCTTGAATATTGCTAGAGTAAAGGCTTAACTGTAAGACTCAGAACCATAAAAATTTTAGAAGAAAACAAAGGCAATAAAATCTCAGACATTTCTCATAACAATATTTTTTGATGTGTCTCCCTGCACAAGGGAAAGAAAAGAAAAAAATAAATGGGACTCCATCAAACCAAAATTGTGTGCTCAGCAAACCATCAGCAAAATGAAAACACAAACCACTGATTGGGAGAGCATATTCACCAGTGATGCATCTCATAAAGGGTTAATATTCATGATTTATAAAGAACTTATATAACAACACCAAGTAAACAAACAGTCCAATTTAAAAAATGGGCAAAGGAAGTGAATAGACATTTCTATAAAGAAGACATACAAATGGCCAATAGATTTATGAAAAAAAGTTCAACATTACTAATCATCAGAGAAATGCAAATTAAAACCACAATGAAATATCATTTTACACCTGTCAGAATGGGTACCATCAATAAATAAAAAAACAAGCATTGGCTAGGATGCAGATAAAAGGAAATCCTCTTGCATTTTTGGTAGAAATGCAGACTGGTGCAGCCACTATGGAAAGTGGTATGGAGTTTCCTCAAAAATTAAAAATGGAACTCTCTTATGGCCCAGTCCCACTTTGGGACTATATCCAGAAAAAACTGAAAGTATGATTCAAAATGTTACATGCACCCCTATGTTCATTGCAATGTTATTTACAAGAGCCAACATTTGGAAGAAACCCAAGTGCCCATCAGTAGACAAGTGGATAAAAGAAGCAGCGGTACATTTACACAATGGGATACTACTTGGCCATAAAAAGAAGTAAATCTTACCTTTTGCAATAGCATGAATGGACCTAGAGAATATAATAAGTCAGTCAAGTCAGAAATAGGCAAATGCTGCCCTGACCAGTGTGGCTCACTTGGTTGGAGCATCACTTCATAAACTGGAAGGTCATGGGTTCCATTCTTGGTCAGCTCACATGACTAGGTTGCAGGTTTGGACCCCACTCAGGGTGCGTACAAGAGGCAACCAGTTGATGTCTCTCTCTCGCATTGATGTTTTTCTCTCTCTCTCTTACTCCCTTCCTTCCCCTCTCTCTAAAATCAATGAGCATGTCCTCAGGCAAGGATAATACACACATACATACATACATACATGCATGCATACATACATAATTGTAAAAAGAAAGAAAATGACAAATGCCATATTATATCATTTATATGTGGAATCTAATGAAGAAAATAAATAAAGATAGAAACAGGACTCATAGATACAGAAAACAGAATGACAGCTGTTAGAGGGGAGAGGGGTTGGGAAGCTGGGTGAAAAAGGTGAAGGGATTAAACAAAGAAAATAACCTCATAGACAGACAACAGCATAATAATTACTAGAGGAAAAGGGGAGTGGGGGAGGTTAAAGAAGGTAAAGGGGGGTTAAATGGTGACAGAAGATTTGACTTTGGGTAGTGAATACATAATACAATATGTGTATTATAGAGTTATAGATGATGTATTATAGAACTATACACCTGAAACCTATATAATTGCGTTAAATGATGGCACCCCAATAAATTCAATAAAAGGATCACTTGCTGAAGACAAACAGTGACCCATGGCTGAGCATTCTCTCTCTACATTCTGGGAAAGGAGAAGTCTGAGGAATATCCAACTTCTGGTAATTACTCACCTGTGTGCTGGCTAATGATTGTGGTAATGAGATGGAGCAGGGCCAATCTCCTTCCTACTGTGATCTTATTAGTGAGAAATAGCATCTACTTGTCATGTTTCCATTTTCACCCCATGTGTAACTTAGGTGAAGAGAGCATAAATAAGATGAAGTTGAGATAGTAGGGTAGAGAAGAAGGGAGTGTGTAAAACAGGTTCTTAGTAGAAAAGAAGCCTAGAAAATATACTATCACCTATCTCTGTTGTTATAGATAATATTGCTATGCAACAAAATAACCTCAAAACTTAATGAGCACAAATTATAATGATATCTGCTCAGAGCTTATGTGGATCTGGAACATCCAGGATCTCTCTCATTATCCAATACTCTAGCATCTTTTCAAAATTGTTCTTACTTCAAAATAAAACATTCTAAGTTGAAAATCCTCAATATACAAGGTTTATCAACAACTACTGACTTAAATAATCAGAACAGCTGGATTCTAATTCTGGTTTTGTCTCCAATGTTGTCAACTTGAGTGATTTTCTTTCACTTCTGTGGACCTCAGATTCTTCTAGGAAATCATGGAGTTGGCTAGATTATTTTAAGCTTCTTTGCAGCTTGTTTACAGAGAATGTTATTCTTGCCTGTTTCTCAGGAACCTTGGGAGGAATGTGGAAACACAGTAGAAAATGGCATATTGATTGTTAGCACTTCATGGTCCAAACCAACCCACTCTCAACTCTTCTTGTCCCCTTTCACAAATTCAGCAGATCCACTTCTGCATTCCACCAAACTTTCCTTCTACTTTCTCAGCTCAGCTATTTTGTTGGCTAATGTAGAATGTCAGTTTATCAAGCAGATCTTTTGACTTCAGGACTATTCTTTAATATAGCTATCTCACTCCTTGACATGCATCATTCACTCCTATACCTCAAAACTTTAACCCCTAAAAAACTATATAATTCTTTAATGCCTAACTCACAGCATAGATCCTGCATATAGCTTGCCTCTGTTACTCCAATGGAAAGTGATTTCTCTTTCCTTTTCCTAATTTTTTCTGGAAGAGAAAGAAGTAGAAGAAAGAAGTAGAATTTCTATCAATTCTTCTCACATTATACTCATATCTATGGTTTATATTCCCATCCTGAAGAACCAAGTTCACAGTCTTTATCAAAAGCCAAGTTAAAACAATTGATCTTTATGGAGGATTGTTCAAAGGACATTTGGACCATCTATTTTGCTATATAGGCTAAGACTTTCATCTGGTTAAAATAGGCCAATTAAATTTACATTGTTGTACTAAACTGCCTTGTTCTCCACTATGAAGCTGTTTATGCTGAGTTGTGTATTAGTGTTATGTTCTCATATTTCAATAAATGATGTTATAAGAGTATATTTCTCAGTGTGAGAGACATCTGTTTTTATTGTTGTTCAAGTATAGTTGTCTCCATTTTCACCCCACCATGCCCCTCTGACCCACCCATCCCTACCTCCCACCCTCAAAACCACCCCCTTTGGCTTTGTCCATGTGTCCTTTATACATGTTCTTGTCAACATCTCTCAGGCTCTCTTATCTCAGAACTATATTTTAAAGTAAAAGTTTCATTCACAGGAAAATCTCAGATATTCTATGCAGCAACATCCTCACAGACATGTCCCCTAAAGCAAGGGACATAAAGAAAGAATAAACAAATGGGATCTCATCAGAATAAAAAGCTTCTGAGTGGCTGAAGAAAACAGCATTAAAATGAAAAGAGAACCAACAGTATGGGAAAACATATTTGCCAATGATACCTCAGGCAAGGATCTGATCTCCAAAATATATAAAGAACTCACACAACTCCACTCCAGGAAGATAAACAACCCAATTAAAAAATGGGCAAAGGACTTGAACAGACACTTCTCCAAGGAAGACATACAGAGGGCCCCGAGACATATGAAAAGATGCTCAGCATCACTAGCCATCAGAGAGATACAAATTTAAACCACAATGAGGTACCATCTCACACCAGTCAGAGTGGCCAACATAAACAAATCGACAAACAAATGGTGGAGAGGATGTGGAGAAAAGGGAACCTGAGTGCATTGTTGGTGAAAATGCAGACTGGTGTTGCCACTGAGGAAAACAGTATGTAATTTCCTCAGAAAACTAAAATGGAACTGCTTTTTGACCCAGCAATTGCAGTGCTGGGATTATACCCTAAGAACCCTGAAACACCAATCCAAAAGAACCTATGCACCCCAATGTTCATAGCAGCACAATTTACAATAGCCAAGTACTGGAAGCAACCTAAGTGCCCATCAGCAAATGAGTGGATCAAAAAATTATGGTACATTTACACAATGGAATTCTATGCAGCAGAGAGAAAGAAGGAGCTCCTACCCTTTGCAACAGCATGGATGGAACTGGAGAGCATTATGCTAAGTGAAATAAGCCATGCAGTGAGGGACAAATACCATATGATCTCACCTTTAACTGGAACATAATCAACAGAAAGAAAAAGCAAAGAAAATATAACCAGAGAAATTGAAGTTAAGAACAATCTAACGGTAGCCAGAGGGGAGAGGGGAAGGGACAGTGGGAAGAGGGGATTACAGGAACTACTATAAAGGACACATGGACAAATCAAGGGGGAGGGTGGAAGCAGGGGAGGGAGGTGGGTTCGAGTGGGGTGGGGTGGAGAGGTGGGGAGAAAATGCAGACAACTGTAATTGAGCAACAATAAAATAATTTAAAGTAGAAAAATAAATAAATAAAGTAAATGTTTCACTTCCCCTGAGGTACTATTGGGGGTTTATTAACTTATGAAGAATGGGAACTCTAAAACAAATTCCATTGTTTTGTTATTGTTATTCTGTTTTTAACTGTTTGCTTTTGTCACCAGTATGCCCATAACAAAATTCATGATGCAAGTATAATTGTTGCCTTGTTTTTACTCATTGCAAGTGGGTAAATATGTTTGCTTCTCCTAAGTTTACCATTGATTTTGAAAGCATTTATGATTTTGTAGTACATGGCTCAACATTTAAAAATAAATATGTAGCCATTATAAATAGTTTCAAGAGGCATTTAAAAGGTAACATAAACAAAATATTACAACTGTCAGATACCCTGAACCCCAATAGACATGAGCATTATAAGGCTAACCCTTTACTTGCACAAATATTTTGAATTTAAAGATTGTAATGAGTATACTAGGGAAGCAGACTTTGTGACTGCTCCAGTGGCTAGTCAGATAGCACAGCTGTGTATAAGACGTCTGAGAAAGGCAGGGGCTAAATCAAGGACACTCTCCAAGAAAGATAACAACATTGGCCAGCTAATGGCTTTGGTGCTGGGGTCATGGACAGAGGGAAAACAGTTGTTCTTATGCAAAGGTTGGGAGAACAATCTTGACTATACTGTGAACTACCTGTGCATTTTTGAATGAAACAATAATTTCACAACAGTTTAGTTAGTTTTGTTGGTACTCTCTTCAGTCCCTTAGAATCCTGTTGATCGGCTCAGCTCAAGTTCACTACACAATTTCCTGTCTTCATCAGTGAGAGAAGAGTAGTCATTTTAAATCATGTCTGAAAAAATTTTCATACTCCTTCCATTAAGAGGTGGAAGCTAATTTCTCCCTCTTTGGATATAGGCTGGCTTGAGTTACTTGTTTCTCATAAATAGAGTGCAAGAAAAGTGATGCTAGTGACTTCTCACACTAAATTATAAAAGACTTTCATCTTGCTCTGCCTCTCTTTGGACCTTTGTTTTTAGAACTCAGGTCTCATACTATAATAAACCCCAGAACACACAGAAATTTCACATGTAGGTATTTGGCTGACATGCCCAACTGAGGTCTTAGCTGACAGAAAACATCAACAGGCAGAAAGAAACCTGAGTAAGGAAGCCTTCCAGATAACTCCAGCTCAAGTCACTATCTGGCTGTAATAAATACCACAAGTGAGAGCCACCTAGCTGAACCCAGTCAATCTCCAGAAAGATGATGACAAAAAAAGATGATGATGGCAAAATCATAATAATAGTTTTTTAACACAGCTAAGCTTATGGTGATTTATTATGTAGCTATAAGTAACCAAACAAGAAACAATATCATGGAAAAAAAATGTTTTCATTTTCCTCCATGCATCAAAGGCATTTCAAGCTATAGTATTTGAAAAACTGGAATACTTGGGGCCTGGAGGACAGAGAGCATAGTGATTCAGACTGACTAGGCCTTGAAGCCCAGCTCTACAACCAGTGGCATTATCAAGGACTGAGAAAAAGCTTCTTTCTTCTGCAATCTTCAAAAAGGACAAAGAAAAAACATATTGGAACTACAAAATGTATGTTCCCTAGGTTTTATGCAAAATGTGAACAATGTCTTTGGAAAACTTTGATATTTTATTCTTCTGTGATAATCTAATTAAAAATGTATGCTAACAATGTAAATGCAGGCTCAAGACAGGTTATAACCACTCAGTTCCCTACCAAACTAGGAGGATTCCCTTAAGCCATTTATTCTCTCTGAACCTTTTTTCATTATCTGTACAATACTGATAACTTACTTACCTTACAGGATTCTTCTAAGAATAAATTGAGATATTAATGTATGTAATTCACTGAGCCTAAGACTTGATAATACCCAGTAAATGCACCAATTTTATTACACAAAGTGTCACTACTATGAACAACATGTTACTCTATGGAAATATCCCTATTAATCTATGTCTGTCAGGCTGCAATTTGGTGATGATTCAGCAGTATTTGTATACTTGTTTTTCTTTCCTTAAGACCTGGAGCAGATGCCTAGTTGCAACTCAGCTCAGTGTTAGCTGAATTATCTGAACAAGTTTCACAACCTCCTGCATTTCCCCATCTGTAAAATGGGATGATAATAGCTACTGTACAGGAAAGCTATGAGAGTGTGAGAGTTTAATGAGGCTGTATGGGGACAAAGGCTGCCCCAAAGCCTGGAAGAGAGGTAGTTGTATCTTATCCGCAGTGTCATTTGCATTTTCTTAGTTTATAACTTTGAAGGAAAGTTATGGGGAAAAAGTTAGCAAGAAAAACAAAACACCCTCAGTACATGTTGTCTGTAAATACAACTAGTATCTTCTATTTTGCTTGCAAGTGGTGTGGAGGGGACACTACACAGGCTCACAATAGAGGCACAGAGCCATGTGCAATCAATGATAGAGCCAGTACATGGTAAAGTCACCACATGGACTTGGCAAGGTTTCTGAGCTGGCACCGATTCCCCTCTGTTCTAAGAAGCCTGGGATTGAGGCTCTGAAAGGGGAAATAAGCTCTGGAGTCACTGGTAAATCTAATATCATTACACTAAAACTAATTCAATATTTTAAAATTATTCCTTGACTTAAAAAATAATATTTTTCTCTCCTCTGCTCACCTTGTTGGACAGAAGTAGGTGATTATATAGCACCCACTGAATAGTTCTAACAAAGGCCTCAGTTACTGTAGCTGTATAATACAATTAAATATGTAATTTAACTTGTAGACTCTCAACTTCCAATAGATTCCTCTTCAGGTGGAGCATTTTTCCTGTGTTTAATACCTGTAAATGCCACTCTCACCCCACTCCACACCCCATGTAAGAAACTTGTCATGTAAATGACAAAAAAATCCAATTATTTTTTTATTTACATTAATTATTCTTTACTTTTCAATATTATTTAACATGTTAAATACTTAAAATTTTCAATATTTATTCAGAATCTGTATAGAGTATATGTTATCAAAATGTACTTTAAGAATAGATTAATATACAACTATAATAATTGAGCAACAATAAAATAATTTTAAAAAGAATGGATTAATATTTAAGAACCTAAACCTTCAGATTATACTTCAGTTTGTCAGAAGCAATATTACTCTCTCAATATCTGGATTTAGCTTATATTTTTTCTCCCTCTATAGCCAGTTTTGGCAGTGAGGAATTGGATGTTATATCAAGATACAGTACAAAAATAGAGAAGTGGATTTGTAAATGCTAGTTATTCAAAACAATATATTGGTTTTGAATATATTTATTTTAATACTGTCAACATTCAGAGAAATTGGTTTCTTTCTTATTGATTTTAATATTTTCAACATTCAGGGAAATTGATTTTTTCTCAACATTTTTAGTAGTACATTAACTTGTGTCAGATTCAAGAAAAATGAGAAATTCAGTAACAGTAAGAACTAGTGTAATGAAAGAAAAGTAGCTGTTTGAGGAAGAGAACTATTTCAATAGTTCATAAATTTGCAACCAAAAAATGCTGTTCCCTCTGTAGACCTTCAGCACTTTCTCTGCCAAAGCTTCAGAATCTTAGTAACATACCAATTTCTAATTACCTTCCATTGATCTATGACTCAAGAAACAAAAATTATCATCTAATGTATGCTGATTTCTATAAGTTAGTTATTTTGACCTTAGGAATAAGAGTTCCAAAATTACCCTTTAGCTTTTTGAAATATGTAAGGTAAACATGAAAAAAGAAATGCTTGAGCAAAGATATTACTCTTAAAGTTTAAATCGCAAGCACAGTCCACTGAGGGGAACTTATTGTCATATACCCAAATATTACTCTATACTCTTCCTATAAGGTGAGGTCTAGCAATTTGCCTACATAAACACAAAAAGTCATACTCATGTTCATGGTCCTCTGTGTTGTTAAAATTGTTGTTACTAAATGTTACATGAATATAGAAGATTGTTTGTTAAATATGCATAAGAAAAAAAACAATAATACAAGGAACAGTCATGTATCCTCAACTAGTTTAAGTAGAATAATAATATCTATGAATACTACTCAGCTATAAAAAAGGATGAAATCTTGCCATTTGTGACAATATGTATGGATCTTTAGAGTAGCATGGTAAGTGAAATAATTCAGACAAAAAAAGACAAGTACTAGAAGATTTCACTCATATGTGGGATAAAAAACAGAAAGTAACAAGTGAACAAACAAACACACTCATAGACCCAGGCAACAATATGGTGATTACCATAGAGGAAGGGGAGTAAGAGGTAGTAAAGGCTAAGGGGGGTCAAATATATAGTGACAGAAGAACACTAGACTCTGAGTGGTGAGAACACAAGGCAATATACAGATGTTGTATTATAGAATTATATACCTGAAACTTATATAATGTTATTAACTACTGTTACCAAAATAAATGTAGTTAAATTAAAAAATAGTACCTATGAGAACCCCCATGAGAATCACTCTGAGCTCATTCCCATTGCCTCTCCACTCAGAGGTAATTTCTTGATTTTTACAAAAATTTATTGACTATATTGGGATGACATTGGTTAATAAAACTATATAGGTTTCAGGTACACAATTCTATAATATATCATCTGTATATTGTGCATTCACTACTCCAAGTCAAGTCTCCTTCCATTACTATTCATCCCCCATACCTTCTTCTACCTCACCCACCCTTCTTTCCCTCTGATAATCACCATACTCTTGTTGTCTATGAGCATTGTTTTTTATTTGCTTAATCTCTTCACTTTTTTCACCCAGCCCCCAACCCCTTCCCCTCTGACAGCTGTCAGTCTGTTCTCTCTATCTATGAGGTTGTTTCTATTTTCTTTGTTAGTTTATTATGTTGATTAGATTCTACGTATAAGTGAAATCATATGGTATTTGTCTTTCTCTGACTAGCTTATTTCACTTAGCATACTGTTCTCCATGTCCATCCATGCCATCACAAAAGGTAAAATTTTCTCTTTTTTTAGCTAAGTAGTATTCTATTGTGTAAGTGTACCACAGATCTTTTATACACTCATATACAGATGGATACTTGGGTTGCTTCCAAATCTTGGCTATTGTAAATAGTGCTACAATGAACATAGGGGTTCATATATTATTTCAAATTAGTGCTTCAAGCTTCTCCAGACATATGAAAAGGGCCCCCAAAATGGAATTATCTTCTGAAGGACAGGCTTCTCCTGCTAAGTTAGTGTTCTAAAAATCTATCCATATCAGTGTGCCAGCTGGCCTTATTGTGAGAGGCTGCCTTTGGCCTCAGTGAGTTTTTTTTGAAGACTCTCTCAATGTGTTTGTCCATTTAATGATGGGTGATTTACAAGTGCACTAGCCAAGTGATGTATAGAAAATTCTGCAGTTTTTGACCAAAAATAGCATGACTCCAGTGTCTCACCTTCCTTATTCACCTGATCTTTCCCCAAGTGACTTTTTGTGTTGTTTACCTGGATGAAAAAAGTCCTCATAGGGAAGTGTTTTGCTGTTGTGGAAGAGGTGAAACAAAAAACAGCAGAAGCACTAAAAGGCATCAAAATCAATGAGTTCCAAAACTGCTTTGAGCAGTAGAAGGAATGTCTCAATGGCTGTATTGCATCAAATAGAGAGTACTTTGAAAGTGACTAAAGTTTAAACATTTAAGAACACATACACATTTTTAATAAATAAATTCTGATTTTCTTTGGATCCCACCTCATAGTTTCAGAAATGGAATCAATGGGTCATAAGGCAGTTCCTTTTTTAAGTTTTTGAAGTAACTCCATACTGTTTTCCACAGTGGTTGTACATTTCCACCAAACATGCATGAGGGTTCCCTTTTCTCTACATCCTCACCAACACTTTTTTTGTTGATTTATTCATTTTTTCTGATAATTTACTACAGATATTAATATCCCTAAAGATAAAATTGTTAAATTTTACCAGGTTTTGAAACTTCATGCCTTGAACATACTATATACATTTTTCTGCAATTTCTTTTTTGAAACAGAGCATTATGTTTCAGAGATCTGTGCGTGTTTTTATATGTGCAACTGCATTTCATCTGTTTACTTTGCTAAGAACTATTTCATGGTATGTATATGCCACAGTGTTATGTTTCCACCCTACAGTTGATTTTTATAGGGGGCGGGGCCCAGTTTGATAACATTACAAACAATATTCAGTACAAACATGAACATTTAGAATTTTTGTGATTTAAATTTCTTATTGTTTATGTTATCACAGTTGTCCCAAATTTTCTCTCTTCCACCCAGCTTGCACTCCCACCCCCACAGTCAATCCCCACACAATTGTCCATGTCCATGGGTCATGCACACATGTTCTTTGACTATTCCCTTCACCTTCTTTCAACCAGTTTCCAACTCCTCTGTCATCTCTTACAGCTGTCAGTCTGCTCCATGTTTCTATGTCTCTGATTCTATTTTACTCTATAGTTTATTGTGTTTATTGGATTCCACTTGTAAGTGAGATCATATGGTATTTGTCTTTCACTGACTGGCTTATTTCATTTAGCATGATAGTTTCCAGTTCCATCCACACTGTCACAAAAAGAAAGGATTCCTTCTTTTCTACTGATGTGTAGTATTCCATTGTGTAAATATGCCACAGCTTTTTACGACACTCATCTATTGATAGGCACGTAGGCTATAAATAGTACTGCTATGAACATAAATGTTCAAGTTCTTTTGAATTGGTGTTTCAGGATTCTTAGGGTACATCCCCAGCAGTGGAATTGCTGTGTGAAAAGGCAGTTCCATTTTTATTTTTTTTAGGAAATTCTATACTGTTTTCTACAGTGGCTGCACCAGTCTGCATTCTCACTAAGAGTACGTTAAGGTTCCCTTTTCTACACATACTCTCCAGCACTTGTTGTTTGTTAATTTATTAACAATAGCCATTTAGGCAGGTGTGAGATGGTATCTCATTGTAACTTCTTTATTTTATTTTATTTTATTTTTTTAATTGTTCAAATACAGTTGACTCCATTTTCCTCCCACCACTCCCCCCTACCCCAACCATCCCCATGTCTCACCCTTGATCCTATCCACCTTTGGTTTTGTCCATGTGTCCTTCATACATGTTCCTAAAAACCCTTTCCCCCTTTCCCTCATTATCCCCTTCTACCCCTCCTCTGGCTATTGTCAGTTTGTTCTTAATTTCAATGTGATTATATTTTGCTTGCTTCTTTTGTTGATTAGGTTCCACTTATAAGTGAGATCATATGGGATTTGTCTTTCACCTCCTGGCTTATTTCACTTAGCATAATGCTCTCCATTTTCCATCCATGCTGTTGCAAAGGGTAGGCACTCCTTCTTCTTTCTGCTTTATAGTATTCCATCATGTAAATGTACCATAGGTTTTTGATCCACTCATTTGCTGATGGGCACTTAGGTTGCTTCCAGCACTTGATTGTTGTAAATTGTGCTCCTATGAACATTGGGGTGCATAAATTCATTTGGATTGGTGTTTCAGGTTTCTTAGGGTATAATCCCAGCAGTGGATTGCCAGGTCAAAAGGCAGTTTCATCTTTTGGTTTTTAAGGAAATTCCATACTGTTTTCCACAGTGGCTGCACCAGTCTGCAATCCCACCGACAGAGCACTAGGGTTCCCTTTTCTCCACATCCTCTCCAATACATATTGTTTTTTGATTTGTTTATGATTGCCATTCTCAACGGTGTGAGGTGGTTTCTCATTGTGCTTTTAGTTTGCATCTCTCTGATGGCTAGTGATGCTGAGCATATTTTCCTATGTCCCTGGAAACTCTGTATGTCCTCCATGAAGAAGTGTCTGTTCATTTCCTGTGTCCATTTTTTAATTGCATTGTTTCTCTTCCTGGAGTGGAGTCATTTGAGTTCTTTATGTATTTTGAAGATCAAACACTTGTCTGAGGTAAAATTGGCAAATGTGTTTTCCTATAGTTGGTTCTCTTTTCATTTTAATGCTGTTTTCTTTAGCCATCCAGAAGCTTTTTATTTTGATGAGATCCCATTTGCTCATTCTATCCTTTATGTCCATTCCTCTAGGGGATATATCTGTGAAAATATTGCTACATGGAATATCTGAGATTTTCCTGCCTATGCTCTCCTCTAGGACTTTTATAGTGTCACAACTTATATTTAAATCTTTTATCCACTTTGAACTTATTTTTGTGTATGGTGTAAGTTGGTGCTTGAGTTTCATTATTTTGCATGTAGCTGTCCAGGTCTCCCAACACCATTTGTTGAAGAGGCTGTTTTTATTCCATTTTATGCTTTTACCCTCTTTGTCAAATATTAACTGACCATAGAGACTTGGGTTTATTTCTGGGCTCTCTGTTCTCTTTCACTGATCTATGTGTCTGTTCTTAGGCCAGTGCCAGTCTGTTTTAATTACAGTGGCCTTGTAATGTAGTTTGATATCAGGTATTGTGATCCCTCTTTGTTATTCTTTCACAAAATTGCTGCAGCTATTTGTAGTCCTTTATGGTTCCATATAAATTTTTGAAATGTTTGTTCTATACCTGTGAAATATTCCATTGGTACTTTAATAGGAACTGTGTTTAATGTATAAATTGTTTTGGGTAGTATGTACATTTTGATGATGTTAATTCTACCAATCCATGACCACAGTATATGTTTCCATTTGTTTGTGTCTTCCTTAATTTCTTTCTTCAGTGTTGTGTAGTTTTCTGAGTCCAGATCTTTTACCTTCTTGGTCAGGTTTATTCCTAGGTGCTTTATTTTTCTTGTTGATATATCAAATGGGATTTTTTCCCCTGATTTCTGTTTCTGATATTTCATTGTTTATGTACAAAAATGCCTTTGATTTCTGAATGTTTACTTTGTATACCACTCTTTTTCCAAATTCACTCATTAGGTCGATTAGTTTTTTAATGGAATCTATCGGGTTTTCCATGTACATTATCATGTCATCTGGAAACTATGACAGCTTTAATTCCTCCTTTCCAATTTGGATGCCTTTTATTTCTTTTTCTTGTGTGATTGCTGTGGCTAGGAATTCTAATACTATGTTGAATAGAAGTTGTGAAAGTAAACGTCCTTGTCTTGTTCCTGATCTTAGTGGGAAAGATTTTAGTTTTTCCCCATTGAGTATGATGTTGGCTGTAGGTTTCCGATACATGGCTTAATATGTTGAGGTATGCTCCTTCTATTCCCACTTTGGTGAGTGTTGGGTTTTTTTTTATCATAAATGGGTGCTGTACCTTATCAAATATTTTTTCTGCATCTATTGATCTGATCATGTGATTTTTGTCTTTCCTTTTGTTTATGTGATATATTACATGTATCAATTAGCAAATATTGTACCATCCTTGCTTCCCTGGGATGAATCCCATTTGGTCATGGTGTATGATCTTTTTAATGTATCATTGGATGGGGTTTTCCAATATCTTCTTGAGGATTTCAGTGTCTATGTTCATCAGCAATATTGGCCTGAAGTTTTCTTTCTTCGTTGTGTCTTTATCTGGTTTTGGGATTAGGATGATGCTGGCTCCACAAAAAAAGTTTGGGGGTGCTCCCTCTTCTTGAATTTTTTGGAGTAGTCTGAGAAAGATACGTGTTACCTCTTAAATGTTTTTTTTAATTCTCCTGTGAAACCATCTGGTCAAGGGCTTTTGCTTGCTGGGAGTTTTTTGATTACTGCTTCAACTTCAGCAGCTGCTATTAGTCTGTTCAGGCTCTCTGCTTCTTCTTCATTCAGTTTTGGAAGATTATATTTTTCTAGAAATGTGTCCATTTAACCCATGTTTTCAAATTTCTTGTCATATATTTGTTCACAGTAATTTTTTACAATCTTTTGTATCTCTGTGATGTCAGTTGTGATCTCTTCTCTTTCACTTCTAGTTTTATTTAGTTGGGTCCTCTCCATTTTGTCTTGATGAGACTGCTTAAAGACTTGTCAATTTTGTTTATCTTTTGAAAAGCCAGCCTCCAGATTTATTGATCTATGGAATTTTTCTTTTAGTCTCTATGTCATTTAATTCTTGTCCGACTTTGATTATTTCCTTTCTTCTACTTGCTCTGGGCTTTGTTGTTCCTTCAGTCCTTATAGATTTAGGGTTAGGTTGTTTATTTGAAATATTTCTATCTTTTTTAGGTAGGCCTGCATTGCTATGAACTTCCCTCTCAGGACTGCATTTCCTGTGTCCCATAAATTTTGGACTGTTGTGTGTTCATTTTCATTTGTTTCCAGAAATATTTTGATATCTTACTATTCTCATTATTAACCCATTCATTGTTTAATAGCATGTTATTCACTCTCCAATAATTTAAATATTTTTGAGTTTTTTGCCTTGGGCTTCGTTTCTAGTTTTAAGCCCTTGTGGTCCAAATACTGCTTGGTATGATTTCACTTTTCTTGAATTTGTCGAGGCTTTTATTGTGTCCCATCATGTGATCTATCTTTGAAAATATTCCATGTGGGAGAGAGAAGATGGCAGCGAGATAGGTGGGAGTGGAGCCCACTTCCCCTCAATGCCAGTGAAATACCTAGCTGATCTGAGGAGCAGAGCGAACAGCCAACGGTATTACAGCATATATGAAGATCGGAGACCAAAGATAAAGGACATTGAAAGATCAGACAGTAAGAAGAGTGCTTAAGGACAATAAGGTCCCTGGGACCAGCACGGGACCAGGGTGGCTGAAGCCCCGGCCGGACGCAGGGTCTGCTGCAGGATTCTTGGGAGAGAGCCAGGCTGGGCTGTGTGAGCAGCCAGGTGCTTGTTTGGACCAGGGGGGGCTAGAATAGGAAGAATTTCTCAAAAAGGAAAAGAAAATAGAGGCACTCAGGGGTTAGTTAGAGAACTCTCTGCAACTCTATGGCGCCCCTCCCCCCTCAGCCCCTGGACTGTGAACTCCAAAAAGCAGCCATAGAGTTCACCTGAAGCCCAGCTGGCGCTCACAGAGATTAGCGGACTGGGGGCCCACAACTGAAACTCCGGGTGAGCGCGCACCCTGATAAGCAACCCGGCTGCCTGGGCACCAGAACTAAAGTGCCCCAGTGGGCGCATACCCCAATCAGTAGCCTGGGGCCTACACATGAAACCCCGGGTGGGCACACGCACTGATAAGCTGCCTGGCTACCTGGGCGCACAGACAAAAAGCGCCTGGGTGGGCGTGCACACCTAAAACACCGGCTGGGCGCCCACACCTGAATCCTCACGTGGGAGCGCAACCACATCAGTGGCTGGCTGCCTGCAGGCGACAACACACAAAAGCACCAGTTCTGAAAATCTCCTACCTAGCCCCTGTGCACAGAACCCTGCAGGGCCTACTGGCTCTCTAGGAGGAAGGCAGAACGCCCAGCAGAGGGGAGCTACAGGGCTAGGGGAGACTGCATTCCCCAGAAAGACTCGACCCAGTAGGGGGCTGAACTACCCCATAGCAGCACCCAGAGGCCCTAGCATCTAAGACAGCAAAGAGCAAGAAGGTGGAAAGTCAGTTGCCCCTAATTGGTGCAACTCAAGGACAGCACAGCTGGTGAACTAAAGGCCTAGTGGGGACCAGAAGGACCTGGAGGAACAGGACTGAAGGCTGGACAACAGTGAAGAGTGTGGCTCAGGAAGGGAGAAAAGTGAAACCAATCCTTCCAACCACCTGCTCCCGTACCACAGACAGAAGACCAGCAGAACTAACCTGACCCGTTTAAAACCAGCAGAAGACTTTTCTTTTCTTTTCTTTCCTCCTTTCCCCCTGAATTCC
Organism: Desmodus rotundus; assembly: GCF_022682495.2. Classification (NCBI taxonomy): domain Eukaryota; kingdom Metazoa; phylum Chordata; class Mammalia; order Chiroptera; family Phyllostomidae; genus Desmodus; species Desmodus rotundus. The sequence goes on from NC_071400.1 coordinate 71,033,615, forward strand.
TTCTTCCTTTCTGTCCTTCTTTCTTTTTTTATTTCTTCTTCCTTCCATCCTTTACCTTTTTTATTCCTTCTTCCTGCCTCCTTTTATTTATTCTTTTGTATTAATTTTTGTTAAAATGCCTTCTTATCTTGCCTCCGATCTTTCTCTATTCCTTCTTCCTTTCCTTTTCTATTCCCTTTTTCCCTCCTTCCCTTCTTTTTTTTGTTTTTGTCCCCCTTCCTCTTTTTCCCGCAGGTGAGACAAGAAAACCTGGAGTGCTGAAAAGACCAGAGTTAGACCGTGTCACACCCATAAACATCAGCTCAAGACTAGTGAGCACAGGAGATTAAGGAGACAGCACCACTGGATCCCATTGGCATTCTACCATAGAAGTTCATACCATATACCCAGGGAGTCAGAATAGATCAATTTAAGAAGCAGAGGTTAACAAGAAGAGTCTCACAAACAATGGGAAGACAAAGAAACAATCCCCAAATGCAAGGAAAGGAGGAAGCCTCAGAAAGAATGCTAACTGAAAAAGAGGCAAGTCAACTATCAGATACTGAGTTCAAAGCAATGGTTATCAGGAAGCCCACTGAGCTCTCCGAGCTCACAGAGAACTACCAGAAATTAAAGGGAAACGACAACGAACTCACTGCAAACTATATCAACATGAAAAAGGAAATAGAAACTATCAACAAGGGCCAAGAGGATATGAAGAATACAATTTCTGAATTGAAGGACACAGTAGAAGGAATGAAAAGCAGACTTTATGAAGCAGAGGATCGGATCAGCAAGCTGGAGGACAAAGTAGAAAAAAACACCCAGAAAGAGCAAGAAAAGGAAAAGAGGCTCAGAAAGAATGAAGAGGGATTAAGGGAAATGCAGGATAACATGAAACATAACAATATCCGTATAATAGGAATACCAGAAGGAGAAGAAGAGCAAGGGATAGAAAACCTGTTTGAAAAAGTAATGATGGAAAATTTCCCTAATTTGATGAGAGAAAAAGTCACACAAATCCAGGAATCACAGAGAGTCCCAAGGAAAGGGAACCCAAAGAGGCCCACTGCAAGACACGTCATAATTAAAATGGCAAAATTCCAAGACAAAGAGAGGATCTTAAAGGCAGCAAGGGGGAAAAAGGAAGTAATATACAAGGGAGCCCTGATAAGGTTAGCAGCTGACTTCTCAAAGGAAATGCTCCAAGTCAGAAGAGAATGGCAAAAAATATTCCAAGTAATGAGAACCAGAGGCCTGCAACCAAGACTATTTTACCCAGCAAGGCTCTCAATCAAGATAGAAAGGCAAATAAGGAGCTTCCCAGGCAAAAGAAGTTTAAAAGAATATACCTCCACCAAACCAGCTCTGCAAGAGATGCTAAAGGGACTGCTTTAAGGAGAGGAAGGAAAAGAAAAAGAGAGAGGAACACAGGTAGGAAAAAATGGCAATGAATAACTACCTATCAACAATAACCTTAAATGTAAATGGATTAAATGCTCCAATCAAAGACATAGAATAGCTGAATAGATAGGAAATCAGGACCCACACATATGCTGCCTACAGGAGACCAACCTCAGGACAAAAGACTTACACAGACTGAAAGTGAAGGTCTGGAGACAAATTTTCCAAGCAAACGAACAGGGGGAAAAGAAGCCATGGTAGCAATACTCATATCAGACAAAATAGACTTCAAGAAAAGGGCCATAAAGAGACACCCGGAAGGTCACTTCATAATACTCAAAGGAAGAATCCACCAAGAAGAATTAAACATTATATATATAAACAATATATATATTGTAAATATATATGCACCCAAATACGTAAAGAAAATCGTGGTGGACTTCAAAAAAGATATTGACAGCAACACCATTATAGTAAGGGATTTTTATACCCACTGTTAAAGATGGACCGATCTCCCAAACAAAATATCAACACAGATATTTTGGCATTGACCAATGCCCTAGATGAAATGGAGTTAACTGATACATATAGATCCTTTCATCCCAAAGAATCAAAATACACATTCTTTTCAAATGCACATGGAATATTTTCAAGGATAGACCACATGATAGGACACAAAACAAGCCTCAACAAATTCAAGAAAATTGAAATCAGCCTAAACATTTTCTCCAACCACAAGAGACTGAAACTACAAACCAACCCCATTTCTCCTTTATCTCCCTTGCCCTAGGAGATATATTGACAAAAATATTGCTACATGGAATATATGAAATTTCCCGGCCTATGTTTCTAGGACTTTTTGGTGTCATGACTTATATTTAAGTCTTTTATCCATTTTGAAATTATTGTAGTGTGTGGTGTAAGTTGGTTGTCTAGTTTCATTTTTTTTGCATGTACCAATACAGTTCTCCCAATAACACTTATTGAAGAGACTATTTTTACTCTACTGTATACTTATGCCCCTTTCAAATATTAATTGATCATAGAGACTTGGGTTTATTTCTGGGTTCTTTATTCTGTTCCATTGATCTATGTGTCTGTTCTTATACCAGTACCAGACTCTTTTAATTACAGTGGGCTTGTAGCATAGTTTGATGTTGGGTATTGTGATCCCTCCTATTTTGTTCTTTCTCAAGACCTCTGAGGCAACAGGGTCTTTTTTGGCTTCATATAAATTTTTGTAATATTTGTTTTAGATATGTGAAATATGTCATTAGTACTTCAATAGGAATTGCATTGAATGTATAGATTGCTTTGGATAGTATGGACATTTTAATTATGTTAATTCTTCCAATCCATGCGCATGGTATATGCTTCCAATGATTTGTATCTCCCTTAATTTCTCTCTTCAGTGTTCTCTAGTTTAGTGAGTACAGGTCTTTTACTTCTTTGTTTAAATTTATTCCTAGGTACTTTACTGTTCTTGTTATTATAGTAAATGGGAGTTTCCCCTTAGTTTCTCTTTCACATATTTCATTGTTGGTATACAAAAATATCACAAATTTCTGAATATTGACTTAGTATCCTGCTAATTTGCCAAATTCACTTATTACATAGAGTAGTTTTTTGGAGGAGAATATAGGGTTTTCTATGTACATTATCATGTCATCTGCAAACAATGACAGTTTTACTTCTCCTTTCCCATTTGGATGCCTTTTATATCTTTTTCTTTTCTGATCACTGTGGCTAGAACTTCTAGTACTATGTTGAATAAGAGGGGTGAAAGAGGACACCCTTGTCTTGTTCCTGATCTTAAGGGAAATATTTTATTTTTTGCTCATTGAATACTGTTGGAGGTAGGTTTCTCATCTGTGGTCTTTATTATATTGAGGTATGCTCCCTCTATTTCCACTTTGCTGAGTGTTTTTATCATAAGTGGGTGCTGGATTTTATCAAATCCTTTTTCAGTATCTATTGGTATGATCATGTGATTTTTGTCCTTCATTTTGTTTATGTGGTTTATTGCAATTATTGATTTATGAATATTATAACATCCTTACATGCTTGGGATGAATCCCACTTGATCATGACATATGATTTTTAAATGTATTTCTAAATCCAGATTGCCAATATTTTTTGAAGATTTTAGCATCAGTGTTCATCAGCAATATTGGCCTATAGTTTTCTTTCTTTGTTGTATCTTTACCTGCTTATTAAATTTATTTCATTTATTTTTTAATAATCTTATTGTTGTTCAATTACATTTGTCTGCATTTTCCCCCCACCACTCCCCCCACCCCAGCCAAACCCACCTTCCTCCCTTGCTTTCACACTCCCCCTTGGTTTTTTATTTAATTTTCTTTTATTAATTAATTTATTTTTATTCAGTTACAATTGTCTGCATTTTTCTCCCCTTCCCTCCATCCTACCCCAGCCAGTCTGACCTCCCTCCCCCACCTCTACCCTTCCCCTTGATTTTGTCCTTCTGTCCTTTATAGTACCTCCTATAGACCCCTCTCCCCACTATCCCCTACCCACCTCCCTGTGGCTATTGTTACAATGTTCTTTATTTTTATTTTTATTCAGTTACAATTGTCTGCATTTTCTCCCCTTCCCTCCACCCCACACCAGCCAGTCCCACCTCCCTCCTCCACCCCTACCCTCCCCCTTGATTCCGTCCCTGTGTCCTTCATAGGAGCTCCTATAGAACCCTCTCCCCACTATACCCTCCCCACTCCCCTGTGACTATTGTTAAAATGTTCTTAATTTCAATGTCTCTGGTTATATTTTCTTTGCTTTTTTCTTTTGTTGATTATGTTCCAGTGAAAGGTGAGATCATATGGTATTTGTCTCTCACCACCTGGCTTATTTCACTTAGCATAATGCTCTCCAGCTCCATCCATGACATTGCAAAGGGTATAAGCTCCTTCTTTCTCTCTGCTGCATAGAATTCCATTCTGTAAATGTACCATAATTTTTTGATCAACTCATTTGCTGATGGGCACTTAGGTTGGTTCCAGTACTTGGCTATTGTAAATTGTGCTGCTATGAACATTGGGGTGCATAGGTTATTTTGGATTGTTGTTTCAGAGTTCTTAGGGTATAATCCCAGCAGCGGAATTGCTGGGTCAAAGGGCAGTTCCATTTTTAGTTTTCTGAGGAAATTCCATACTGTTTTCCACAGTGGCCTCAGCAGTCTGCATTCCCACCAACAGTACACTAGGGTTCCCTTTTCTCCGCATCCTCGCCAACATTTGTTTGTTGATTTCATTATGTTGGCAAATCTAACTGGTGTGAAATGATACCTCACTGTGGTTTTAACTTGCATCTGTCTGATGGCTAGTGATGCTGAGCATCTTTTCATATGTCTCTGGGCCCTCTGTATGTCTTCCTTGGAGAAGTGTCTGTTCAAGTCCTTTGCCCATTTTTTAATTGGGTTGTTTGCCTTCCTGTAGTAGAGTCGTGTGAACTCTTTATATATTTTGGAGATCAGGACCTTTTCTGAGGTATCATTGGCAAATATGTTTTTCCCATACTGTTGGTTCTCTTTGTAATTTGGTACTATTTTCTTTAGCCATGCAGAAGCTTTTTATTTTGATGAGGTCCCATTTGTTTATTCTTTCCTTTATGTCCCTTGCTTTAGGGGACATATCTGTGAGGACGTTACTGCATGGAATGTCTGAGATCTTCCTGCCAATGTTTTCTTCTAGGACGTTTATGGTGTTACGACTTATATTTAAGTCTTTTACCCATCTTGAATTTATTTTCATGTATGGTGTAAGTTGGTGATCAAGTTTCATTTTTTTGCATGTAGCTGTCCAGATCTCCCAATACCATCTGTTGAAGAGGCTATTTTTGCTCCATTTTATGCTCCTTCCTCTTTTGTGAAATATTAATTGACCATAAAGAGTTGAGTTTATTTCTGAGCTCTCTGTTCTCTTCCATTGGTCTATGTGCCTGTTTTTACACCAGTACCAGGCTGTTTTGATTACAGTGGCCTTGTAATACAGTTTGATATCAGGTATTGTGATCCCTCCTGCTTTGTTCTTCTGTCTCAAAATTGCTGCAGCTATTCGGGGTCGTTTATGGTTCCATATAAATTTCTGAAATGTTTGTTCTATATCTGTGAAATATGTCGTGGGTACTTTAATAGGTATTGCATTGAATCTATGAATCACTTTGGGTAGTATGGCCATTTTGATGATGTTAATTGTTCCAATCCATGAGCATGGTCCATGCTTCCATTTGTTTGTGTCTTCCTTAATTTCTTTCTTCAGTGTTGTGTAGTTTTCTGAGTACAGGTCTTTTACCTCCTTGGTTAGGTTTATTCCTATGTACTTTATTTTTTTGTGGCTATATCAAATGGGATTTTTCTCCTGAATTGTGTTTCTGCAGTTTCGTTGTTGGTATAAAGGAATGCCTTTGATTTCTTAGAAATGACTTTGTATCCAGCTGTTTTGCCAAATTCATTTATTAGGTCGAGTAGTTTTTTGGTGGAGTCTATAGGGTTTTCCATGTACACTCTCATGTCATCTGCAAACAGTGAGAGTTTCATTTCCTCCTTTCCAATTTGGATGCCTTTTATTGCTTTTTCTTGTCTGGTTGCTGCGTCTAGGAATTCCAAAACTATGTTGAATAGGAGTGGTGATAGAGGGCATCCTTGTCTTGTTCCTGATCTTAGTGGGAAAGCTCTAAGTTTATGTCCATTGAGTATGATATTGGCTGTTGGTCTCTCATATATGGCCTTTAGTATATTGAGGAATGCTCCCTCTATTCCCACTTTGTTCATGGTTTTTATCATAAATGGGTGCTGTACCTTATCAAATGCTTTTTCCACATCTATTGATATGATCATGTGATTTTTGTCTTTGCTGTTGTTGATGTGATGTATTATGTTTATTGATTTGCGAATATTGTACCATCCTTGCATCCCTGGGATGAATCCAAGTTGATCATGGTGTATAATCTTTTTAATGTATTGGTGGATGCGGTTTGCCAATATTTTGTTGAGAATTTTAGTGTCTATGTTCATCAGCGATATTGGCCTGAAGTTTTCTTTCTTCGTTGTGTCTTTATCTGGTTTTGGGATTAGGATGATGCTGGCTTCATAAAAAGAGTTTGGGAGTCTTCCATCAGTTTGGATTTTTTCAAATCATCTGTGAAGGATAGGGGTTAGGTGTTCCTTAAATGCTTTGTAGAATTCTCCTGTGAAACCATCTGGTCCAGGGCTTTGTGTGTTGGGAGTTTTTTGATGACTGCTTCAATTTCATCTGCTTTTATTGGTCTGTTCAGGTTTTCTGCTTCTTCTTCATTCAGTTTTGGAAGATTATATTTTTCTAGAAATGTGGCATTTCACCTAGGTTTTCAAATTTCTTGGAGTACAGTTCTTCTTAGTAATTTCTTACAATCCTTTGTATTTATGTGGTGTCAGTTGTAATCTCTCCTCTTTCATTTCTAATTGTGTTTATTTGGATCCTCTCTCTTTTTTTCTTCATGAACCTACTTAAAGGCTTGTCGATTTTGTTTATCTTTTCAGAGAACCAGCTCCTGGATTCATTGATCCTTAGAATTGTGCTTTTAGTCTATATGTTGTTGAACTCTGCTCTGATCTTGCTTATTTCCTTCTTTCTGCTTGCTCTGGGCCGTCTTTGTTGTTGTTCTTGAGTTCTTGTAGGCGTAGGGTTAGGTTGTTTGTTTGAAATGTTTCTATCTTTCTAAGGTTGGCCTGTATTGCTATGAACTTCCCTCTCAGGACTGCCTTTGCTGTGTCCCATTGGTTTTGGGTTGTTGTGAGTTCATTTTCACTTGTTTCCAGAAAGTTTTTGATTTTTTCCCTAATCTCGTTCTTGACCCATTCATTGTTTAATAGCATGCCATTCAGTCTCCATGATTTTGAGTGTTTGGGGTTTTTTCCTTTGGGGTTGGTTTCTAGTTTCAGTCCATTGTGGTCAGAGAAAATGCTTGATATGATTTCAGTGTTCTTAAATTTGTTGAGGCTTGCTTTGTGTCCTATCATGTGGTCTATCTTTGAAAAAGTTCCATGTACACTTGAAAAGAATGTGTATTTTGCTTCTTTGGGATGAAAAGTCTATATATATCACTTAAGTCCATTTCCTCTACGGTATTGTTAAGTGACACAATATCCTTGTTGATATTTTGTTTGGAAGACCTGTCCATTTTTGATAGTGGCGTGTTAAAGTCCCCTACTATAATTGTGTTGCTGTCAATATCTTTCTTGAATTCCTCCAAGATTTTCTTAATGTATTTGGGTTCTCCTATGTTTGATGCATATATATTTACAATGTTTATGTCTTCTTGGTGGATTCTTCCCTTGAGTATTATGAAGTGACCGTCTGGGTCTCTCTTTATGGCCCTTCTTTGGAAATCTATTTTGTCTGATATGAGTATTGCTACCCCTGCTTTTTTTCCCCTGTCCATTTGCTTGGAAAATTTGTTTCCAGCCCTTCACTTTCAGTCTGTGTAGGTTTTTTGTCCTGAGATGGGTCTCTTGTAGGCAGCATATGTGTGGGTCATGTTTTCTTATCTATTCAGATATTCTATGTCTTTTGATTGGAGCATTTAATCCATTTACGTTTAAGGTTATTATAGATAGGTAGTTATTCATTGCCATTTTTTCCTTCCTGTGTTCCTCTGTCTTTCTCTTTTCCTTCCTTTCCTTAAAGCAATCTCTTTAGCATCTCTTACATAGCTGGTTTGCTGGAAGTGTATTCTTTTAGACTTCTTTTGTCTGGGAAACTCTTTATTTGGCCTTGTATCTTGATTGAGAGCCTTGCTGGGTAAAGTAGTCTTGGTTGCAGGCCTCTGGTTCTCATTACTTGGAATATTTTTTGCCATTCTCTTCTGACTTGGAGAATTTCCATTGAGAAGTGAGTTGCTGACCTTGTTGGGGCTCCCTTGTATATTACTTCCTTTTTCTCCCTTGCTGCCTTTAAGATCCTCTCTTTGTCTTAGAATTTTGCCATTTTAATCATGATGTGTCTTGCAGTGGGCCTCTTTGGGTTCCCTTTGCTTGGGACTCTCTGTGTATCCTGGATTTGGGTGACTTTTTCTCTCCTCAGACTGGGGAAATTTTCCATCATTACTTTTTCAAACAGGTTTTCTATCCCTTGCTCTTCTTCTTCTCCTTCTGGTATTCCTATTATACGGATATTGTTATATTTCATGTTATCCTGCATTTCCCTTAATCCCTCTTCATTCTTTCTGAGCCTATTTTCCTTTTCTTGTTCTTTCTGGGTGTTTTTTTCTACTTTGTCCTCCAGCTTGCTGATCCGATCCTCTGCTTCATAAAGTCTGCTTTTCATTCCTTCTACTGTGTCCTTCAATTCAGAAATTGTATTCTTCATATCCTCTTGGCCCTTGTTGATAGTTTCTATTTCCTTTTTCATGTTGATATAGTTTGCAGTGAGTTCATTGTAGTTTCCCTTTAATTTCTGGTAGTTCTCTGTGAGCTCGGAGAGCTCAGTGAGCTTCCTGATAACCATTGCTTTGAACTCAGTATCTGATAGTTGACTTGCCTCTTTTTCAGTTAGCATTCTTTCTGAGGCTTCCTCCTTTCCTTTCATTTGGGGATTGTTTCTTTGTCTTCCCATTGTTTGTGAGACTCTTCTTTTTAGCCTCTGCTTCTTAAATTGATCTATTCTGACTCCCTGGGTATATGGTATGAACTTCTATGGTAGAATGCCAATGGGATCCAGTGGTGCTGTCTCCTTAATCTCCTGTGCTCACTGGTCTTGAGCTGACGTTTATGGGTGTAACACGGTCTAACTCTGGTCTTTTCATCACTCCAGGTTTTGTTGTCTCACCTGTGGGAAAAAGAGATAGGGGGGAAGAAAAAACGAAAGGAAGGAGGGGGGAAAAGGGAATAGAAAAGGAAAGGAAGGAAGGAAGAAGGAATAAAGAAAGATCAGAGGCAAGATAAGAAGGAATTTTAACAAAAATTAAAGCAAAGGAATAAATAAAAGAAGGCAGGAAGAAGGCATAAAAAAGGTAAAAGATGGAAGGAAGAAGGAATAAAAAAAAGAAAGAAGTACAGTAAGGAAGGAGGAATTAAGGGGGAAACGAGGATAGGAAAGACAACTGGGGCTCAATCCTGCTAGGAACCCTCTGGGAAATATGACTGTCCCTGATTTGCAATGGATTGACATGATATTTTAACTTTACAATGGTGTGAAAGCTACACACATTTAGTAAAAACTGTACTTTGAATTTTGATCATTTCCCTGGGCTAGTGATATGCAGTAAGATACTCTCTCGTTATACTGGGTAGTAAGCCACAGTTCCCTGTCAGGGAACCAATCCTAAGGATTAGCAACCAATTTCTACAGTTTACTGTGTTGCCAGCATTTCTTGGATATTGTGTTTTGTGTTTTCACATCTTGTCATGTCTGCAAAATACCCATCTGTGTCTTGTGCTTCTGGTGAGAAGAGGAAGGCAATTAGTCTAGAGATGAAACTCAAGATAATTGCCCAACTGTAGGCTAATTTAAGTGTGCTGAGTATGTGTAAAGTAGTCTAGGTTAAGCTATAATGTTTGGTAGATTAGGTGTATTGAATGCATTTTTGACCTAAGATATTTTCAACTTTTGTTGTGTTTATTGGGTTACAAACCCAGCATAAGTCAAGGATCATCTGTATATGCAATACACTCCAGATTCTTCCCACAGAGGGAAGGAGAGGCTGGGGCATTTCCCTACCAACTCTGGTCTGCAGTTGGTTGAGGGTTGCCCTGAGTGGCCTTAACTATCTACAACTTACAGATGCATCAGTATATACCTAAGCAAGCTCCCACAATGCCAGAGAAAATTCTCAGGCAGAGCAGCAGGGAGCCTTAGGAGCTTGAGGTGGGAACCATTCTTAGAAACTGCTGCAGGTGGACTGAGAGGTGGTTGAAGGGATATGGAGCAGGGCAAAAACAGTGTCTGTTCAACCACCTTACTTGTATCGTATGCTTTCATATTTACAAAGTTCTTTTTCATATAGTTATAACTGAGTCCTTACAAATATTCTGTGCTATTGAAATTATCTCTAACATTCCTTATTTCACATTGAAAGAAGTTGCATTTTGAAGAGGTGAAGTCTCCTTCTCCAGGCAGTAAACATCTGAGCAAATCTCAGTAACAATCCTCTGACTTCAAATCCCACACTCTTTGCCCAATATTACACCACCTTAGGAAAGATAAAGTGGTTGACTTCTAAATAAACAATGATACTAATCAGTACGTGATGTGCCAACTCCATAATTTACATAGGTAGTTTATGCCTGTTGCAGCAAATGCAAAGAACAGTAGCCCACACTTGACGTTAAGACTAAAAATAAGGCCCATCAGAAGAATCAACTACAAAAGGCACTGCTCCAGCTGAAAAGAATTATGTTAGATCCACCAGAGTGGTTTGTGTAATGAAGCATATTGAAATCACTCAATTTTCTAAAAGAAAATAAATGACTTTTTTAGGGAAAATCTTTTCAGGAGAAATACAATGTCATTAGACAACCTGTTCAATAAGATCAAAGAAATATTTGCACATAACCATTTTCCCTGGAAACAAATGCGCATTAACAATTTATCTTCAATCATCTAGAAACTCCCAGAACCTGTGTTAGGGTCTGCACTATGTCTAGTTGTATCTACCTTTTATCTTTAGGAGGATGGATTTATTTTTTTAAAATTATTTTATTCATTTATCTTTAGAGAGAGTGAAAGGGAAGGAGAAAGAGAGGGAGAGAAACATCAATGTGTGGTTACTCTCACGCACCCCCTACTGGGGACCTGGCTGGAAACCCAGGCATGTACCTTGGCTGGGAATTGAACCAGGGACCCTTTGGTTCACAGCCCACAATCAATCCAGTGAGCTACACCAGCCAGGGTGAAGGATGAACTTATTTTTGACTTGGGTCTGGCATTAGTCTATTTTGGTCTGTAGACTATAATGTGTGATATTTACCTAAGATACGTACAGTAATTCATTTTGGGAAGTTTGCAAGAGTCTAAATGCCACATAGGTAAGATTCATACAAAGTTATGACACTATTTTTCATAGATGACACATTATCTTAAAGGAAGATTTCAGCATTGAAATAATATTTTGTTTCTTCACAGCATAAAGAGGCTATTAGGACAGTTTTCTCTAAGGTCCTTTCAAGATTAAGAATTTACACTCTTGGTATTAAATAAAAAGCATGTCAATATTAGGAAACTCTAAGAAAAATCCTATAAGTTATACCAGCCCTATGTTTGACTTTTTTTGTTACACTTGGATATTCTAATCTTCTATGCAGAATTCTTCACAAAATTGTGTTTTTCTTCATAAGGTGGTGTAGTGTGGGGGGACTCTGCCCGCAGGGCCCCTCTGGCCACCAAGGATGAGAATAAGTCTACCAATACAAGATCTGCTTGGGGAGGAAAGGTGGCTGATCTCTCAAAGGAGAAGGGCCAAGAGCCTTTTCCTCAGTGGGCTTTTATTGGGTTCAATTTGCACAGGAATACAGGTAAAGCTCATCAATCATTGTCAGGCAGTAAGGATCAAACAATAGATAACAAACAAAGAACTCTGAGAGCTTATTCTGAGTCAGGGTCAGTTAGATACAGGGCTATAAGACTTTGGGAAACAAACTCATTTCATGCTTGGACCCTTATCATTTAAATTGCGGGTATTAGCAAAGCAGGTTTCACAGGATTTTATGCATTTTTTCTTAGGCATGATCTCCCCAGGGAATCTGCCCTTTCCAGCACAGGGCTGCACCCACCTTTGGCATTATTTCAGGTTTAAATCGAGCAGGGGAAGTAAGGCAGCCAAGAGATTAGGAGACTCTTGTAGACAGAATGAGGACTCAGGCTATGTCAAAGCCGAGAAGTGAGGGTCCATCACCCCCTTTTTCTATAGCCCCCCAAGTCCTTCCCTGTGGGCCTCTTCATGACCAGCCTGTCTTAGGCCATCCCTCCCTTGAGGAATCTTACCTGTCATTGGCTAACTGGTCATGCACTGGGGGCCAAGCAGGGTGAAGTAAAGTGGGCAGAGGTGGTACCCCTGCCAGGGAGATAAGCTTTGTCTCCTTAGTGGCTTATGGTCCCAAGGTCTCTGACTCAGCCTTAGCCATGGGGGTTTACAGCTTCTGAAACCAGGCAGGGCAGTTCCCAACAGTGTAGTAAGCTAGAATACACTGGAATCCTGAGTATTCTGGGACTGATTAATACTTTTTATTTCAGCTCCTTCACTTGCTTCTTCCTCCTCTTATTAGCACATTTATCAGGTAAAACAATGAAGTAAGCACAAAGAAAGAAAATGTCATTTCACTTCATGTTGGATTTCTTCCTCCTTATGAGAAGACTGATGTCTTATACATAGAGTGATTTAGAATTTTGATCTTGCTTTTCCAGAAAGAGGACAAATAAATGCTCAGGGACACTTGACAATCACCATTTTTCCTTCTGTCAGAAAAAGTTAGTAATTTAAAAATGGACTTGATTGTGTTAATTTTTCTTTGGTTTATGCTCATATGTGTATATGTGTTTATTTGAAAACCAACTAATGGAATCCTATGTTTAGAGAAATGTTGATAAAAATACATTAAGATTCTCATATCATTGATACAAAATTTACATCTTGTATAAATAGAGAAGAGGGAAAGAGGTACCAGATAAAAGGGGTAGATAAAGCATTCTATCATTTATCAAAATAGAAGACATTACACCTATAAATATAAAAAAGTTATGCTTCTCACTTTTTCATTTCTATACATCTCAGTGTTATTTATTTGTTCACCCATGGTATATCTGCTATGATATTTTCAGAAAAAAATATATTTTATTTTGGTATAAATCATAATGTATATCTCAATAATATTTGCAAACTGAACACATCTGTATAACCAACAACTAGATAAAAAAATAGGTTATTACCAGAAATTCAGGAGTCTATGGGACACTTCTAGTGATTCCCCTCCCTAAAGGGTACACACTATTCTAATTTCTAGCCATATAGATTAGTTTTGTCTGTTTTTGAGCTGCATATAAATGAAATAATACAGTATGCACTCTTTTTGTGTCTTGCTTCTTTCACTCAATAATTTGTGAGAGTCATTCATATTTTTGCATGTAGTTGTAAATTATTCATTCTCATTGCTGCACAATGATCTATTCTTGGAACCTACCATAGTTTATTTTTTCTATTTTACTGTTCAAGGACACTTGGGCAATTTATTGTTTGGGGATATTACAAATAGCATTATAATATCTTCACATCTGTCTTTTATTAAGTGTATGTATGCATTTCTTTTCTGTGTATATCCATGTGTGGAATTTCTCCATTATGGAGTATGGAAATATTGCTCTTTAGTAGATATTGCCAGTATTAATTTACACTCATGCCAGCATTTTTTGCTTTCTTTTGTTATTGATCAGTAATCAAAAGCATAAACAAATTTCCCAAATTATTGTTTTGAGTGAGGTTTTGGGGGATGGGAGAGAATAAAGGAAGGAATAAGGAGAGTAAGACTCTGTTATTTTCATTACAAAGATTTAGCCTTAAAAACTGGAAGAATGAGGTGTCTGAAATCCATTTATATGAGAGAATTTGAAACCTCATGGGAGAGAATTTTAGCCAAAAAGAAAAGTCAGATCTCTTAAAAACTATGTCAATAGATGGCTTTGATAATTATGCAGAAAGGTTAAGACTCTACAAAGAGACTAAGTATTCTCTTCTCCTTGGCATGGAGCATCTTGGGTCTTCGGAACACTTCAGAGTCTCAGGAGCTTCTTTGCATTCATGATACCAGGTGTCACTGACCCATCAGGTGATGGCAAGACATGTCAGGCCTGGTCAGAAATAGACATCTCTGGGTATCAGAACAACTACAAAGAATTCTCCTAAATCCAGCAGAAAAGGAGTCAGAGCCCAAGGGGAAGAAAACATCACATATAGCACTATAGGAGAAATTACTTTCTAAATTAGTTTCTATGTTGGCTTGCTAGGTACATTTAAAGGGGGAAAATCATTCTTCCACATCAGATTTTGTCTGTTTTACTCATTACTTCATTAATTAATCCATTCATTCATTCATTCATTCAACAAAGTGGCCTTTTAATGCCACTTTGGCTATCAATGCATCAAGCAGGGTGCAACTCACTGAGGATAAAATAGTAATCCAAAAGTTTTGATCCCTGTATACACTGAGCTTATTGCTTCTCAAGAGTCTGTGTAGTAATATTGACTAAAAACTATGTTTGGCTAGATAATATCCTGGCATTCAGAATGATCTGATTACACTGAGCACTCAAACTGAAAATAAAGTTTTAGATTGCATGTTTGATTTATAAATGTGAAATCAGAACTACAAAATGAATAGGCTAAAGAAAAACAGGAATGGCTGTGTTAGCTCTCTTTGTAATAAAGATATTTATTTTTCAGAGCATGATCCATTCAATAACCTGAGATTAGCACGTCATTTCATTTCTACTGATTATGTCCTTGTCTGTAAAGTGGCATGGTTGCCTTCTATAATTTACCTTACACGGTTACTTTGGGCATCAGCAGAAGTAATTTAACTCAAAGCATTTAAATAACAGTACAGTCTGATAAAATGTAAGATACCATTGCCATCATTGTCATTATTGTAAAATGACCAATATTACTCAATGTAAAGTGATAAATGTAACACCCCCTACATTCACAGCCTCTTCACCAATGTGGAAAACAGAGGCTTATTTTTTCAGTTGTTTTGTTTTTATGCATTTTATACT
The DNA here is from genome assembly GCF_022682495.2 of Desmodus rotundus. Taxonomy (NCBI): domain Eukaryota; kingdom Metazoa; phylum Chordata; class Mammalia; order Chiroptera; family Phyllostomidae; genus Desmodus; species Desmodus rotundus. Next base: position 71,048,755 of record NC_071400.1, read on the forward strand.
ATTAAACCTCATGAGAACAGCACAAGGTGAATAGGCGTCAGAAAGGTTGAGACTGCAGGATCTGCATCCACTTCATCTTACAGATATGTAAATTTAAATTATGATAGGTTTAGTCATCCAGTAAGGGTCACACAGTAAAAGAAAGGGGATAGCTTACACTCATTAGATACGTCAAACATACATTGTAATAAAGCTAGTAGCTTAAATATAGTAGCAAAACTATGTTAAGCACAGATAATAAGTAAGCAAATAGCTTGGGAGACAGACAAAATTCTGAAGATGTGTTAAATTTAGTAACCTGTAACACATGTTAAAGATAGAATAAATGTAATATATGATGAAAAAATCAAAAGTCTACTCAAAGATAGAAAGGGATGAAAAGAACAAGTCTTAATCATTTCAAATAGATGACAGCTATGTCATGTCCTTTAATCAACCATCCATAGGTGAGTATAGTTCAATTTTGTCCCCGCCAGAAAATACAGATAATCCAGAAAATGTACATAAAACTCACCACTATTCAGTACACTTACTTGTGAGCTACATATGTGGCCTGGCACAATTTACCCTGTGTTTCTCTGATAAAATAAGTGTGTGGTGTGGGTATCCTTCTGTCTGTGGTCCTCCTTGCTTGAACTTCGCCTCTGATCTCATAACTACATTATCAGCAGGGAAGACAGTTGCAGGTGAGAGGAGGGGAGAGAAAGGGAGGGGAGGGGAGGAAAAAGATTTAAGTAGTGTGGTCTAAACTGTATGATTTACACAACTTTTTTTTACTTTCTTTTAAACTTGCAATATTTGTCTTTATTTTATTTTTTATATTTGAAAGTGAAAAGAAATAGTATTAAATCGATTTCTTTATTTTGTGTTTTTAAATATTTGTTCTACATATGTACAAGCCTTAAAGTTGCTCCAAAGATTTCAACAATATTAAGAATACTCTTACTGTTAATTAGACCAGAGGGGAGGTAGGAGGGGATAATGGGAGGAAAAGGGGGAATGGTTTTCAGAAACATGTATAAAGGACACATGGACGAAACCAAAGTGGGGTAGGATCACGGGTGGGAAGTGGGGATGGCTGGGGTGGGGGGGAGTTGTGGGGGGAAAATGGAGACAACTGTACTTGAACAATAAAAAAATGTGAAAAAAATACTCTTGATTTGTACATCATAATTCAATCCACAAACCTTTCTGTTTAGTAGCTTTTGGGAAAGTTTCCATGGAGTCTACTGTTGCATGAAGGTAATAACCCACATGACAATAGTCGAATGACCTTCTTTCTAACTCACATGGACCAAATGATACCAATAATGCAAAGTGACCAACTGAATCAAACTGCCATCAGGAAAACAAGGCCTCTAACCTGAAAGCTATGGCAATAACAGGATATTAAAGTCTTGAACTCCAAATCTTAGAAGGCTTCTTGCATAGAACTAAATAAGATTTCCTTGAATTCAACCAGGTTTTCTCTCAAAAAATGCTCATTTAATTTTAGAATATAAAACCACCAATGACATGCTCAAATATTTCAGTGAACAGAAATATAACATAATTGTTTAGAGCACATTAACTTTTGCAAGGGATCTTAGGATATGTGCCATTTTGATAATGGAAATGTAAACCAACATAATGTGTTCCCTTTTGAATAAGAACATAATATAAGTTGAGGAAGAAAGGAAAGAATACAATCTTGGAGCTATTTCTAACATTCTTTTGAGCTTACTCAACAACATGGAATTTACAATGTTCATTGCTAGGGAAAATGAAAATGAAACTAATAGTTTCTGGATTTATCTGATCCAATTTTTTTTCTTTTTATCTGATCTTGATTTTATCAATATTTAATGGCTTATAAAAATTTGGATACTTTTAAAAATTATTTATTATGACAACTTTGAAACTTAGAGAAAATAGTATAATGAACCCATACATCCAAAACTTGGAGTTAACAATTTTTAGTATTTTACCATATTTCTTTATCTGTTTTTGACTGAAGCATTTGAACATTAATTACAGACTTCATGATAGTTCATTTCAAATGCTTCCGTTCACATTTCTAAAGATGGCATGCTCCTATATAACCACAATATCATCACAATTAACAAAATTAATTATTATTTTCTAATACCATCTAATGCCTAGTCTAGAGTCACATTTTTTCCAGTTGTCCCCAAAATGTCTTTTATAGCTGGTTTGTTTAAACAAGGATTATGCATTCTATTTATGTGTGAGATCTCTAAAGTCTTTTAATCTACAACAGCTGTCACATTCTCTTTTTCTATAACATTGACTTGTTAAAAAATAACAGGCCAGTTATTTCACCTTCTGGAAGTAGTTTTCTCATGGTGAGTTGATTAATTTGTTCTCCTATTTTTATATTTCATGAGAACTATAAATAAGATCTATAGGTCTAATTATTCTCAATTTAAATATTTTATTGTAAGAATTCACCATATGCCCTGGCTGGTGTGGCTCAATGGATTGAGTGCTGGCTTGCGAACTGAAAGTTCACCGGTTCAGTTCTCAGTCAGGGCACATGACTGGGGCATGTGAGAGGCAACTGATCAGTGTATCTCTCTATGTCTCCCATATTGATGTTTTTCTCCCTCTCTTTATTCCTCCCTCCCCTTCTCTCTAAAAATAAATAAATGAAATCTTTTTTTAAGAAGAAGAATTCACCATATGTGTGCTATGGACATTTTATTGTATCATATCAGGAAGCACATAGGTCTGGTTCTAACTTTCATATTTCCTGTTTCTCAAAGTTAATTGTTGATTGTTGAAATAGGTATAATTTTTTATTCATTCACATCAGGTGGCTATGTTGTCACTTTTTAATTTCACAATCTAAGGGAAAAGAGATCAGTGCCCCCCAACTAAATAGTCATGTATTGAATGTTTTAAAAATACCTGTGGCACACCAGTTGAAAATTGCTGGGTTAGAAGTTTGTAATATGTGATTTTTCATTAAGTTCATTCCTGGATTTATTTTCCAAAATCATCTTTGTTCTTTCTTATTTTCCTCTCCTTTCACCCATGTCTATCTTATATACTACATTTTTCATGCTATAAGATGCATTCCCCCAAATTTGGTTACATTTACATTGGTGAAATATTATGTTATTTATGTCATTAAATATTTTACGACATTTTTTCCTTCAAATTTTTTTCCCTATTTTCTTCCTCTAAAACCTAGGTGCATCTTATGGTCCAAAAATATGGTAATCTTTTCTTATTTTATAAACCTCTTAAATAAATATACATTAATGAATTAATATCACACGTAATGAGCTTAGCACATAACTGTATGCATCAAAGATGTACCATAAATACCTGTTGAGGCTTCTTTCAAAGACACAAACATTCTTCTGAATGCAGTAAGCAATGATTACCTAATAGAAGACTCTTTGAGGCTTTGAGGCCTTAAGTAAAAGGTTCTGCCCAAGATTTTGTGGTCATTATCTAAATCTCTATATACTTGCATCTATCATCTATCAATCATGTAGGTGCAATTTTCAAAACTCTATATTTTATGTACTTATTTTGATACATTTAAATATCATATACAAATATGATATTTTATATTTTTACCTGTCTCATTTTATGAAATACTTGTTCAAACTCTTCATATGCATCTTCAACATCACTTCCTAGGATTATTGTTTCAATCTCTAGAGTCTTTAAAACTTTACATTGTGAAAATTTTCAAACCTACTCAAAAGTGAAGTTTATAATCATTTATGTACTCATTGCTTGGCTTCAACAATTATTGATATATGGACAATTTTATTTTATCTCTATCTCAACCCATTCCCCTTCCCTAACATAACAGCCCTATAGAATCTAATTTAAATTGGATGAACTTATGATATAATTTACCTTTAAAATATTAGATCAAGCCACATCAAACTTGTGATTTTCTACCACTTTTAATTTATAGAAAAGGTAATCTCATATGGTTCCCATGGTTTCTTGTTCTTTCTAATAAGGCCAAAAACAATGTCCAATCTAATAGAAATAAGTGTTTCTGCTGCCTGAATTGTGGTCTCTGAATATCATTTCTCATTAAAAGGAGCAAAGGTTCTAGTGTTCTTTGGAAAAAATGGCTAATTTTATCTCTGGGGCAGTAAATGTGCAAGATAAGATTAAAATATCTTGCTATACCATAAAGCAAGGATATTGACAAAGGCTATTAGGATTGGATTAAAAGGACTTAGAAACCAATTTGATGTTTTTGGTGATTCTTGCATGCAAATTAAGTCAAAAATATTTTCTCTTCACACTTTCAGAACTAGAGCAGGTTGGGGGACTTTGAGTTGAACCAGTTAATCAATAGCCTTTATTAGTGATTTTCTCTTTCTCATTCTTCAGGAGAGACATTTCTCTAGGGGACTGGTGAGTGATATTTCATTGAGAAACTTTCTTTTACAACAATAATCACTTAACTCCAGAGAAGGTCAATGGATTAGAAGCAGGTTGTAATTTACATTTCTGGTCAACACAATAACACATCTATAGTCTGGATATATTTAACTTTGGAGTTATCTATATAAAGATAAAGGTCCTTTAATTTGGGAAAAAGTGAAACAAATCTGTATGGGAATCATTATCACAAATGACTGCCAAACACCTTAGGACAAAGGGAAGCTATTTGTGATTCTAGTAATTACTGTAAGGAGAATTTAACAGATCCTCCTAAGATACTATCAAGTGCTTCAAAAGGAACTGAATAAATGTTTGCCTTTGGTAAGTCTGACTTCAAATGAAAGTATAGATAAACATATTAGAAATATGTGTAGATTCTCTAACTACACTGGATTCCTAGCCTGAGAACCAAGTGCAACAAAAAAATGTTCAAAATTAATCCTGAATTTCTCCTCAGCTACTTCTGTCAGAATAGAGTTATAGAGAAATAGGTAAGGTTATCTCCATTCTTGCCAGCTGGTATTTTCTACATTGGACAGGGGGCAAATTCTCTGGACATGAGAATAAATAAGCAATGAAGGCTTCTGCAATACAGAATGCTTTCTACTAGGGAAGGTAGAAAATGCCCTGCTGAAACGTGTAGATAGAACTAGACTAAACTGGGAATAAATCTCCTCTATTGACAGAACTACAAACTGGCAATGTTTTTCCCAGAATAAATATTTAATTATTTTATACTTTTCCGATATTTCACTCCCCATATAATCAACTCTCTCTTAATTTTATCTTCTAAGTATGTTAACCAAATCATTGTATCCATTGCTGATCCTACTATTCAAAAAGTCCTTCTCACCTACCTGGCCTATCCCTACAACCTCCTGATCCCAGCCTCTTCCATTCATTCCATTCCAACCCATTTCCACACTCGTAGACTTTTCTGCTTGAAAAACAAATTTGCTCATGTTCTTTCTTTGCTACAATGATAAATTAGTGTTCAAACATCTAAATTTGACATTAAAAGTTCTCCCCACAATTTTAATTTCTAACTTTCCAAACTTTATCCTCTGCCATACACTTTCCCCCAGTCTTTCAATTACAGCCAGGATTCCTCTGGAAATATTTTCCAACTCCAGTGACTAAGAGCATTTCATGTTTCACTATAACTGTACATCCTCAGGACAAAATAACAAATTTAAGTACTTGAGCAGAGTTAAAGTTAAAAGAATACCCCAAACTTAGTTCTTTCAGGATCTTTTCAGAAGACAATGATTTATAAAAAACTTTAATAAAATAAGGATATCAGGTTATTACAAGTAAATGGCATAGATATTCAAGATCCACTAGAACATCTTTTCCCCTCCACACTCCCTGAAATTCCTTGTGTCAAAATAATTGTTCCAGCTATTTCCTCCCCCATTTGCCTCCCCACACTCCACAGCTTTCTGTCAAAATCTTACACTTCAAGGCCAAATTTCAATTTCACCTATTCTAAGATCATGAACAAAATTAGCATTGTCAGTCCTAACAGTCCCTTAGCATTCATTTTCACTAATGTGCCACTCTGCTTTGTTCTAGTTTTCTGTCTTTTATAATTCACATTCTTATTATGTGGAGAATGTTTAGAAAACATTTCTTATCTTGTATTCCCTGCAGTGCCTGTCACAATGTTTTATAGATTGTAGGTAATAATAAATGTGTTAAATTGAATTGATTTCATTGAATGGAAAAGATGAGAAAACCAACACATATTTTTCTTATGTCACCAGTTTTTCCCAGCCAACTTTTCATGTTGACCCCATGGTTAGTGATTCTTAGCAGAAAATATTTTTCTGTCTTTGGATGGATATCTCAAGTCATCTCCTTAATTTTAATAACTGTAAAATGTGAGGCACAAATTAATCTCTTGGAGTTAGCCACCCTGAATTTTTCCTGTTCTTAAAATTGCTATCTATAATCAACAGCAGTTGAGAAGTAGATATTGGTTGCTATCTATGAATTTATGATATCTAGAGCCACACTGCATGGTAATTAAGCACATGGGTTTGTGGGTTAGGCAGATGGTTTAGTTCTGATTTTGCCCCTTAGTATTTGAGTAACATTGGTCAAATTGTTCAACCTCTGTGGAAAGTTAGTTTCCCCAGGAAGAGATGGAATTTAGGATAGAAGATGTTTATTTAGGTGGAGTTTGGTATCACCATATGTGGAAGGGATGCAACAGAAGCAGGAATGGGCAAAAGAAGAAGTCTAGTTGTGATGCAAACTCAACTACAGCTTTCACCAATACCTTGAGGGCCTCTGGAGCTAGAATGCTCCTACAGATTTGAATTAGGTAGATCAAAATATTAAGTCTTTGTGTTCCTTCATAGTCATTGGAAGTGAGTAAATATTTAACAACAAATGACTTATGTGTAGTATTTGCTGATTTCTATAATGTAAATGCCCCCATCCATGCTTATATCAAGCTATAAACTGATGTCACTGTTCAATGTATTAGGAGGATATGCATACAATGGGATCTAGCAGTTTATGCACACTCCATCACACATTGAAAGGACATGACTTTGGTTAAGGGATCTATTCATGAAGTACAGAAAATATAGGTGAGTAACCACTTCCTACTTTCTGTCTGAACTTCAGACTCTGTATATCCCCTCCCCTATATGGAAGTTCAAGTTCAATTCCTACATGGGCCTAATATTACCTACAATGGCCTGGCCAAGCATTTCTTTCAAGGCCACCTAAACCACAAAGTAGCAGTTTTCCACTCCGTAGATGGGGCTTAAAAGATTCTAGGTCTTAAAATAGTTTTGAATATTCTTCCTGTATGGAGACATAGAACTAAAAACATACTTCACTATTTTTTTCTATGTCCTACTGCAGGAAAAAAAAGGCAGACATTGAAATCTCCATAGACACCAAAACTGAATGAAGAAGAATCAGAAAGCCTGAACAGATTAGTAACAGATGATGAAATTGAAGCAGTAATCAAAAAAACCTGACACACAAAACCCCTTGACCAGACTGTTTCACAGGAGAATTCTACAAAGCATTTAAGGAAAAGATAACCCCTATCCTTCACAGACTATTCAAAAAATCCAAGAAGACAACAGACTCCCAAACTCTTTTCATGAAGCCAGAATGACCCTAATCCCAAAACCAGGTAAAGACATAACAAAGAAAGAAAACTTCAGGACAATACCACTTATGAACATAGATGCTAAAATCCCCAACAAAATGTTGACAAACCACATCCAGCAATACATTAAAAAGATCATACACCATGACCAAGTGGAATTCATCACAGATATGCAAGGATGGTTTAATATACACAAATCAATAAACATAATACATCATATAAAAAAGCAAAGACAAAACTCACATCATCATATCAACTGATGTGGAAAAAGCATTTCATAAGCTGCAGCACCCATTTATGATAAAAACACTCAGCAAAGTGGGAATAGAAGGAGCATTCCTCAACATAATAAAGGCCATATATGAGATACCTACAGACAATGCCATACTCAATGGGCAAAAACTTCGAGCTTTCCCACTAAGATCAGGAACAAGACAAGGAGGTCCACTTTCACCACTCCTACTCAACACAGTATTAGAAGTCATAGCCACAGCAATCAGACAAGAAAAAGAAAAGTCATCCATTTGGAAAGGAGGAAGTAAAACTGTCATTGTTTGCAGATGACAAAATACTCTACATAGAAAATCCTATAGACTCCACCAAAAGCCTACTCGACCTAAAAAGGGAATTTGGCAAAACAGAGGAATACAAAGTCAATATTCAGAAATCAAAGGCATTTTGGTACACCAACAATGAAATATAAGAAACAGAAATCAGGGAAAAATCCCATTTGTTATCAAAACAAGAAAAATAAAACACCTAAGAATGAACCTAACCAAGGAGGAAAAAGACCTATGCTAAGAAAACTACACAATACTGAAGAAAGAAATTAAGAGAGACACAAACATGAAAACATATACTGTGTTCATGGATTGGAAGAATTAACATCATCAAAATGTACATACCACCCAACCCAATTTATACATTCAGTGCAATACCTATTAAAGTACCAATGGCACATTTTACAGATATAGAACAAACACTTCAAAAATTCATATGGAACCATAAATGACCCCAAATAGCTGCAGCAATTTTGAGAAAGAAGAACAAAGTAGGAAGGATCACAATGCCTGATATCAAACTGTATTACAAGGCCACCGTAATCAAAACAGCCTGGTACTGGCATAAGAACAGACACATAGACCAATGGAACAGAATAGAGAACCCAGAAATAAACCCAAGTCTCTATGGTCAAATAATATTTGACAAAGAGGGAAAAAGCATAAAATGGAGCAAAGATAACCTCTTCAACAAATGGTGTTGGGAGAGCTGGACAGAGACATGCAAAAAAAAAAAAAAAAGTAACTTGATCACCAACTTACACCATACAGAAGAAGAAATTCAAGGTGGATAAAAGACTTAAATACAAGACGTAACACCATAAAAGTCTTTCAGGCGAACAAAGGCAGGAAAATTTCAGATATTCCATGCAACAATATTTTCACTGATATGTCCCCTAGAGCAAGGGACATAAAGGAGAGAATAAACAAATGGGACATCATCAAAGTAAAATCTTCTGCACAGCTAAAGAAAACAGCATTAAAATTGAAAGCAAAGCAACAGTATGGGAAAACATATTTGCCAATGAGACCTCAGACATGGGTTTGATCTCCAAAATATATAAAGAACTCACATGATTCCACCCTAAGAAGACATGCAACCCAATTTAAAAAATGGGCAAAGGACTTTGAACAGACACTTCTTCATGGAGGACATACAGAGCATCCAGAGACATATGAAAAGATGCTCAGTATCACTAGCATCAGAGAGATGCTAATTAAAACCACAACAAGATACCACTTCACACCAGTGAGAATGGCCATCATAAACAAAGCAACAAACAAGGTTGTGGAGAAAAGGGAACCCTAGTACACTGTTGGTGAGATTGCAGACTGGTGCAACCACTATGAAAAACAGTATGGAATTTCCTCAGGAAACTAAAAATGGAACTGCCTTTTTACCTGGCAATTCCACTGCTGGGATTATACCCTAAGAACCCTGAAACACCAATTCAAAAGAACCTCTGCACCCCAATCTTCATAGCAGCACAGTTTACAATATCCAAGTACTGGAAGCAACCTAAGTGCCCATCGGTAAATAAATAGATAAAAAAACTATTGTACATTTACACAATGGAATTCTATGCAGCAAAGAGAAAGAAGGAGTTTATACCCTTTGAGACAGCATGTATGGAACTGGAGAGCATTATGCTAAGTGAAATAACCTAGGAGGTGAAAGACAAATACCATATGATCTCACCTTTAACAGGAACCTAGTTAACAAAACAAACAAGCAAGCACAATATAACCAAAAAAATTGAAATTAAGAACAAACTGACAGTAACTAGAGGGGAGGGGATAATGGGGAGAGGATAATGGGGAGGAAAGGGTAAAGGGTTTATAGGAACAACTATAGAGGACACATGGATAAAAACAAGGGGGGGTGGTAACAGGGAAGGGATTTGGGGATTGCTGAGGTGGTGGGGAGAGATGGGTGGAGAAGGCAGAAAACTGGACTTGAACAACAATAAAATTCAAAAGTATTTAATAAAAATATATTTGACAATGGTTAGGATTGACAGTTTCTAGAATTCCTTTAACAGAGAATTCTCTGTGGACTTGTTTAGGAAAGTAAACTTTTATAAAGAATTCTCAGCTCAAATACTTAAAGCCAAAATAAAAGTAAATGTTATTGGTGAATAAGTTGAATGGCAAATTCATACCCACATAGGTCTATGACATCCAAAGCCAAGACCAATATAATGATTCCCAATTATTGTACCAATATAGTGATTCCTTAACAAAGCATATTTCTGCTATTTTTTGAAATAAAATTAATGGAAGAGAATGTCAAAAGTCAAAAAGACCTTAAAGATATTTTACAGATAAGAAACTGAGGTTTAGAGAATTTAAATTATTTTTCTAAATATATTTAACTTCCAGAAACTCATGGCAATCCTTGTGTATCTAGTAAGTAATCATTATTCCCTACTTCAAAAGTCACTTTTTTTCCTGGAAAATTTAGAAAGAATGGAAAACATTTTAATTTATTTTTGCCCTTATCTGTTCACAAAACAAAAAGTACATTTTTCCCAGTTCTCAAAATTTAGGCTTCAAACCACTGGCTGAGAAACAAATATTGTTAGGAGCCAGCAATGGAAAGAAACCCAAATATCCATCAACAGAAGAATGGATAAACACATTGTGGTATATTCATATGTGGAATATTACTCAACAATAAATATATAAACTGATAAACAAAACAACATGATGGATCTTACATACATGTTGAGCTAAAGAATCCAGACCCCAAAGAGTATATATTATATTATTCCATTAGCATAGATTTCTAGCACAGATAAAACTAACTATGGTGATAGAAATCAGAGAAATGATTGTCTACCATGAGAACTTTCTCAGGTAATAGAAATATTATATATTTAGTTTGGGGTCTTAAATATATAGATATTTAATAAATAATTAAATATTTATATATTTTCTATTTATAAAATAAAAAATTGTTGTATTTAATATATCAATATTATGTAATGGTATTGGCAAAATATATTAATATTTAGTAATATATTTATATGTCATTTATTATAATATATATTTACACTAATATTAATTAATATATATTTATATATAAATATATAGAAATTGGGAGTTCTGGCCAAGATGGAGGCATAGGTAGAAACCCTTTGCTTCCTTGCACATCCAAAAGGAGGATAACAACCAACCTAAAATCAATAAACAACCAGAAATGCCAGAAAACCAAACTGCATGGAACTCTGACAACCACAGAATTAAAAAAAAAAAAGTCAAACAGAACAACAAGACTGGTAAGGCAGTGGACAGAGAAGCCGTGGCAAGGCAGCATACTGTGTGGGCAGGGCTGGCTGAGAAACTGCGGCAAGGCAGTGACCCTTCGGGCCAGGCTGGCTGCGGCAAGGCAGTGGGCTGAGCGGGTGGGGCTGACTTAAGGGGAAACTGAGACTCAGGGTGGGCTGTGGACTATGGTGGTTGATGTGGTGGGAGAAACTCCCAGTCTCACACAAGAGTTCATTGAAAAGTGGACTAGAGACTAGCAGGTGAGCTGCTTTGTTCCCTCTCTGGCCCCTCCCCCACAAGCAGCACTGCAACACAGCAAGGAGGGTTGCCCTGCAGGGTTCCTAAGGTCCCACCCCCTTACAACTTAACAGGGGCCCTGAACAAAGAAATAGGGCCAAAATGAAAGAACAGAGCAAAACTTCAGAAAGAGAGCTAAATGATGAGGAGATACCCAACCTATCTGATGGAGAATTCAAAGCCCTGGTAACCAAAATGCTCACAGAACTGATTGAGCTTGGTCGAAAAATGAAAGATACCCAAAATGAAATAAAGCAAAATATTCAAGGAACCAACAGTGACAGCAAGGAAACCAGGACTCAAATCAATGATTTCGAACAAAAGGAAGAAATAAACATCCAACTGGAACAGAATGAAAAAACAACAATTCAAAAAAATGGAGAGACTTTTGAACCTCTTTGACAACTTGAAATGTTCCAATATCTGAATTATAGGGGTGCCAGAAGGAGAAGAACAACAGCAAGAAATTGAAAACTTATTGGAACAAATAATGAAGGAAAACTTCTCCAATCTGGCAAAGGAAATAGACTTCCAAGAAGTCCAGGAAGCCCAGAGATTCCAAAAGAAGTTGGACCCAAAGAGGAACACACCAAGGCACATCATCATTAAGTTACCCAAGATTAAAGATAAGGAGAGAATCTTAAAAGCAGCAAGAGGAAAGGAAAGAGTTACCTACGAAGGAGTTCCCATAAGACTGTCAGCTGATTTCTCAAAAAAAACCTTGCAGGCAAGAAGGGGCTGGAAGAAGTATTTGAAGTCCTGAAAGACAAGGACCTACATCCGAGAATACTCTATCCCGCAAACCTATCATTTAGAATGGAAGGGCAGATAAAGTGCTTCCCAGATAAGGTCAAATTAAAGGAGTTCATCATCACCAGGCCATTATTATATGAAATGTTAAAGGGACTTACCTAAGAAAAGGAAGATCAAAAATATGAACAGTAAAATGAGAAACTCACAACTATCAACAAATGAACCTAAAAAACTAAAAGAATGAAAACAAAAACTAAGCAAACAACTAGAACAGGAACAGAATCAGAGAAATGGACATCACATGAAGAGTTTTCAGTGGGGAGGGGGAAGGGAGGAATAGGGAGGTAAAGGTACAGGGAAGAAGAAGCATAATTGGTAGGCATTAAATAGATGGGGAGATGTCAAAAATGGTATAGGAAATAGAGCACTCAAAGAACTTATATGTACAACCCGTGGACATGAACTAAGGGGGGAGAAGCTGAAAGTTTGGGGAGTGCAGGGTGGAGGGAGGATAAAGGGGGAAAAATTGGGAAAACTGTAATAGCATAATCAATAAAATATGCTTAAAAATAAATAATAAAATATATACTTATATAAACATACATTTAAATATAAAAATATATTAATATATTAGTCATAACTCATTTCATAAGTCATACATTTGTTGACTCGTACATTGTCATAACTCATAGGTCATACCTCATGTATTTAAGACCCAAACTAAAATATTGATATTTATTAATATATTTATATATAATATTACTTATATAATAATTATAAATATATATTTATTGATACATATTATATACAAATATATGCATATATTAAATATATTTATACATAAATATATATATTTTATATATATTCATCATAACTCATTGAGCACCACAGCTGTGTGTTGTGTCTGTGTATTTAAACAGATATATAATTGAATAAAGTCATGTAAATATTCAGAAGAAACATTTAGTCATTTTGCAACATTAAATTCATTTTTATAAAATAAACAGAAAAATTACTTTATAGTTGAGCAATTTTCTGCTTCCAATCCTTGTGATCAACTTCTTGGCTCTCTCCATTTTATTTACATATGTGCTTTTGGAATTTCAGTGGTTTTTCAATAAGACATTATTTATATCATGTGGATCAACAGATTTTTGTGTACTTGCTTATTCTGTGAATAAGTAAAGATTATTTACCTACATAATCTTATCAACCCATGTCACCTCAATAAATTTAATAAAAAGTATTTTAGAATGCTTATATTAATCAGAAATGATTTTAGTTACAGGTAATAAATAATTTGACTAAAATGTCTTAAAGCATACATACAGTTTTGTTTATTTAGTAAAAAGCCCTGAAGTAGGTGGTTTCAGAGGTGGCCCAGCATTTTACTTGTGTACTAAGGACACAAGTTTTCTCTACATTTCTATTCTTGTTAACAGGATGATGACTTTTATCCTCAAGCTTCTTGCTTCTCCTGCACTGAGTCACATGGCCACCAAAATTGAGTTTCCTTACCAAGAAAGAAGAAAAAACTTTTGAGTGAGCAGCCAATAGCATATGCTTCACTTTTAATACCATATTTTAAGAAAATATAAGCCATTCTCATTTACTATATGCAAAGGAAAATGTAAACAATGACCTAATTGTCCTCATTCCCATGAACAGTGCTATAATTACAATTAGAGTGAACATGATTGCTGACATACTTCTAACCCATGAAGGCTCCCTTATAAAATTTCATCCTAAATCACAACTCACATGCTATTTCCTGTTTTTTTTCCCTCCTATCATTGTTTTCCAAAAATTTCTTGGGTGAATTTACTCATTTGTCTTCTAGATAACTTGAGAATTAGCTTTCCCTCATTCTATTTTTTAAATTCCTGTGAGCATTTTCATTGGAATGAAATTGCATTTACAAATTAATTTTGGTAGAATTAAAAAATTGCACATAGTTTTGGAAGTATTATTTAAAAGCATGTCCTCTATACATTGATGACTCTTTCTTTAATCAAGATTCCTGAAGGCGCTGACATAGAATGGGGGGCAGTGACATTGAAAAAGGTGGCTGACATGGATCAAGTGGTTGTAGCATTTAGAATCAGTGGAAATACAAAGAAGATGAAATTGTAATACATCTTCATCAACAAAAGTATAAAGAAAGAATCAGGAGATAACTTGGCATTACATTTCCCATTATTCATAGTGACTTCCAAATTGGAAGTTTCCAAAATAAAATAAGAAAAATAAGATTTAGCCTTCAATGAACATTATTTGGCACTAAAGGAACATTATTATGCAACCAAGCACTGATATGCTGCAATAATCTCTTTAGCAGATATCAGAGAGACTCTTATGTTAACAAAAGAGAGGTCTTGCATCATCCATAGGAGACATGTTCTCCTTTGCACATAAATCACCATTCTCCTGAAGTGAGTCATAGAGTAAGCTTTTTTTCTGCAGCTAAGATTTATTGTGAGAATTCAATTATATATTTTGTGAAGTGTTTACTTAATACATTACCAGACATATAGTGTGGACTTAGCAAATGGTGGCCATCACTATGAATACAGAAATATAATGATAGGTAGTATTAGCTCCACTTTGCAGATAATGAGAGTCAGACCTCTTAAATAGCTTTTTCAAGGTGGTCTAGATAACATACAACTTCTTGGCTCCTAAATTATACTATTCCCACTATACTTTGCTGCCTGTATCATCTACCAATATATTACTATAAGGAAGCCATTACTCAAACTTTTTTTGTTAAAGACAATTATATCAATTGTATCAATTATATCCCTCCCTTCCCTTCTCTCTAAAAATAAATAAATAAATTTTTTTTAAAAACCACAAAACCTAAAAAAAAAGCATACAGTGGAAAGTACTGGTTAGTAGAAAAATTTGCAAATGCATTCAGAAGGGTAAAAAGGAAATTGTTATCTCAGTCAGAGACATTAATGGTTGCAGAGAACATAGAATGACTGACTTCAGTAATCAAGGAGTTTGGATATACATTGACTGCTTTGTCCAAGTAAATCATCTTTTTAAGCCAGTTTTGGAGGCAGTGCTTCTATTCTATTGTATCTTCAGTCTAAAATGAATACCAATGAATGTTTGTAACCTTAAAGACCAAAAGGGGGATTAAATAGTATTGTGTAGGGACAACAATAAAAACTCCCCAGGAGGAGCAAAGGTAAATTATTGAAGGATAAAATTAAACCCATGTGATGGGAAATGAAATTGACAAAGAAGAAAGCTTGAAAGAATATGAATATCTATAATCTTATCCCACTACTACCAACACTGAAAGATGGTAAAACAAAAAACCTCATCATGCCTGCCTTTCTTGATCTCCCTTCACCCCTTTCTTTGTTCTATAATACCTTCATTTAGAAGAAAATGACTCAGTGCCTTTCCTTACTCCTATTTTGGAGCAGTAAAACACATACTCTGGCCTTCATACAGCAGAATAACTATTTTCTTGACCTCATGGAAGAAAATACAATGATCCTAGTCTGTTCTAATCAAAATAAGATTGAGTTATGATGTAGTAATAAGCAAACTCTGAGTTTCAGTGTATTAACACATGAAGTATATTTTTAAACACTTAACATCTTTTGTACGTCAGGTGACTCTACAATGTAACTGTCTTTCATGAGGAAACCCACAAATGCAAATTGCTTCAATGTTGCAGCCCTGACATTTTAATGCACCACTCTAGGTTCATCATTGAAAGGAAAGGTTAAAGAGAGGTATTTCACTGTCAGTCTAGAAGAGACATCCATTACCTCTGATCATGGTCTATTAGCAAGTAATAGAGGCATGGCCTCACTAAATTCAAGGAGCTCAGGAAGGTATTAGTGAACAATTAAAAACATTTATCAAGAGCTTTCCGTACTTTATGTTTGGTATGCTAAGGAAACTTGTGAAAATTTTTTCCTCTCGTAAAGCCTGATTTTCAAGTTTATTGTTTTCTTAGGAATGGAAATAAAAATTCAATTAGACCCATTTTCTATATTTTTGCAATTACAGTTTACATTCAGTATTGTTTAAAAATGTAAAAAAATTAATTTGACCCTTGATTCTGAGAAATGACAGGGTTCTCTTGATGAGTTTATCTACCCTTCTCCAGAAACACTGAAACTCAGTGCTGCAATAGGCAGGAAATTCTTAGAGTCTAGATGTGGAATGTACAAATACATGGAAATGTTTAAAAAATATGATCTTGTTTTTATTAAAATATAATATTAGGCTTTTGTAATACCTGGGAAATAATGTTCATTCTATGAGCAGAAAAATATGCAAAATTACCTGAGTTTAACAAAAAAAAATCTCATTTTAAAATTTATTTTATTTTATTTTATTTTAAATTTATTTATTTATTTTTATTCAGTTAAAATTGTCTGCATTTTCTCCCCTTCCCTCCACCCCACCCCAGCCAGTCCCACCTCCCTCCCCCACCTCTACCCTCCCCCTTGATTTTGTCCTTGTGGAACTGGAGAGCATTATGCTAAGTGAAATAAGCCAGGTGGTGAGGGACAAATACCATATGATCTCACCTTTAACTGGAACATAATCAACAGAAGAAAAAAGCAAACAAAATATAACCAGAGACATTGAAGTTAAGAACATTGTAACAATAGCCACAGGGGAGTGGGGAGGGGATAGTGGGGAGAGGTGTCTATAGGAGCTACTATAAAAAAAATCTCATTATTAAAATGTGTTAATTTAACTTCCTTTTGCAAAGTAAGTGCAACCTTATATAAAATAAAAGTAAACAAAATCCTCTTCCATTTCCTATTGAAAAAACTCATTCAGTGAGTAACTATGAACTAGAAATCAAAACAAACAACTGGTATCTAAGTATTGGCTTCTGAATAGAGGGCTTTTTCATTGACTGTATCCAAGTATGTGATACTCTTTGAAAAGGTCAACATGGTTATCTCTTTCTGTTGAGTGCATTATTTAGAAACCATCGGGCAGTAAACTTCTAAAAATATGCTGGAAGGCTTAAATACAAAGAATGTCATTTAAGCCATTTAATGAAGGTTCAGGGAAACACTTTGAATGCTGTTAACATGAAAAACAGTTTTTATACAATGAACTTCAGTAAGAAGCAATGTTCACAGATTTACTTATAAAAGCATACACCTCTTCCTCTCAAATATTTATCCTGACAAATTTAATTGGGCCAAAGGAGATAAAACTGTTCAAGCATGGAAACCAGTAATTGTGTGTAATTCAGAAAGAGGATTATGCAAATGCAACACTTCTGGAGAAACTACCTGTCTATAAAGGAAAACAGTTACAACAGTGTCTTACAAATAAGCACTTTTTTATTGTTCAATTACAGTTGTCCCCATTTTCCTCCCATTACTCTCCCCTGCCCTACCCACCCCCACCTTCCATATTCACTGCACTTTTAATAGTCTACTTACCTACAAGAGTAATGCATACATCAGTCCCTGGGGGAACTTGTGATGGCAATTCTTGCCCATGCCCATCTGTACACAATTTCAGGGGTCACATATCAGCTCTAAGCTTATACAGCAAGTGTCAGATTTAGTTACTAAAAGCTTCATTTACATGCCAGGTGATTAAATCAGCAAGAGTCATGTATGCCCTGGTGAAGCTGGAACAAGTCTTATTTCTAAGTCTTCCATGTTGACAAGTTTCCCAGAGGTATTCATTGAAATCATTGTTGAAATTGTCCTTCCACTGTTTGTAATCAACACAAGCCTAAGATCCAAACAATAAGGCAAGCTGTGTATATATAAGATTAACCTACTCATGAATTTCATTTAGCAAATTTAATTGGGTATTATGTACCAGGTACTGTTCATGAACACATGATGGAGTCAAGACTAAAGGCCAGATCAGTGTGGGCCAAGAATCAATAATGTTTACTTAGAGTAACTGAATAAGAATGGGTAAGTCATTGTCCAATACCAGTTAATGGTTTAGCTGAAAAGACTTCTGTGAAATGGTAAGAATAGAAATGTTACAAAAATTAAACAAAATCAGCTTGTCATTTAGAGAAATGGACAGTGAAGATATTTGTATGTGACTCCCATGAAGCTCTTGGGAACATTTACTCATACAGAGAGACTAATGATACCACTGAAACTTCATGTCAAGAAATTTTTTCACAAATTTACCATGAGACTTAAAGTAAATAACCCATGAAAACACTGTATTTAAAATAAGATAATGTATTTATAATGATGGCGGTTTTGGTGTTTTTTTTTAATTTTTTTTTTGTTATTCAATTACAGTTGTGTGCCTTTTCTCCCCATCCCTTCACCCCACCCCAGCTGAATCCCCCTCCCTCCCCCACCTCCACCCTCCCCGTTGATTTGGTCCATCATTACAAATACCTCTTTTCCTTCATCCTTTTCCCTTTTTAAGCAGCCACCAATTTCTTTAGTTTACTCATTTCTAATGACTTTACAATCCATTTTTCCTTCCCATTCTCCATATGTTGACATTCTTTCCTCTTTCCTCACCCCTAAACCCTACTCCCACCTCTCCCTGTCCAGAGAGCCTCTCAGGAGCCTGGGCTGACATTACTGGCTTCTGCATTCTATCTTATATTGTCAGCAACTCTCTTTGTGCACCTAGCACTCACTGCTATAAACTCTTGGTGTTTGAGTACAATAAATAAATAAATAAATAAATAAGATAATGTGACAAGCTTGAAATGCTTTGGGAGATTTTGTGGATTTAGAAGGAAGCTTTGGAAGAATTTA
Source organism: Desmodus rotundus (assembly GCF_022682495.2). Taxonomy (NCBI): domain Eukaryota; kingdom Metazoa; phylum Chordata; class Mammalia; order Chiroptera; family Phyllostomidae; genus Desmodus; species Desmodus rotundus. Next base: position 71,067,948 of record NC_071400.1, read on the forward strand.
CAAGAGCAGTGAACACTGAGGAATTCGCTAACATCTGCAGAGACTTTATTCTTCAGGACAGAAAAATATTGTTCCTGTGAATTGTGACTCTATTATTTCACCAGTCACCACAGAACTTACAAGTGCCCAGATCCAAAACACAGATGGTACATTCCAAACCTACAAGTAACTCTCAGGCCACTGTGGGTACCTTAACTCTGAAGGCCTGGAAATCATGCTTAATTAATTTCCTTTTGTCATCAATGGACAATACATGGTAAAAGGTAGTGTTTACACCTGTTAAGGGACTACTGACTAGGGAACAAGCTTCCTTGTTGTCAGCACTCAGAGAGGCAATCCTTCCTAGAGGAGTGATGAAATATAATTTGGTAGGAAGAAGGATATGTATTCATCTCATGCTCATCCTGCAATGCTTTACGGATGTTTGTATTAATTTGGTTTACAAATACACAGCTTATTTTCCTCCCTATCATCATCTTGAAGTGTCCTTCACTGAACTCTGAGTGTGGATTAAGATTCTCATCACTTTTTTTTTTTACAACATCTATCCCTCAGTGAATGCTTCTTTTCCAACAGAGGAATTTAAGTTTTCTATTCAGAGATATTACACAGAAATGGGTCTTGTGTTTGTACTGCAATCTGCTCTTTTGAGTTTGGCTATAAACAAATATTCCCTAACTCTCAGGACAAAAATACAGAAGTATTAAGTCAGATATCCAGCTGTCTCAGGACTCCAGAAAAAGACTCATTCTAGACATTACCACCATATACAATTTGGGAAATGACTGTTGTTTTCCAACCTCATTCTTGTTCATTTTCTGGGTATTTTAACCCTACCAAATATAATTAAGCTTGTTCACTAGATTAAGGATTTATTTTATAAGCTATTCAAACATTTTCTTCTTTGTTCTCCAGACTCAGGGTACCTGAAGGACAAGCTGGGATAGCAGGACTTTCATAAATCTGAAGACCACTGGACCTTTAACAAATTATCATGCCTTGATGATAAAGTAGGAAAAAGGGGACTTTAAGTGGCTTACAGTTGTCATCATAAAAATCTGTTATTTACAAGCAGTGCTAAGTGAGCGTATCAAGTGAGAAAATGTGACAGATCTGTAGTGTAGTTAATGAAAGGTTTGGTCCCAAATCAAAGATTCAATTAATAACTTCATGTGGAGATGAGAAAAGGACAAAAATACAACCATTTCCCCTTTCACCACTCTGACATACCAAGATATGGGCATGTCTGCCTCTCTGTTTATCTCTTTTGGAATAATTTCTACAAACCCTTTCCTTCCTTGTTCTCTCTAACTGCTTCTGAAATGTGTTTGGCATACCTTAAAATTACATATATTTTTCAAGCTCTTGTTCCAATCCATTAATATGTCTATATGATAATTTGTTCATTTTGATAAGACTTTGATTATATTCAGATATTCTTAACATGTCTTTATAATTTCTCAATGGCTGAGATGATTCTAGTATAGCCAATACATTTCACAGTAAGAGTAGTGATCTTAGCTGACAAAGGCAGTGCAGATCCTACTCTTTCCAAGGAGTACAAGATTTCAAGTCTCTTGTGTGTATTTTTAAGTAATCTAATCTTCTTGAGGCTTATTTTTACTTAGTAACCATGTTTCCATCTCAGTCATGGACTTTGGACCTACATAATGATATTTCAGAAAATCATAAGGTGAACTTCTTAGGTAAAAACAAAAGAAAGCAAAGGAGGCAAATTGCTAGTTGTACCCAAGAACATGAAAGTCAGATATGCTTGGGTTTCTAATGGATGTCCATAACCATGTATGTGTGTGTGTGTGTGTTTTACAAATCTAATAATAAAGGTGGAGCACTGATTTTCTAATATGAGTGTTGCAGTTGATGCTTTGCATACTCTGAATTTATCTCTGGCCTTTAGGAGAGAAGTGGGGGATGGAGGCTGAATTTAAATGATTACATCTCCTTCCAATGTCAGTCCCTTCATTTTCTGTAGCTGGAGCCAACAACTTTGTGCCATTTTTAAGGTCCACTTAACCTGAGCATCTCCTTCTTTCTCCATTCATCCACTGCTGTGTCCTAAAGCAACTGATTTTCTTACTGGAGCATTTTTCATTGATACAATGGGTATAATTTGGGAGCCTTTGACAGAAGGACTTGAAAGAGTCATTAATTTCATTTTGCTTCTTTTATTTTTCAAGTCAAAGAAACTCAAACAGAACTGCTGTGAAAAATAAAAGCTATTAATTGATTGCCTTAAAGCTTTGTGTTTCAGATGTCACAGACTAAGGCTGAGCTCTCCCTTGGGGATGGACAGATATGAAAACTTAACTATTATCTAAGGTTGGAGTTCCCACAGCCTGTGCCCAGGTCTATCCTTCTTTTCTGCTTTAGTGTTCTGCCTTTGAGCTTTGACTTTCCCTTTGCAGTTTATGACTCCACTTTTTCCTGGTAGTTGAAAATTTCAAACCTCGGTTGCATTTTTCTTAATTAAAAAATATATTTTTCAATTAGTTACATTCAGTATTACTCTGTATTGTGAGTATTTTAAAATAATCTTATTTGATTAAGATTTACTTTTTCATAGAAATTTTTAGCTTGAAGAGGAGTCCATCTGAATAAATAGTATTTTACCATTTTTCTAACAAAATCATGAAATCTTATTCATTTGGTTCAAACACTGTTTATACCATTTACTAGCTGTGTGACCTCCAGAAAGTTACTTAATTTAATTTGCTTATTTGTATAATGAGAATAATTATAATTATAAGGAATTGTTCCACACATGGAAAATGTAGCCCAGCTCCCACTTGAAAAAGCCAGTGGGAGCAAGGTTTGGCACACAGAACCCACGCCCACAGACAGGTTCTTGCATGGGGAATCAGACCTGCATTGTAACTAGGCTACTGTGAGACTTGCTTTTGCTAAAACTCCCTCACCCTGGATTGCGGCAGCAAATGTTTACTGAGTATCTTTAACTTCATAAAGTCTGTGCTAAACCTCCCAAGTATGGAATGTAACCAGTTCAACCCCTTTTCCCCTTGATCTGTATTATCCTTCTCTTTGAAGTAATTAGCAGCATTCTCTCCTTTGTATCTGTGAAAGGTAACCACCTACAGCAAACCTGTGCATAGTAAATGAAGACCATCCTCGATGTAATGTGCCCAGAAAAGCAATAAAAGCCTGTTTAGCACTCAGCAAACTGGGAATAAAGGGAGCATTCCTCAACATAATAAAGGCCATATATGAGAGACCTACAGCCAACATCATACTCAATGGACAAAAACTTAGAGCTTTCCCACTAAGATCAGGAACAAGACAAGGATGCCCTCTCTCACCACTCCTATTCAACATAGTACTGGAATTCCTAGACGCAGCAACCAGACAAGAAAAAGCAATAAAAGGCATCCAAATTGGAAAGGAGGAAATGAAACTGTCACTGTTTGCAGATGACATGAGAGTGTACATGGAAAACCCTATAGACTCCACCAAAAAACTACTCGACCTAATAAATGAATTTGGCAAAACAGCTGGATACAAAGTCAATACTCAGAAATCAAAGGCATTCCTGTACACCAACAACAAAACTGCAGAAACGGAAATCAGGAAAAAAATCCCATTTGATATAGCAACAAGAAAAATAAAGTACCTAGGAATAAAACTAACCAAGGAGGTAAAAGACCTGTACTCAGAAAACTACACAACACTGAAGAAAGAACTTAAGGAAGACACAAACAAATGGAAGCATGTACCACGCTCATGGATTGGAAGAATTAACATCATCAAAATGGCCCTACTACCCAAAGCAATTTATAGATCAATGCAATCCCTATTAGAGTACCCATGACATATTTCACAGATATAGAACAAACATTTCAGAAATTTATATGGAACCATAAACGACCCCGAATAGCTGCAGCAATTTTGAGAAAGAAGAACAAAGCAGGAGGGATCACAATACCTGATATCAAACTGTATTACAAGGCCACTGTCATCAAAACAGCCTGGTATTGGCATAAAAACAGGCACATAGACCAATGGAAGAGAACAGAGAGCCCAGAAATAAACTCAAGTCTATACGGTCAGTTAATATTTGACAAAGGAGGCAGTAGCATAAAATGGAGCAAAAACAGCCTCTTCAACAGATGGTGTTGGGAGATCTGGACAGCTACATGCAAAAAAATGAAACTTGATCACCAACTTACGCCACACACAAAAATAAACTCAAGATGGATAAAAGACTTAAATATAAGTCGTAACACCATAAAAGTCCTCAAGGAAAACATTGGCAGGAAAATCTCAGACATTCCATGCAGCAACATCCTCACAGACATGTCCCCTAAAGCAAGGGACATAAAAGAAAGAATAAACAAATGGGACCACATCAAAATAAAAAGCTTCTGCATGGCTAAAGAAAACAGCGCCAAATTACAAAGAGAACCAACAGTATGGGAAAACATATTTGCTAATGATACCTCAGACAAGGGCCTGATCTCCAAAATATATAAAGAACTCACACGACTCCACTCCAGGAAGACAAACAACCCAATTAAAAAATGGGCAAAGGACTTGAACAGACACTTTTCCAAGGAAGACATACAGAGTGCCCAGAGACATATGAAAAGATGCTCAGCATCACTAGCCATCAGAGAGATGCAAATTAAAACCACAATGAGGTACCATCTCACACCAGTCAGAGTGGCCAACATAATGAATCAACAAACAAATGTTGTAGAGGATGCGTAGAAAAGGGAACCCTAGTGCACCGTTGGTGGGAATGCAGACTGGTGAGGCCACTGTGGAAAACAGTATGGAGTTTCCTCAGAAAACTAAAAATTGAACTGCCCTTTGACCCAGCAATTCCGCTGCTGGGATTATACCCTAAGAACCCTGTAACACCAATCCAAAAGAACCTGTGCACCCCAATGTTCATAGCAGCACAATTTACAATAGCCAAGTACTGGAAGCAACCTAAGTGCCCATCAGCAAATGAGTGGATCCAAAAACTATAGTATATTTACACAATGGAATTCTACGCAGCAGAGAGAAAGAAGGAGCTTATACCCTCTGCAATGGCATGGATGGAACTGGAGAGCATTATGCTAAGTGAAATAAGCCAGGTGGTAAGGTACAAATACCATATCATCTCACCTTTAACTGGAACATAATCAATAGAAGAAAAAAGCAAACAAAATATAACCAGAGACATTGAAGTTAAGAACAATCTAACAATAGCCAGGGGGGAGTGGGGTGGGGACAGTGGGAAGAGGGGATTACAGGAACTACTATAAAGGACACATGGACAAAATCAAGGGGGAGCGGGGAGGTGGGGGAGGGAGGTGCGTTCAGCTGGGGTGGGGTGGAGGGATGGGGAGAAAAGGCATACAACTGTAACTGAATAACAATAAAAAATTTAAAAAATAGAATCTATTTCATAGATTCAACGTGAGGATTATGTAAGGTAGAATATAAATGATTATTAGCTCAGTAGCTGGCACACAGTACTTTATAAAACAAGTTACATGGTGTGATTGATGGAGGTGGGAGTAATGATGAAATAGTGAAATTGATTGCAGTGCTAAATATTGTTTATTCTATAAAAGCAGGCTTTATAATTACCTACTAGAGTGAAGGCTAATTGTAAGCTACAGTTTTGAGGAACTTGAAGATAGTATCTTTCTGTATATACTATGGATTTTTACAGTAGTTGTGGCTGGTATACTGAACATATTCAATACGTGTTGATGGCATTCTGAAGTCAGAAACTGTCCATCCACCTTTGTTTGTCCCATGCTCCTCACCAACGTACAATGCTTTAATCAGAATTCTATTATAATGTTCAAAAAGGAGTATGAAAATTTTTTGGCATTTTACCTTCTTCAGAAGGTTCAGATTTACATATAAATCACACAGGAAAATCTTAAACATTTATGAGACATTTTAATATAATAAAACTTGAAAAATTTCAAATTAAAAAAAAAAAGCCTGTTTAGGCAGGGGTCGGGCTCTCTTGGGCTCTCTCTGGCCCTCTTTTCCTCTCACTTAGAGAGTGACCATGCTGCCCCTTTTTCTCCACAGGATTTCTGTAGTGTGTGTAAATTTGTCTATGGCTGCCTCAACACACGGATACCGCTGACTGGGATCCACATCAAATAATACCTACCTCATAGTATTTTTAAAAGATTTTATTCATTTATTTTTAGAGAGGGGAAGGGAGGGAGAAAGAGAGGGATAGAATCATCAATGTGTGGTTGCCTCTTGTGTACCCCCCATGGGGTACCTGGCCCACAACCCAGGAATGTGCCCTAGACTAGGAATCGAACCAGTGACCTTTGGTTTCATAGGCTGGCACTCAATCCACTGAGCCACATTAGCCAAGGCCCTACGTTATAGTTTTGTTGTGATGATTAATTAAATGAGTTGATAAATTTAAAGTACTTAAGATGGTAAGGGACATTTAGTAATCTCTCATTATGTGTTAGTGATTGTTATTATTACTATTAGTAAAAGGAATATTTATTTATTTATTTATTTATTTATTTATTTATTTATTATTGTTCAAGTACAGTTGTCTCTATTTTTCCCCCACCATAGCTCCCCACCCCACCCATCCCCAACTCCTACCCTCGAACCTACCCCCTTTGGCTTTGTCCATATGTCCTTTATATGTTCCTTGCTGACCCTTCCTGTATTTTCCCCCATTATCTCACTCCTCCCTCCCCTGAGGTTACTTTCAATTTGTTCTTTTTCTTTTTAGTTGTTGTCCAAGTAAAATTGTGTCCATTTTCACCCCACCACACCTGCGTCCCCACCTTTGAACCCACCTCCTTTGGCTTTGTACATGTGTCCCTCATACATGTTCCTTGATGCCCCCCCCATTATCCCCTATTATCCCTCTCACTCCTCCTCTCCAAATTACTGTCAGATTGTTCTTCATTTCAATTTCTCTGGTTGTATTTTGTTTGCTTGTTTGTTTTGTTGATTAGGTTCCACTTATAGGTGAGATCATATGGTATTTGTCTTTCACTTGTTTTTTCAGGAATGTTTTTATTTATGAATTTCAAGGTAAAAGTAGGCTTTCAGTGTACTAGCATTTTGGATGTTAACATAAACTCTGTTCTTAGTTTATGTTAACATACTAAATGTTAATTGAGCTGCCTACCTATATGAAAAATAAAATATTCACTACCATTTTAGGTTCTACATTTTTTATAAAAGAAGATGCTAAAGGAATTTTTCTAAAGCTAGATCTTAAAGAAATGGGATGTCAGACACTTCTATTTATAAGAAAAAGAGATGATAATAGACTAGTTAGAAAATTTTACACATAAATAAATTTATTGTGATTACCGAATTCTTAGGATTGCATGATATGAGAAAGAAAAAGCTAAGCCTACACTGCTTCCTATGTACCGACTGCCTTCTGAATAGCGGTGAGGTAGGTGGGAGCAGAGCCCAGTTCTTCCTGTGCCCAACTGGAACACCTAGCCAATCTTCTGAGGACCAGAGTGAACAACCAACAGAATCCCAGCTTATATGAAGTTTGGAGGCAAAAAATTGCAGAGGGCATTGAAAAACAGATGGTGAGGTGATTGTGCTGGGATGGTAAGGTCCCTGGGATCTGCATGGGGACCAAAGCTGCTGCAGCCCCCAGCCCTGCACCTGCCACAGGACACGGTGGGGGGAGAGAGTTAGATCACCAGCTCCCACCCCTACCAGAGCAGGGACGGTAAACCAGCACCACGAGGGATCTGGGTGCTGGAAGTTGCTGGGGGAAATAGAGATGAAGTGGGAGACACACAGAGGTGGTACAAAACCTATGGGACTGTGGACACCAGCACCAGAGAAATTGAGGTACCAAGTGACACCTGGAGAAGGGAGGAGTTGTGCCAGACCCTGACTCATATAGTCTCTGGAGAGGCTGGAAAGTTGAGCTGTGTGAAAAGCTGGGCACTTGTTAAGAATAGTGGGCAGTGGGCAGCTGCTTTGAAAGGAATTCTCCAGCAGCAGCTGGCATGCCCCGAGGGAGATTTTAGCTGTTCCCACCGTAGACTGACAGCATAGTTGAGCAGAGCTGCAAGTGCTCAGCCATGCTCCGTATCTGTGCCTGAGACTGACTCACGCTAAGCACGTGGAGACTTAGTGGCTGAATTGAGCCTGGCAGCTCACAGAGGACCTGGGCTGGTAAAGGCCGGGAAATTGAGACCGATACCTGGTTCCCATCCTCTCAAAACCATATGAAGGGAGAAAAGTGAAGCCCAGCCTCCATCTTCCTGTGCCGTCTAGGAAGACCAGCAGAACTCGCTGAACAGGTTTATTCAGGAGGAAGCTTATTCTTCTTCTTCTTTTCTTTTTGGATCTTCTCTCTTTTTCTTTCTTCCCCCAAATGAGACCACAAGACCTCAAGTTACAAAGCGTCCAGAGATAGATAGAAATGGGGAGAACAAGCCTAACTCCCAAAAAACTGGGAAACTGAGACAAATGTCACTTTGCTATCCCATAGACCTGGCATTTTATTATTTATAAGTATTATTATTATCTTTTCATTATATTTACCACTTTTATTTTATTAGTATTTTTCTATTTCTCTTCCTTAGGTTTAGTTTTCCCCGTTTTATTTCTCTGTTCAATTGCATTGTTTGTCTGGTTTTCCTTATTCTCTATTGTATTTTAATTTTCTTTCTTTCAATTCACCTGTGTTCCAATAACACACAACTCTTAATCAGGTACTTTCTATTCTGGTTATCCAAATCATATATATTTCTTGTCATATTATTGTTGTTCCAGTACTATTGTAAATAATTGTTGTTCCATACAATTGTACATGCTACAGAGCACACCTCCCACCCCACCCCGATCTTAGCCCAATTCACTTCAATCCTGAGCATTATTATTATCGTGGTTAACTCTATTCTTTCTCACATTACACCTACTTTCTATCCTTTACTCTCACTATATCTCATCATCTAAACTTGCACAAGTGTTCTGTTTTCTGGATTCAGCTCACAATCATCCTCCCCTCTAACAAGAGTCTCATCTCTCTCTCACCTTTTATAAAAAGTGGCTGGTTGGGTAAAAGATCACAGTTAAGGCTATACTTAACTAAAGAATCTCCCATCTCTTCTCTACTTGCTAGTACTTTAAATCCCATAAAATACTCTCCCGCTGTCTTAATCCATTTTGCCTACCCCCTGCCACTGATCACATAGAGGAATAGGTGGGAGCTGCCAACATCAGTATAACTGCTTGAGGAGAAAAACCACCAACAAAAGAACCACCAAAAGGTAAAAACCAAAGTACAACAAGAGAGCCCACACAAACAGAAGAAAGGGCAAACCTACAGTGCCCAGACAAGGAGATCAAAGAGACCACACCACTGAACCTCATAGAATTCCAATCATAGAAGTTCACCCTACAAAAGACAACTAGCAAAGCAAAACATCAGAAAGCACAGAAACTAACAAACAGAATCACCTAAAATGGGGAGACTAAAAAGGACCCTGCAATCAAAAGGAATGGAACACTCCCCACTAAAAGAGCTAAACGAAATGGAGGTAACCAAATTATAAGATATAAAATTCGAAATAATGGTTATAAAGAGGCTCAAGGAACTCAAAGACAACTACAAGGAACTGAGTGAGAACTACATCAGCATGAAAAAAGAAATAGAAACTATATACAAAAACCAAGAAGAAATGAACAGTAAAATCACAGAAATAAAAAATGCATTGGAAGAAATTACAAGGAGGCTGGATGAAATAGAAGATCGAATCAGCGAGTTGGAGGACAAGATTGAAAAAAAACACCCAGAAGTAGTAACTAGAAAATGAAAAGAGAATCAGAAAGAACAAAGAAGTGGTAAGGAAAATGCAAGACAACATGAAATGTAATAATATCCGTATGATAGGGATACCAGAAGGAGAAGAAGAAGAACAAGGGATAGAAAACCTGTTTGAAAAAGTAATGATGGAAAATTTTGCTAATTTGATGAGAGAAAAAGTCACACGAATCCAGGAATCACAAAGAGTCCCAATAGAGGAACCCAAAGAGGCCCACTTCAAGACACATCATAATTAAAATGGCAAAATTCCAAGACACAGAGAGAATCTTTAAGGCAGCAAGGGAGAAACAGGAAGTAAAATACAAGGGAGCTCTGAGAAAGCTAACAGCTGATTTCTCAATGGAAACGCTCCAAGCCAGAAGAGAATGGAATGGATATTCCAAGTAATGAGAACCAGAAGACTACAAATGAGGAAACTTTACCCAGCAAGGCTCTCAATCAAGATAGAGCACGAAATAAGGAGCTCCTCAGAAAAAAGAAGTCTAAAAGAATACACCTCCACCAAACCAGCTCTCCAAGAGATGCTAAAGTGACAACTTTAAGAAAAGGAAGGAAAAGAATGAGAGAAAGAGGAACACAGGTATGAAAAAATGGCAATGAATAAGTACCTAACAATAATGACCTTAAACCTAAACAGATTAATAGCTTCAATCAAAAGACATAGAATAGCTGAATGGATAAGAAGACATGACCCACACATATGCTGCCTAAAAGAGACCCATCTCACGACAAAAGACCTACACAGACTGAAAGAGAAGGGATGGAAATAAATATTCCAAGCAAACATACAAGAAAAAAAAAAAGGTGGAGTAGCAATACTCATTTCAGACAAGACATACTCCAAAAAAGAGTCACAAAAAGAGACCCAGAAGGTCACTTCATAATACTCAAAGGAAGAATCCACCAAGAAGACATAAACATTGTAAATATATATGCACCCAACATGGGAGCACTCAAATGCAAAAAGAAAATTTTGGACGATTTCAAGAAAGATATTGACAGCAACAGAATTATAGCAGGAGATTAAAACAGCCCACTATCAAAAATGGACAAATCTTCCAAACAAAATATCAACAAAGCTATTGTGGCATTGAACAATGTCCTAGATCAAATGAAAATAACTGACATATATGGAGTATTTCATGCCAAAGAAGTAAAATGCACATTCTTTTCAAATGCACATGGAATATTTTCAAAGATAGACCACATGATAGGACACAAAACAAGCCTCAACAAATTCAAGAAAATTGAAATCATATCAAGCATGTTCTCTGACCACAAGAGACTGCAACTAGAAACAAACTTCAAGGAAAAAGCTCAAAAACACTCAAACTTAGGGAGATTGAATAGCATGCTGTTAAACAATGAATAGGTCAAGAATGAGATTAGGGAAGAAATCAAAAACTTTCTGGAAACAAATGAAAATGAACTCACAACAACCCAAAACCTATGGGACACAGCAAAGGCAGTCCTGAGAGGGAAGTTCATAGCAATACAGGCCTACCTTAAGAAGATAGAAACATTTCAAACAAACAACCTAACCCTATGTCTACAAGAACTGGAGGAACAACAACAAAGACAGCCCAAAGCAAGTACAAGGAAGGAAATAACCAAGATCAGAGCAGAATTAAATGACATAGAGACTAAAAGCACAATTCTAAGTGTCAATAAATCCAGTAGCTTCTTCTTTCAAAAGATAAACGAAATTGATAAGACTTTAGGCAGTCTCATCAAGAAAAAAAAGAGACAAGACCCAAATAAACACAATTAGAAATGAAAGAGGAGAGATTACAACTGATACCGCAGAAATACAAAGGATTGTAAGAAATTACTAAGAAGAACTGTACTCCAAGAAATTTGAAAACCTAGGTGAAATGGACATATTTCTAGAAAAATATGATCTTCCAAAATTCAATGAAAACAAAGCAGAAAGCCTGAACAGACCAGTAACAACAGACTAAATTGAAGCAGTAATCGAAAAACTACTGACACACAAAAGCCCTGGACCAGACAGTTTCACATAATTCTACAAAGCATTTAAGGCAAAGCTAACCCCTATCCTTCACCCATGATTCAAAAAAATCCAAAATGATGGAAGACTCACAAGGTCTTTCAATGAAACCAGCATCATCCTAATCCCAAAACCAGATAAAGACACAACGAAGAAAGAAAACTTCAGGCCAATATCGCTGATGAACATAGATGCTAAAATCCTCAACAAAAATATTAGGGAACCACATCCAGCAATACATTAAAAAGATTATACACCATGACCAAGTGGGATTCATCCCAGGGATGCAAGGGTGGTACAATATTCACAAATCAATAAATTTAATACACCACATAAACAAAATTAAAGACAAAAATCACGTGATCATATCAATAGATGTGGAAAAAGCATTTGATAAGGTACAGCACCCATTTATGATAAAAACATTCAGCAAAGTGGGAATAGAGGGAGCATTCCTCAACATAATAAAGGCCATAAGTGAGAGACCTACAGACAACATCATACTCAATGGGCAAAACCTAAAGGCTTTCCCATTAAGATGAAGAACAAGACAAGGTTGTCCACTTTCACCACTTCAATTCAACATAGTATTGCATGTCCTAGCCACAGTAATGAGACAAGAAAAGGAAATAAAAGATATCCAAATTGCAAAAGTGGAAACAAAACTGTCATTATTTGCACATGACATGATTGTATACACAGAAAATCCTATAGACTCCACCAAAACACTGCTCAACCTAATAAATGAATTTGGCAAAACGGAGAGATACAAAGTAATACTCAGGAATCAAAGGCATTCCTGTACACCAACAATGAAACATCAGAAGCAGAAATCAGGAAAAAAATCCCATTTGATATAGCAACTAGAAAAATAAATTACCTAGGAATAAACCTAACCAAGGAGGTAAAAGACCTGTACTCAGAAAACTACACAACACTGAAGAGAGAAATTAATGAAGACACATATGGAAACAAATGGAAACATATACTGTGTTCATGGATCATGAGAATTAACATCATCAACATGTCCTTACTACCCAAAGCAATTTATAGATTTGATGAAGTACCTATTAAAGTACCAATGGCATATTTCACACATATAGAACACTTCAAAAATTCATATGGAACCATAAATAACCCCAAATAGCTGCAGCAATTTTGAGAACGAAGAACAAAGTAGGAGGGATCACAATAACTGATATCCAACTGTATTACAAAGCCACCACAATCAAAAGCCTGGTACTGGCATAAGAACAGACACATAGACCAATGGAACAGAATAGAGAGCCCAGAAATAAACCCAAGTCTCTATGGTCAATTAATATTTGACAAAGGGGGAAGCAGCATAAAATGGAGTAAATATAGCCTGTTAAACAAGTGGTGTTGGGAGAGCTGGACAGAGATATGCAAAAGAATGAAACTTGAGCACCGACTTACATGACACACAAAAATAAATTCAAGGTAGATGAAACCTTGAATTATATTATTTAAATATATGTCATGACACAGAAAGTCGTAGAGGAGAGTATAGGCAGGAAAATCTCAGATATTTCATGCAGCAATATTTTCACTGATATGTCTCCTAGAGCAAAAGACATAAAGGGAAGAATAAACAAATGGGATGTCATTAAAATAAAAAGTTTCTGCATGGCTAAAGAAAACAGCATTAAAATGAAAAGAGAACCAACTGTATGGGAAAACTTATTTGCCAGTCATACCTAGGACAAGGGTTTGATCTCTAAAATATATAAAGAACTCACATGACTCCACTCTAAGAAAACAAGCAACCCAATTAAAAAGTGGGCAACAGACTTGAACAGACATTTCTCCAAGAAGGACATTGAGAAGGCCCAGAGACATGTGAAAAGATGCTCAGCATCACTAGCCATCAGAGAGATGCAAATTAAAACCACAATGAGATACTACATCACACCATTAATAATGGCCAACATAAAAAAGTCAACAAACAAGTGTTGGAGAGGATGTGGAGAAAAGGGAATCCTAGTGCACTGTTGGTGGGGTTGCAGACTGGTGCAGCCACTATGGAAAACAGTATGGAATTTCCTCAGAAAACTAAATATTGAAGTGCCTTTGACCTGGCAATTCCACTGCTAGGATTATATCCTAAAAACCCTGAAACACCAATCCAAAAGAACTTATGTACCTCAATGTTCATAGCAGCACAATTTACAATAGCCAAGTGCTGGAAGCAACCTAGGTGCCCATCAGTAAATGAATGGGTCAAAAAACTATAGTTCATTTACACAATGGAATTCTGTGCAGAAGAAACAAAGAAGGAGCTCCTACCCTTTGCAACAGTATGGATGGAACTGGAGAGCATTATGCTAAGTGAAACAAGCCAGGCAGTGAGAGACAAATACCATATGATCTCACCTTTAATGGGAACCCAATCAATAAAACGAACAAGGAAGCAAAATATAACCAAAGACATTGAAATTGAGAACAATCTGACAGTGACCAGAGAGTAGAGGGGAGGGGTTGATGGGGGGAAAGATGGGAAGGGATTTTAGGAACAGCTATAAAGGACGCATGGATAAAACCAATGGTGGGTGGAATCAGGGGAGGGATATGGGAATGGCTGGTTTGGGGGGCAGTTGAGAGGGAAAAAGGCAGATCACTGTACTTGAACAATAGAATAAAAAGATGTTAGTGGTATTAATTTACTAATTGTGGTGTTTATTTGCTATATAGCAGTAGATATAGACAATAGTTGTAGATTTCTCTACTTGGAAATCTGGTACTGCCATATCAAATAAGTAAAATTTGGGCATGGCATTGAAAATAGGCAGCAAACTTCAAGCAGAGTGTTAGTGCTTTTTAAAAAGATTTTATTTATTTATTTCTAGACAGAGGGGAAAGGAGGAGAAAAAAGAGGGAGAGAAACATCAATGTTAGAGAAAAATATCAATCAGTTGCCTCTCCCAAGCAAAAAAAAAAAAAAAAAAAAAAAAAGAATCCACAATCCAGGCATGTGCCCTGACAGGGAATTGAAACAACGTCCTTTCAGTTTGCAGGACAACTGCCAATCAACTGAGCCACAGTGGTCAGGATAAGAGTGTTAATGTTTAAACTCCCTTGAACACACTGTATAATTTTGGGCTTTGAAGAAGATGCTAGTGAAAACTCAAGAATAAATTAGAAAAACATTAGAAACTTGAAGAAAGAAGATTCTTGTAATTTAGTGACAGAATAGAGCTGTTGTCTGAAGTTATATGGAAAGTAGAAAATGAGCCAAATGAACTGGGTGATCTATCTAAGACTATTTCTAAACAAAATATTGAAGGTGCCACCTGGTGGCTTCTTACTGTTTATAGTATAGTCATAGTTGCATAATGATGTTTGGTCAATGACAGACTGCATATATGAACGTGGTCCCATAAGATTATAATGGAGCTGAAAATTTTCTAATACTTACTGATGTCATAGCCATCATAAAGGCACAGCACAACACATTACACAAATACCATTGTGTTAAAATAGCTTACTGGACACAGTACAGTAACATGCTGTACAGGTTTGTAGCCTAGGAGCTGTAGGGGAACATATGGTAATTTGTTTCCCCAAAATATGTTTATTTGGCATAATGGTTACTTTGGGCTGGTTAATTTTTTAATTATTTTTTATAGATTATATTTATTTTATTTTTAGACGGAGGGGAAGGGAAGGAGAAAGAGAGGGAAAGAAACAACAATGTGTGGTTCCTTTTGTGCATCCCTTACTGGGGACCAGGCCTGCAACCCAGGCATGTGCCCTGACTAGGAATCGAACTGGAGACCTTTTGGTTCACAGGCTGGCACTCAATCCACTCAGCCACACCACCCAGGGCTAGGCTGGTTAATTTTAAGAAAGAGCAAACATGGAAGAAGCTGTGAGAAACCAAGTAGAAATTACCCTTTGTGAAACACATTTATGTAGATAAGGGAAATCTCCATTTGCAAGGGTGTCTCCTTGGCTGTAACAGGAAGAGGGGAAGGCTATAGAAACTCTTATTAACGCAGAAGGTGAAAACTTAATTCTATTCTATTCTAATTCTATAAGAACATCATCCTTGTTTACACTGCTTTTCCTGGTCACCTCCTGAACCAACTCTCCTCACTCCTAATATCTTTTTTAATTCTTCAGCTGGAGATGGTGTTGAAGGTGGTGGCTTCAGCCATTTTGGTAAGTTACTTTTCCTGAGTTTCTCCCATGTATACAGGAGCTACACATGTTATTAAACTTTTGGTTTTTTCTCCTTTTAATCTTTTATTACACAGATATCTCAGCCAAGAACCCAGAATGTTTCTTTTTTTTTCTCCTACACAGAACAATATGCTGTATCATATAGCCTAGGTATGTAGTAGGCTATACCATCTAAGTTTGTGTAGTTCACTCTGTGGTGTGCATACAACGATGAAATTGTCTGTTCACATAATAAATGTCTAAAACTGTAGAGAATTTTTATGCATTTATTTGAGCCAAACTCGTGACATGCCTACAAGTAAGATCTCAGCAGACTGAGAAAAATGCTTCCCAGAATGACAATTTGTAGTTTCTTTTACACATTTGGAGTTAAGGAGGAAACCTAAGGAAGATTCCATGAACATGGGAGAAAGAAAGTCAGAAATTTCTATGAGGAGATTACAGGATAGTTAACAAGACTATATGCTCTCTTGAAAGTGGTTATGCTTCCCAGGTGTCTGACAAAGAGATATTTTAAGGGTATATTAACCTAGATGCACAAAAACAATTGACAGGGCTTGCTCAAGGTGAAGATAAACCTTTTATAGGCCTATAATGTTTCCTTTGGTTAGATTTATTACCGAGTCCCTTTTTTGTCTACATAACAACACATTTCTGAGAATGTATCCTCATCATTAAGCAGCACATGACTGTAAAATATGAAAGGAGAAATAAATTGAGGTAAAGATAGTTTTAAAAAGAGCTAAGACTTACAGTTTTGGAAATTCTCAGCTCTTCCAAATGGCATACAATATTAAAATGTAAGAAATAGCTCCTGAGCAAAGATCATTTCCAGGAAAGCATTGACCAAAGACCAGAGCATTTCCAGGAAAACATTGTCTGAAAATGAACTAAAAATTATGACTATAAGCTTCTTTGTTAATAATACTTACAAAATATCAAAGGTTTTATTTAGACCCTTAGAGTTATATTCATTCACACACAAGGACCTTTACAGAGACTAAGTGTCTACCTCATAGAACCCTTTTAAAAAATATATTGATTATGCTATTAGAGTTGTGCCATTTTTCCTGCTTCTATTCTACTTAGCCTTGCACCCCCCTCTTACACACACTCCCCCCTCCTTAGTTCATGTCTGTGGGCTGTACATGTAAGTTCTTTGGCTTCTACATTTCCTATACTATTCTTGACTTCCCCCTGTCTATGTTGTACCTACCATTTATGTTACTTATTCCCTATACCTTTTCCCCTATTCTCCCTCCCCCTCCCTGCTGATAATGCTCCATGTGATCTCCATTTCTGTGGTTCTGTTCCTGTTCTAGTTGTTTGCTTAGTTTGTTTTTGTTTTTTTTAGGTTCAGTTGCTGATAGTGTGAGTTTGTTGTCATTTCACTGTTCATAGATTTTGATCTTCTTTTTCTTGGATAAGTCCCTTTAACACTTCATATAATAAGGGCTTGGTGATGATGAACTCCTTGAACTTGACCTTATCTTGGAAGTACTTTATCCACCCTTCCATTCTAAATGATAGGTTTGCTAGATAGAGTCATCTTGGATGTAGGTTCTTGCTTTTCATGACTTGGAATACTTCTTTCCAGCCCCTTCTTGCCTGTAAGGTCTCTTTTGAGAAATCAGCTGACAGTCTTATGGGAACTCCTTTGTAGTAACTGTCTCCTTTTCTCTTGCTGCTTCTAAGAGTCTCTCCTTCTCTTTAATCTTGGGTAATGTAATTATGATGTGCCTTGGTGTGTGCTTCCTTGGGTCCAAATTCTTTGGGACTCTCTGAGCTTCCTGGACTTCCTGGAAGTCTATTTCCTTCCCCAGATTGGGGTAGTTCACCTTCATTATTTATTCAAATAAGTTTTCAATTTCTTGCTATTGTTCTTCTCCTTCTAGCACCCATGTGATTTGGATTTTGGAACGTTTAAAGTTGCCCCATAGGTTCCTAAGCTCCTGCTTTTGAATTCTTGTGTCTTCATTCTGTTCTGGTTGAGTGCTTATTTCTTCCTTCTAGTCCAAACTGTTGATCTGAGTCCCAGTTTCCTTCCCATCACTCTTGTTTCCCTGTACATTTTCCTTTATATCACTTTTCATAGCCTTCACTTTTTCCTCTATTTTGCAACCATACTCAACCATTTTTGTGAGCATCCCGATGGCCAGTGTTTTGAACTTTGCATGCAATAGGTTGGCTATCTCTTCATTGCTTACTTGTATTTTTTGGGGGGGAGTTTTGACCTATTCTTCCATTTGGACCATATTTTTGTTGTCTGGGCATGCCTGTTACTTAGTAAGGGGTGGAGCCTTAGGTATTCACCAGGGCGGGGCAACCCAAGTCACTGCATTGTGACACTGTATATGGGGAGGGGTCTGAGAGAGAACAGTGTTGCTTACTCAGATCTGGGCTGACTTTCAGTCACTTCCTCTGCTACCCACAAGTAAATTGGGCTCTTCTGGTGCTGATTCCTTGGTGGGTGAGTTTGTATATGTTCCAGAACCCTGTGGGTCTGTGCAATGAATTCTCCTGTGAGGCTGGTAGTTTGTCCTGCTGCCACAGCCCCTACAGGACTTTTCAGTCAGAGGTTTTGGGGCTTTATTTTCCCACACTGGAACCCTGGGTTGCATGGTCTGTCTCTCTCCCCAGTTGTTCCTCCCAGTTTATCTGAACGGTAATGTGGGACCACCCAGTCCTCCAGCCACTACCTCACCTGGACTGCGAGATGCCACCTTGCTCACCCTGGTCCTCTAGCCACTGCCTTGCTGCGTGTCCTGTCTGCCCAGGCTGCCAGTCTCTACTCCTCCTACCAGTTTGGATGAATGTTTATTCTTTAATATCCTGGTTGTTGGACTTCCATACAGTTCAATTTTCTGGCAGTTCTGGTTGTTTTTTGTTTTTAAACTTGTTGTTTTTCAAGGAGGCACAGTGTATCTACTTATGCCTCCATCTTGGCTGGAGGTCTAGACCCTGTAAATTAGAACTTTAAAGATGTTGTCCCTTAGCCTACTCAGCAGGAGCACAAGGTAGAAAAAAAATGTTTCTCTAAGAAATTTGTGGGTGTGCCTATTCTCTAATGGAGTGCATCTCTATGAAACTTACAAAAGACCAATAGAGTTACTAAGAAAACTATATCAGTAAAAGTATTGCCAGTTTGGACCATCAGAATCAGAGGGAAAACAAAATAAATAGAGTTTCATGGGTTTCCAAAAGTCCAATAGTAGATAGAAGGTGAAAAGAACCACTGAGCGGCAAATACTGACTCAAATGGTAAATCCAGAAGCCAGACAAATGTAGCCAAGCAACCAAGCCTAAAAAAGCATCATCCCACATTTGCTTGGCTGGATTTCAGAATTTTTGT